>NC_138771.1:316366848-316756848 GCF_965119305.1 Pelophylax lessonae | reverse complement strand
AAAGCTGTTCTATCGGGTTGAGATCAGGACTTTGTGCACGCCAGTCAAGTTCCTCCACCCCAAACTCACTCATCCATGTCTTTATGGACCTTGCTTTGTGCACTGGTGCGCAGTCATGTTGGAACATGAAGGGGCCATCTCCAAACTGTTCCCACAAAGTTGGGAGCATGAAATTGTCCAAAATGTCTTGGTATGCTGACACCTTAAGAGTTCCCTTTACTGGAACTAAGGGGCCAAGCCCAACCCCTGCAAAATAACCCCAATGATTTGGACCAGTGCACACAGCAAGGGAGTGACTAACTGCAAATGTCAGCAAACTGTTTGGTTGATTTACTTAAGGATTAGAAGCTATTCACATTGTTCACATTGCAAAGAGAATGTTGGTACATGGGGTGAAGCTGTGTTTACTTTGAACGCCCAAACATGTGCACCTTGGGTATTGTGCTGGTGAAGGTATAAATGGGGATTCATTCTTGCATTGCAGTTGGTCCTCACTTGCAATAGGGTTGAGTTTGCGATGACACAGGGTTTCCCGGAAACTCTCTGTTCACCAAACAAGCAAACAATATGACCCTAGCTGCTATGAAGTCATTTATTCAGTGGCGGTATTACTACCACCACCAAATATAACAGCTTCCTGCTCGGGGTTTGTTGGTTCCTAAGACACTGGCAACTTTCAGTGGCCTAGCAACCAGTGGAGCATCCCCTGCTCCACTCAGCTGATGCCTGGGGAATTCATACTTTTTGTTAACTTTCAGGGGCGTTCAAAAAACGGACCTGTGGTTCGACACACATGTTCACCCACCACTATTCCTCACCAGCACAGGTAATTCTACAAACTGGCTTCTTAAAGTGGAGTTCCACCCTGGGAAAGCTTTTTTTAATAAAAATACCCCCGGTACAGTCAGGGCTAGTGCATTCCACAATGGCTAGCCTCTGATCTGTCCCGGGTTGCACTTACCTTTTAGAAGAAATACTTACCTTGAAAAGTATTGTCCAGCGCTGCCATCTCAGGTGTGGGCAGCTTGAAGCCAGCGCGATCCTCTTCTGTGTCCTCTTCCGTCTTCTTCGGTCCCACGATGCACTGCACCGGCCAACGCCGTCACTTCCGGTTCCGCAGCGTCATCCCTGCATGCCCAGAAGCTGTTTAGCAAGGTATGACAGCGCCTGCACCGGAACTGACGTCGGGGCCGGTGCAGGCACATTGATTCCTGGGAGCGATGACGTTCAGCTCCCAGGAATCATTGCAAGCCAGGAAGTGACGAATCGCCGTGGCCACCGAGGGGAGGAAAAGGAAGTAAGGTAAGTATATTTTCTTCTAAACCAGGTAAGTAAAAAAAAAAAAAACTGTGATTATCCATTTGTTTTTCAGGTGACCCAGGCATGAAGATGGAGGTAAGTTTAATTTTAGGGTGGAACTCCCCTTTAAGCAGGGTATACACTTATTGAAATTCGGCTGGTTCAGCAGGAACCAGCCAAATTTCATTGTGTGTATATCCCTATCTTCTCAACAAAAGCTGGTCACTAGACTGCCTTCTGTCGAACAGTCCTGCTGGAGAACCAGCATTCAATCAGCACATGCAGCCAATGGCTGCAGCATGGATCTGTGTATTCTGATAGGACTGTCAGAATACAATAGTAGGGGAGATTTCTGCATCCACATCGCTTGTGTGGATGTGAGAACCTGTCTTTTTCTTTTTTTTTTTATTGGTTGAACGAAAAAAAAAAAAAACTCTCTGTGTATACTCAGCTTTACTCACACAGGTGTTGACATTTGTGTCAGCCAGTCACTCCCAGGTACATTGTATACCATGGATAGACAGATACTTTATCTCTTGAAATTGACAGCAATCACTGTTTTACTGATTACAATGGTTATTCCTACATTGGCTACTTCTCAGTCCATGGCAGTTCTTTAGACATTGATGCAGAATAAAGAATATATGAGTGCTGTGCTGATGATTGTACCGCTGTACATTTGGAAATAAGTGCCGCAATCATATACCTGCAATATTGTGAAAGCAGTTTTGCTGGATGAATGAGCATGTACATTTTTTTTTCTTTTCTTTTTACAAATACATCCCTAACAGTGTTTTTCCCTATTTTCCTTACGCTTATTGAGCACTTTAAAGAAAATTCAGATTTGAACCATATTACAGCTGCAAGAAAAAGTATGTGAACCCTTTAGAATTATATGGATTTCTGCACAAATTGGTCATAAAATGTGATCTGATCATCATCTAAGTCACAACAATAGACAATCACAGTCTGCTTAAACTAACAACACACAAAGAATGAAATGTTGCCATGTTTTTATTGAACACACCATGTAAACATTTACAGTGCAGGTGGAAAAAGTATGTGAACCCTTGGATTTAATAACTGTGATCAGATCACATTTTATGACCAATTTGTGCAGAAATCCATATCATTCCAAAGGGTTCACATACTTTTTCTTGCAGCTGTATATCTTGCTATTCAGGTGACAACACAAGCTATTTAAAAATATTAGTAAAACAGCCTAACAGTGCTAAGGTGGCTGTGCCACAACAGCTTTTAACCGGTTGCCGACCGCCGCACGACTATATACTGCGGCGGTCAGCCCCGGCCAGGCAGAGTGACGTATCGGTACGTCACTCGCCTGTCACTGACTTGCGAGCCTATCGCGGGCGGGCGCGCGCCCACCGAGGCGCGCGCCCGCCGCGGCTCGTTCACTGACAAGTCAGTGCGTGTGACCGGCGGACTCGATGTCCGCCAGTCACACTGCGATCGCTCCTGTGAAGGGAGAAAGACAGAGCAGCTTGTGTAAACAAGCTGCCTGTCAGTTCTCCCTGTGTAAAAGTGAAGATCTGTCCGTTCTACTATGTAGAACGGTTGATCTTTGCTTTTACACCAATAGGAATGTCCCTACACAGTTAGAATCACGCCCCTAGGACACACTTAACCCCTCCCTGTCCAATAAAGTTAACCCCTTCCCTGCCAGTGTCATTTTTGCAGTAACAGTGCATATGTATAGCACTGATTACTGCAGTAATGTCACTGGTACCCCCCAAAAGTGTCAAAAATGTCAGTCAAGGGTCCGATCTGTCCGCCGCAATGTCGCAGTACCGAAAAAAAAATCGCAGATCGCCGCCATTACGCGTTAAAAAAAAAAACACCAAAAATGACAAAAATCTTTCCCTTTGTTAGTAAACGCGATAACTTTTGCGCAAACCAATCAAAATACGCTTTTTGTGATTTTTTTTACCAAACATAGGTAGCATAAAACAAATTGGCCGAAAAATGTTAAAAAATTTTGATTTTTACTTTTTTTTGGGGGAATTTCATATAAAAAAATGTGAAAAATATTGTTATTTTTGCAAAATTTACGCTCTTTTTTTGTTTATAGCGCGTGATCAAAAAATCGCACAGGTGATCAAATACCACCAAAAGAAAGCTCTGTTTGTGGGAAAAAAAGGACGTCAAATTCGTTTAGGTACAGCGTCGCACGACCGCGCAATTGTCCGTTAAAGTCACGCAGTAAAAAATCGCAAAAAAACCCCTGGTCCTTTAGCAGCCAAATCCTCCGGGGTTTAAGTGGTTAAACAATATTTCATATGTGATGAAAAATTATGAATTTCCATTTCAATATTTCATATGTACTTGACATTAGAGAAATAAAATAATAATTACATTTTTTTATTTTTTTATTCCTGATCCTGAACATAATAAAGAAAATATATCCAACAATGCCATAAATTCCATAAGCAAGTAAGGATGTAAATCATATTCCTTTTTGCACCTCTAGAGGGAGCATCCAAAGATCTAAAATACCATAATAAAAATACTGAATAAGAATATGTGTGGGGGCGAAATTTGAACATTCTTATTATTTGCCGCTATCTGGAAATCTCAGATTTCAGCCAGGGATGATATACAGTCTTTAGGGAGTGGGCGGATTATGGGTTCTCAAGACTGAGATCTTTCTTAGGCATAGATGTGGAACTGATAGTATCTGAGAAAAATAAAGAAAAAATATAATAAAGCTGACAAACACTTATTCTCACATTTGAGACTCACACTCTCAAATTCTGATTACATTTAAGGGGACTATTTATCAAAAAATTGCAGAGCCATTTGTCCAGTGAATATATATGTACATTTGTTCTGTGCGAGTTGGGCTGGGAACAAAACTGGGAACAAATGTTGTTTAGGCTATTTTCTCTTCTCAACAAATGTTCTTTTTATTTGAAGTAACACCACATTAGGTAGAGCTGAGGAGCATAAGAAATACATACAGTATGTTGTTGTAACAAGAGATACAACATAACAATTCTTTAGAACACTAGGCAATTACCAAACAAATGTAACCAATGGTAAAAAAAAGATAAAAAAAAAATGCATTCTGCAAGTTCCCCTTAAAATATGCTTGTTTTTTACATGTATTAAACTATAAACAAATTGCCTGCTGATCCAGCCATTTCTCTTGTTATGTGACAATTTCCAGTCCCAATCCCACACCGCTATACAAGCGGCTGACATGCTTAGCATACACCCAAAAGCTGAGCTGCTTCATTACCTATGCAAAGGTCCTGTGCAGATAGGAAAATTCCTTTCCTTAGGCATGCACTACACTATTATTATTTACAGAGCTCTGGCACAGCTACTCCTTTTCTCTCTCAGATTGCCAGTGTAGTCTATGTAATGTAGACTGTGTAGTCTGAACTGGTGACGTCAATTTTCATAATGACTTTTTGTTCCTGTTTGGAAGATATAGGGTTAGGTGTCAGGTGACCAGAGATAAGCAGAGAAACAAAAACATTTTTTAATTGTGATTTTATGAGTTAAAGAGGAGCTTTTGCACCTTTTTTTGTGCTGTATTCTTTAAAAAAAAAAAAACAGCCATACTCACATAGATGAATGTAGCACCGATCCTAGCTACAGCTATCTCCCGCCGCCTCCAATACTGAGAACTGAGTGATCAAACACCACTGATCGCTCAGTTCTCAGTCTTCAGCCTGCAGAGAGCCGGTGACTGTCAGTGGCCTCTGCCCCTCCGACACAATAGGTTGAGTATGAAACAGCAAGTAAATACATAAAAACATTTTTAGTAATTCCTAATGTCTTCTCCACCATGTTGTTGTAGCCCAACACCTGGCAATATACTCACACCACTAAACTCTTTGGTCCCCAAAGAGGAGACAAATTCCTTTAGGCATTAAGTATCCACAACATCAACTTGACTGGAACAGACAACTTAAGATGAACATTTATTAGCATGTAGATAGACCTAAATAATTTTTATTTACGCCTGAGATCAACAAGGGAACCTCCCACTAGTTGAAAGTAGCTAGATGTCCCCTCCCACTAGTTGTCAGGCAGAGCAAGGTTATTCTGTTTATTAGCCATTGATGTAGGAATGGCCCACCTGGATGTCGTTTTACAAACTTTCTTGCAAGGTGTCATAGGTCTTTTTGGGGCCTAATGGCTTGCTTGGTTCAGGGTTCCTGTAATACAGTGGGTTTAGCATCATCTATTTCTGCTGTTATTTCTATGTGGTCTTGATCAGTTTCTACATCTTCTGCAGTTGTGGGAATAGTGCCCTATCCTTAGTGTCATTAGGAGGAATCTTGCTCATTCTTTGGTGTCAGTGGGAGGACATATGCCCACTTGTTGGTGTTAGTGAGAGGAATAGTGCCCCATCATTGGTGTCATTGGGAAAAATTGTGTGCCATAGTTAGTGGTACTGGGGGAATTGTGCCCCATTGTTGGTGTCATTGGAAGCATAAAAGCAAATGAAGGGCCACATTTGCTCCCCCCGCTCTGTTTAGAGACCACTGCTCTAGAGCTTTCTGCATTCAAGTGTAGAGGGGATCTTCTCATTGGTCGCTCCATTAATCCTTCTTTGATGACCTGGGCAGGCCTTCACCTCTTACTTTGGAAAGGTCATAGTAATATTTGGGAACACCAGCTGTGGTGACTCTGACAACTTCAGCTCCTTTCACCCTTTTGATGCAGTGCTCCGCCCCTTGACACAGGGCTTGTACTCCTTCTGGAGTTAGTTGCGTCCAGCTGACTGGGGTGTCTGAAACCTAAGGCTTTCCGGAGTGAGCATTGGCACCCCTGTTCTCAAACCCGGGCAATGCTTCAGGCTGGAGTGTGAGAGGAAAAGCAGACCAAGGATCCAAACTCATCACTGTGCTGCTTCTCCTCACTCACTGTCCAGTCATAGGTTGGGACAGGTCAATGACAGCCTGGGCTAAGAGTAAGTGGGTTGAATAATGCTGGATTGCAGATTGATGAGATCTTGTGGCAGAAAATAAGTACTACAGAGGGCAGCTCTAAGTGAAGGTGAACGTTGCAGCAAGAACTGTTTTTTCTTTGGGGGGGGGTTGTTATTTGTTTTTTTTACTTTTAATTGTCTTATTAGAGCTCTGATTTAAAGCCTTTCTAATTCATAAAAGAGGTGTAGTACGTTGAGATGATTTTCAAGTGTACAATTTCTCCAAGTGCAAATTATTATAGGGTGCGAAATCCACACATCTCTCCAGGGAAAACAAACATTTTAGACCTATATAGGGAAGGGCTCTGGAATTGAAGTGTGCATTGGACATAGGCTATGCTATAGCTTCCCTTTAAATCATCCTACACCTACAAGAGCCGTGTGAAGGATCTGGATTTCTCTCAACACAACCCAAGGCAAAAACCTCCCAACAGATGTTACTGGGAGACCTTTCTCCTATATGTCTGCTTCATCTGCCACATGAGGGCACCAAAGAAAGGTGATTAAATCAGATAATCATATACAAACCAAAATGTGAGTTATACTGATTATTGCACAGAACATTGTATCTGCAGCCAAATCTGACTTGGAAAACACAATGAGGGAGTGCAAGCAGTCCTTTATGGCTGTGTTCAGTTGGACTGGGGGTAAGAGATGGTACAACAGAACGAAATAGTACTATATCCTTTACTAACATAGCAATTATTTTTATAGTGTTATAGTGAAATTTTGCTGAGGATTTGGGGAAGGGGGGTTAATCCTCAACAACTGTTCTGGTCGCTGTTGTATTTTGTATAGTCTGAGCTTATGCTGTGAAGCATTTTCTGTACTTGATTGGGAGCTATGATTTTTTCTTGGAAACAGACACTTGTGGCCTGGCTGTCTGTGGTCTTCAAAATACTTGCAGAACTATGGGCCCTAGCAACTCAAGCAGAAATTAAAAACAGGGGACTCCATCTGTGTATGGGAAGGTAAAGAGTCAGAAGGCCAAGTCCACCCAAAGACATGTATTTTTTTTATGATTGTTGGCAAGCAGACATCTACTGATCAGAATTTCCCATTCTGCCAATCTGCTGCATCCATTTTAAAGTCGATTGATAATGCCACATTACATCTATTATTTTTTAACTATTTAGAAATAACTGTGGAATACAACTATGAAAGGGTTTTTGTTATGGTTTTGCAGAAAAAGGTAAAGACACTAACATCTATAGGAAAATCTTGTGCCTACTCTAAAGTGAGAAATCAGTTACATGTGCAAACGTTTGGATGTGTTGTTTATGATCCAGAGTATAGCCTCCAGTATGTTTTTATGTGTTATGGTCCTTGCCGAAATACAAATTGAAGCATTGAATGGTAATAAAATGGAAGTTGACATATATTGTTTTTGCATTGTACCTGCAGAACCGGACTTGTCTCAGCCACCTTGTTATGAAGAAGCACTACTCATGGCTGAACCCCCACCACCATACAGTGAGGTCCTTACTGATACTAGAGGCATCTACAGGAAAATCCTCAGTCCTTTTCTCTCTGTTCAGGATGAGCTAGTGAAACCAGAGCAACCCCTGAGCCATAAACAACATCTCACAGGACAACCAAATACTCAACCACTTCCCGGCGCCCTAAGCTCACAGATTCCACCCAATCCCCCTCAAGAAGCACCAAGCCGAAGACGGCCATCTTGGTCAGGCTCTGAAATTGGAAGTGGAGTACTGCCTGGATTGCCAAGGGGCTGCCAACTGATATTCCCAATTCCCCTGCTGGGCAGGACTACAGCCGTTTAAACCAGCATGAAAGTTGCTGTGGTCCAAAGAACTTGAGGAAGTTGGATGGTCTGTGAACATAATAAAATGACATATATATTTCTGAAAACTGCATTTAAAATGACATTGCATCCATTTGGTTATCTGAACATGACTAAACAATATGGGCCATATCTGTATCTCCAAAAGATGGGATGAGAGGAGTTGCAAGACTCTTGAATGGATTATATAAACTTGTATAACTCACCGACAAATGCTGATGTGCATTTAGATTGGATCTGATTCTGACAATATCCATGCTCTGCTCACCAGAGACTCTGACAAACTTCAGGCCCTCTTTATATATTTACATTTTTAGTTGCACTTCCTGTTTGTGGGATTAAAGTTTGGCAGCCATAGCGTGTATGTGAGCTGCCAGCTAGGTTATGGTTTCCATTTCTGTATGTTGTACATACTGAGAGGATCCTGTTCTCTGTATTAAGATATTCAATACAATTAATCTGAAAGGGCTTCACATTGAACATTCTGGAACACTTTCAAGTTGTGTATGGTGAATGATAAAATGTCTTGTCATATGCCAAGCTAACACTGTGGAAACTGAAGTAATCTGTGCAGTGATACGTAACTGAACGCTTCATTTATTCTGAATCGAGATTTGATCTGTCAGCTTTATCGGCATCACCACAAATACCTACCACTTAATGGGAGATCAACACTAAGCACACAATACAAAAGGGCACATGCCTACATCATCAGGCCATATAAATGCATTGAATGTTCAACGTATGCCCAAGACAACATGGGTGACAGATGCTCTTCCACACCCATATTTTAAACAGTCAAGCCCTTTAAGCACCTTTTAGCTCAGCCTAGGAGTGTTGAACACAGACAATTGCCTAATGTAGCTTTAAACAAGCTTTTGGATGCCTTCAGTAGACTTTCAGTAAGCTTCCTCACTGGGTTTAGCTGAAGATATGTGTGCAATACTCCCAGATTGGAACTGACAATGCTTTAGGACAGGGGTCTTCAAAATATGGCCCTCCAGTTGTTCAGGAACTACAATTCCCATCATGCCTAGTCATGTATGTGAATGTCAGAGTTATACAATGCCTCGTGGGATGTGTAGTTCCGCAGCAGCTGTAGGGCCATAGTTTGAGGATCCCTGCTTTAGGAGCTTCAAGAAAGTTCAGGATTATGTGCAATTATGTGCAGGTGTTTTCTCTAAAGATTTTACTTGAAGATTTTGAAAATTTCTGTAAATTATTCAGACTGGTTGTACAGCAACAACTGTTAGCAACAAATTGTAATTTGCACTGACGGGTAAATTATTCTCTACTAGAGGGGTGTCAAACTGGCGGCCCCCCAGCTGTTGTGGAACTACAAGTCCCATCATGCCTCTGGCTGTGGGAGTCATGCTTGTAATGGTCAGCCTTGCAATGCCTCATGGGACTTGTATTTCCAAAACAGATGGAGGGTGCCAGTTTTCACACCTGTGCTCTACTATGTCATTTTCTGTTTAAAGGAAAACATGGAGGATAGCATGAATTTTGTCTAAAAATGCTTGAATGGTTTGAGCCACTGATCCAGACAGAATATGCAGATAACTCTTGAATCCAGCCTCAGTATTTCCAGAATAGGGTCAGCGATGGCAGCCTCCACATTTCACTATTATGGCAGGTTTAAGCAATTTACAAATACTTCCAATGATCTTTTGAATATCTATATTTTTTGCATAGGCTGCAAAATCAAAAAGGCCATTAAGCTGATAGCTAGGTTGTGGCCACTATTGCTAATGGTAAAGGAGATCTGCATAACTAGAAGTGGTACAAATGGCAATGGTTTTAGGGAACCATTGTGGTGTGTTAATGCATGTTACAGCATGTGTTAACATTTCTGCGTTAGTTGCCAAAGCACCCCAATGAATGAAAGAACACAACAACCTTTTTAGCAATACAGCACATTATTTGTTCAATGATGATGATGTGGATATGCACATACCTCTTGGAGTGTCCCTCTCTAGAGGACCAATGTGAAAATGCTCCAGATGTAAATAATCAATGACGTCTGAGAGGTAAGTCGGGTATCATGGTAATAATCATGTACTCCATATAATTATGTCATTGCAGCAGTAGGAACATTGTGCAAACCACATTCTCCGTCAATAATGGTTACCACAGGACTAGAGATCCTATTAGCAGGTTTACTGGAGATCTCATTAATACTCCTCCGCTGTCCCAAAATTTTAGATCCCAAAATGTATTTAGCTTGCAAAATATATTATAGTCTTGTCAACATAGTGGCATATTCCGTTGGATCTAAGAGTGGAATAGCTAGGTTTGTGGCAGGTAGAGTTGTCACTTCATCCCTTTAAACCCAAACACATACAGTGGGGAAAATTATTATTTGATCCCCTGCAGATTTTGTAAGTTTGCCCACCTACAAAGAAATAAAGGGGCTATCATTTTTTATCATAGGTGTATTTTAAATAATTAAGACAGAATATCAATCAAAAATCCTGAAAAAGTACATAAAACAAATGCAATAAATTAAGTTGCAATTCAGTGAGTAAAATAATTATTTGATCCCAAGCAAAACATGACTTAGTACTTGGTGGAGAAACCCCTGTTGGCAAGCACAGAGGTAAGACATTTCTTGTACTTGGTGACCAGGTTTGCACACATCTCAGGAGGGAGTTTGGTCCACTCTTCTTTACAGATCTTCTCTAAATTCTTAAGGTTTATTGGCTGTCTCTTGGCAACTCAGTTTTAGCTCCCTTCATAAATTTTCTGTAGGATTAAGGTCAAGAGACTGACTAGACCACTCCATGACCCTAAAGTGCTTTTTCTTGAGCCACTCCTTTGTTGCCTTGGCCGTATGTTGTGGGTCATTGTCATGCTGGAAGACCCATTCACGACCCATCTTCAGTGTTCTGAGGGAAGAAGGATCTCATCCAAGATTGTACAATACATGGCCCCATCTATTGGCCCCTTAATGCGGCAAAGTCAGCCTCTACCTTTAACCGAGAAAAAGCCCCAAAAGCATCATGTTTCCACCTTCCTACTTGACTTTAGGGATGGTGTTCTTAGGGTCATAGTCAGCATTTTTCTTCCTCCAAACACGGCGAGCCGCGTTAATGCCAAAAGGCTCAGTTTTGGTCTCATCTGACCACAGCACTTTCTCCCAATCCTTCTCTGAATCATTTAGATGTTTATTGAGATGTTTACTGGCATGACTGTACATGTGACTTCTTGAGGCGGGGGAATTGCCGTGTTTGGAGGAAGAAAAAGGCTGACTATGACCCTAAGAACACCATCCCTACAGTCAAGCACAGAGCTGGAAACATTATGCTTTGGGGCTGTTTCTCAGCTAAAGGTACAGATCGACTTTGCCGCATTGAAAATCTTGGATGAGAATCTTCTTCCCTCAGTCAGAACACTGAAGATGGGCCATGTATGGATCTTTCAGCATGATAATGACCCAAAATATACCACAAAGACAACAAAGGAGTGGCACAAGAAGAAGCACATTAAGGTCATGAAGTGGCCTAGCCAGTCTCCAGACCTTCAAACTTCAAGTTGCCAAGCGACAGCCAAGAAACCTTAAGGATTTAGAGAAGATCTGTAAAGAAGAGTGGACCAAAATGCTTCCTGAAATGCATGAAAATTTGGTAACCAACTACAAGAAATGTCTTACCTCTGTGCTTGCCAACAAGGGTTTCCCCACCAAGTAAGTCATGTGTTACTTGGGGATCAAATACTTATTTTACTCATTAAACTGCAACTGAAAACTGCAACTGAATTTATAACATTTGTATCGTGTTTTTTTCTGGATTTTTGGTTGATATTCTGTCTCTATCATTTAAAATACACCTATGATAAAAATTATATATCTTTCATTTCTTTGTAAGTGGTCAAACTTACAAAATCTGCAGGGGATCACATAAATATTTTCCCCACTGTATTATTTACACAGGTTCTGAGGCTAATTTAATGCAGATAATGTGCTAAGTAAGTTTAATTACCACCATAATTAGCAACAGAACCTGTGTAACTAATATGTGTTCGGGTTTAAAGGGATGAGATGGCACCCCTAGTGGCAGGGCTGAAGTATACCACGATGTTGAAACCTTTGGCAGAAGAGCACAGCATGATTTTATAGCTTTGTCTGTAAGGAATATCCTCATGTTTTAGTAGCTGTCAGCAAGATTTAACTATAAGCAAGTTCGTACATCACATGCCTGCAGGTAAAGCCAGAGGCAAGACACTAAAAATGTGCTGAAACAATAACAGCCAAAACATATTTTTGCTAACATTTCAATGGTTACTGAACAATCACATTGATCTCTGACTTTCATAGGTAACCATTTGCATTATTAGTTATAGGCAGGATTTAAAACAATTTAAAGGGCGAGTTAGGCAAGTAAAAGTGGTAGGTGATGCTAAATGTGCCACCACTATTGGGTCACTCCGCTTCTAATTACATCATGAAAGCAGAACTCAATATATCATTTTTTATATGCATATATAGAGACACACTTGCAATACTCTCTGTCTTGTGGCATTTCCAGAATGTTACCCAGCTGCTGTACAGACATAGTATAAGACCTGCTGGGATTCTTAATGACCTTTTGGCTTCAGCTCTGCAGGCTGCACGGCCCGGAAGTCATAGGTTTTCCACACCTTTCCTTTTAGTATGTCTTATATTTGCATAAAGGGCAGAGACCATCACCACACAGAACAGTGTGGCTCCTCCAGTTTCATTGTGTGTTCTATTTTGATTGACACCCTCAATTGCATCTAAAATATGTAACAAAGCAGAGAAGAAGGTGCTTCTAAGTGCAGTAATAAAACACTTGAAGGACAAGGAAGGGTTAATATACTTACAAGATGGAAGTGAAAAACAGGCATATGAATTAATCCATAACATCCAGTGGTATGCCTCCTTAGAGTAAAAACAATTGCAGGTAGAAGTTTCAGCCGACCAGCAGTGGGAAACACTGTGTCTCTGATCCAAGATGGAGAGCCGTGCTGTCAGGGCCAGCATGGAATACCGGCAACTGGAAGTGACATCAGAGTGGGTGGGACATGTTTCGGAGCATGACCAGTCGCTCCTTCTTCAACAAATTGATTCCATGCAGGCCATGACAGCATGGCTCTCCATCTTGGATCAGAGACACAGTGTTTCCCACCACTGGTCGGCTGAAACTTCCACCTGCAGATGTCTTTACTCCCAGGAGGCACCCTGCTGGATGATATGGATTCATTGATTCGTCTGTTTTTCGCTTCCATCGTGTAAGTATTTTTAACCCTTCCTTGCCATTAAAGTGTTTTATTACTGCACTTAGAAGCACCTTGTTCTGCGCTTTGTTTTTCCTATAGAGTGTGCTTTCCTCTTGTGAAGTGCTACTGTGGTTCCTTAATCACATTTCAAGAGCCAGTCATGTACAGTTTGTAAAGTCTTCTTGTTATCCAGAGCTCCCTATTCTCCACACTCCTTAAAATAAGTAACATGAGGTAACAGGGAGGTTTAGGGTATGGATAGAACTGCTCTATCACACATACACACTTCCTGGCAAAGAATGACAAAAATTCATTAAAAAAAACCTTCCAGTGAGGGGATGACGTACATTAGGCATGTCCTAAGCATCTATGGAATAAAGCTCTCCCCCATTCAAGTTTCAAGGCTGTGCTGTCCGCTTTCCCTCCCCTGTTGCAGCAGTGCTGTGCATGTGCACTCCAGTGAAGCTGGGGGTGCATCCAACGTATGGGGGTGGTCACCGATCAAAAGCAGGAGAGCGCAGATCAATCCCAGTAATATTTTTTTTAGCCAGGCCGTGAGTGAAGGAAATAGGCTCACAGGTATGGTAATGAAATTAAGCTACTTATTTTAAAGTTACACAGTGTTTATAAAAGGCACCCTTTATTGCATTGAGCATTTTACTGCATAAGTGAGTCTACCCTTTTACCATTGCCTGTTCTCCAGAATCAGTACAAAAATAGATATAAAGGTGGTCTGCTAAACTTTTACTTCTTATCAAAGATCAGTTTAAAAAGGACCCTGCCAGGGAAGCCTAGTGACCCTATTTCTTACGGGAATAAAATATTAAAGGAGAAGTATGGACAAAGCTTTTTTGGTCCTACTTCTCCTATGGATCACAGGAGTGCAGTTCATTCTGCACTCCTGTGACCCATTTTCAGCTGGTCCAGGTGGGGGAAAGATCCAGACTTTACAGTCGGGATCCACCCAGATGCCTGGATTGGCTCAACCTCTCAGCTGCGCCACTGAGAACCTGAGCCAACCACTACCTCCCCAGCCCAGTGCTTCAGTGAGAGCCTGAGGAGCAGACTGACAGTCATCGCTCCCTGCTCAGCACAGAGAGGAGAATTGGGCAATCAGCTATGTTTGATCATTTCGTTCTCAGGGCAGAGGCGGTGGGGGACAGATGCAGCATCAGGTTGATGCTGCATCCACCTAGGTAAGTATATATATTTTTTTTTTTTTCTAATCCCATACTTCTCTTTTAAATGACTGTAAGGCAATGTGATCTCAGACTATGGATCAGAAAGTGGTCACTACATGCCAGAGAGGAATTTCTGTTGTATTTCATGCTAAACAGTCTGCATTATCCTTCCTATATACACTATATTGTCAAAAGTATTGGGACGCCTGCCTTTCCACCCACATAAACTTTAATGGCATCCCAGTCTTAGTCCGTACAGTTCAATATTGAGTTGGACTATCCTTTGCAGCTATAACAGCTTTGACTCTTCTCGGAAGGCTGTCCACGTGGTTTAGGAGTGTGTCTATGGGAATGTTTGACCATTCTTCGAGAAGCACATTTGTGAGGTCAGGCACTGATAGTGGACAAGAAGGCCTGGCTCCCGTTCTCTGCACTAATTCATCCCAAAGGTGTTCTA
Source organism: Pelophylax lessonae (assembly GCF_965119305.1). Taxonomy (NCBI): domain Eukaryota; kingdom Metazoa; phylum Chordata; class Amphibia; order Anura; family Ranidae; genus Pelophylax; species Pelophylax lessonae. The sequence goes on along the minus strand of NC_138771.1, from coordinate 316,741,906 downwards.
TCAGGTTGAGGTCAGGACTTTGTGAAGGCCAGTCAAGTTTCTCCACCCTAAACTCGCTCATCCATGTCTTTATGGACCTTGCTTTGTACACTAGTCCAAATCATTTGGTGGAGGGGGGGACTATGGTGTGTGGTTGTGTTTCAGGGGTTTGGGATTGGCCACTTAGTTCCAGTGAAGAGAACCCATAAGGCGTCAGCATACCAAGACATTTTGGACAATTTCATGGTCCAAACTTTGTGGGAACAGTTTGGGGATGGCCCCTTCCTGTTCCAACATGACTGAGCACCAGTGCACAAACAAGGTTCATAAAGACATGGATGAGTGAGTTTGTGGTGGAGGAACTTGACTGGCCTGCACAGAGTCCTGACCTCAACCCGAAAGAACACCTGTGGGATGTATTAGAGCAGAGACTGTGAGCCAGGCCTTCTCGTCCAACATCAGAGCCTGACCTCACAAATGCGCTTCTGGAAGAATGGTCAAACATTCCCATAGATAGACACACTCCTAAACCTTGTGGACAGCCTTCCCAGAAGAGTTGAAGCTTGATAGCTGCAGAGGGTGGGCCAACTCAATATCGAACCCTACAGACTAAGACTGGGATGGCATTAAAGTTCATGTGCATGTAAAGGCTGGCGCTCCAATACTTTTGACAATAAAGTGTATCTACACGCAGGGCTTTAGGCATCATGCTGCCCTAGGCCCTAGATGACACCCTTTTGCACAAGCTTAGCTCCTTGTGTAATGTTATTATTGCAGTAACAAATAATAGGATGCACTATTGAAGGCAGCATGCTATCTCTTTTATATTAGGAGCTACTTTTTATCTTCATAGACCAACAAACAAGAGAGGGGGGGTGGGTAGGTGATTTTGCATTTCTTGAACCATAAGCTCCCGAATGTCCCTGATTTGGAGAGACTGTCTCTCTGCTGGAACCGAATCCCTGTGTCCCCCTTTCCTCGTCATTTGTCCCTCTTTTTAGTCTGATGTATAGACCTCTATAAAGAAATTTACTATCTAGTCACCAGAAATGTTATACTGCAGTAAACCGTACATCCAATCACTAAATATTTTAATTAGTTAGTAGTGATGGGCACCCCCACCAGAACATCTCGAACAGAGGAAAAGTTCTAGCAAACATTTGAACTATATTAAAGGCTATGGGACACGAACATGAAAAATCAAAAGTCCTTATTTTAAAGGCTTATAAGCAAGTTATTGCAATAAAAAGTGTATGGTTACCCGGGTACTGCCCTGGGTGACGTGCATCAATGCAAAAAAAAAAAATGTTTTAAAACAATCTTTTTTACAGGATCAGTGATTTTAAGGATGCCTAAAGTGAAACAATAAAAATGAAAACTTACTTTAAATATCGTGCCTGGGGGGGGGGGGGGGGGGTCCCCTTAATGTGCCTGCAAAGTGGCGCATTTGTACGATGCATAGATCTTGCTGCAGCAATACTGACATTTCTAAAGGAAAAATGTAATTTAATCTTGCTTGCAGCTGTAATGTATTGTAGGCTCCTGACAAATACAGATAAAAAAATTGAAAAAAATGGCGTAGGGACCCCCCAAAATCCTTACCATACTCTTATTCAAGCACGCAGCCTGGCAGGGCAGGAAAGGGGAGGGGACGAGCGGGCGCCCCCTCCTGAACCATACCAGGCCACATACCCTCAACATGGGGGGTGGGTGCTTTGGGGCAGGGGGCTCTGCACTCCCCCACCCCAGAGCACCTTGTCCCCATGCTGATGGGGACAAGGGCCTATTCCTGACAACCCTGGGCTGTGGCTGTGCGGGTCTGCGGGTGGGGGGCTTATCAGAATCTTGGAGCATCGTTTAATAAGGGGACCCCCAGATCCTGGCCCCCCCTCCCTATGTGAATTGGTATCAGGTACATCGTACCCCTACCCATTCACCCAAAAAGTGTATAAAAAAATAAACACATAAGATAGTTTTTTTAAAGTCCTTTATTCAAAAATCAAAAAAATAGTGTCCCCCAATGTAAATCCATCGTCAATCACGCAGCCCGCCACATCTGCCGACCCCAAAAAAAAAAAAAAATGTCGCTCTTGGTGAACGCTTCTCCCAGACTGCCTATTCGCAGTTTGACAGTTCTTATATAAGGAATAGGTGGGGCAATGGCAGTGACGTCATCCGGTGGTCCCGCCCCTTGTGACGTCACAGACCAATGCATGCTGGGTCAGTGACATAGCGAGGGGCGGGGCTGTCGGGTGATGTCACCAGTGTGGCCCCGCCAATTCCCTATATATAAAAACTGTCAAAACGCGAATAGGCAGTCCGCGGAAGGCGTTCACCGAGAGCGGAGCTTTTTTTTCCTTTCTTTGGGTCGGCGGGTGCAAGTGCGGGTCGGCGGGTGGCGTGATTGAGAATGGATTTACATCGGGGGACTTTTTCGATTTTGATTTTTGAATAAAGGACTTATCTGTTTATTTTTTGTACACTTTTTGGGTGAATGGGTAGGGGTATGATGTACCTAATACCCATTCACATGGGGGGGATGGGATCTTGTTAAAGGGGGCTTTCAGATTCCAATAAGACCCCCACCCGCAGACCCCCACAACCACAGCTCAGGGTTGTCAGAAAGAGGCCCTTGTCCCCGTCAACTTGGAACAAGGTGCTTTGGGGGCACACCAGAGCATCCTCCCCATGTTGAGGGCAAGCAGCCTGGCATAGTTCAGGAGGGGGGTGCGCTCGCTCGTCCCCCCTTTCCTGGTCTGACAGGCTGCATGCGCTGAAAAGTTTCTGCTATGGATTTTTGGGGGGACCCCCAGCCATTTTTTTTAATTTTGGTGTGAAGTTCCCCTTCAAATCTATACCAGACCCAAAGGGCCTGGTATAAATTTTAGGGGGGACCCCACGCCATTTTTTTTCTTATATCTGTCATAGGGTTCCCCTTAAAGCCAGCCGAGATGAGACCCAAAGGGTTCCCCAAGCTGTTTATATCTCAATTTTTTTTTACTTACATTTTCTTTTTACAATTATTATTTTTTTTAATTCAGCTCTCACCAGGGAAGCCTTAATAACCGATTGTGTCAGGTCCTGGACTTGAACCTGGGACCTCTGCTGTGTCTGGCAATGTCTCTGCTTGCTGAGCCACCTGGAATGCTGGACAGTTTCCCGGACAAATCCATGAATGATCCTGCTTTGAATCTTAATTGTCTTGAACCTTGAACCTTTTGCTCCCCCCCATGAACTTCCCAATTTAAGCAATGTCTCTGCACTTCCTGGTTGCCAGAATATTATGCCTTCACCAGCCAATATCTTGCTTGTCTCTCCTGCTGCCGATCGTATCTTTTGTTACTGACATTTGGCTTGCTGCTCGACCACACTTTTGCTTGATTCCTACCTGCAACTATTCGTTACCGACCTTTGGCTTGTTCCTAGGGTTGCCACCTCATCCCTTTAAACCAGGACACATATTTATTACACAGGTTCTGAGGCTACTATAATGCACATAAGGCACTAAGTGAGTTTATATACAACCCTATTCAGCCACAGAACCTGTGTAATTAATGTGTGTCCTGGTTTAAAGTGATGAGGTGGCAACCCTACTTGTTCCTCGACTACGCTTCTGCTTTATCCTTACCTGCTATAGCTGCTACTGGACCCTGGCTTGCTCACCTCCTGGTGGGGTGATCCTGAGGACTGCGACCTGGTGCTAACATGCAGCAAAATCCATATACACCATCAGGAGCTCTGGTGAACACTGGTTAGTACTTAGACTCCGCACCTCAGGTGAGCCTGCGTCATCTGCCAGGGTGACCTGCCTGCGTTCCTATCCTGCTGGTTCCTGTGTGAGCTTCCACTGCTATAGCAACTGGTCTTGGAGCCTGACCCCTGTTCGTGACATATTGACTGTGCAGTCGGCGGGCAAAACATCCTGCTAAGTGCCGAAAAAGTTCAGGTGTTGTGCGAGTACCTGAATGGGCGATGTTTAGGCCAAACTTATGCTTGGCCCAAACCGTTCACCCATCCCTAGTGGTGCCTGAACACTGTTACCCCTAACAGTTGCTCTTGCTGGCTGCAGGAATGAGCCCTGCTGTTAAAAATTAGAAACAAAAATTGAAATTATAATGTACTTGTCATACAGGTGCAGAAAAATTGGGCCTTGGGTGTTGGTGTTGCCTGAACACTGTAACCCCTTACAGTTACTTTTGCTGGGCGCAGTAACGGGCCCTGCTGTTAAAAAATTAGAAACAAAAATTTAAATTATATGCACCTATGATGCAGTTGCAGATAAATTGGGCCTTGGGTGTTGGTGGTGCCGTAAACCAAAAACATTGTTGGAAGCTAGCATTATCAAGATTCGGGAAAGAGATAGGCAGCATAGGCAGTTTTCAAGGGATCCCAGATCCCTAGAAAATTCAACCAGTTACATCAACATCAGGGGCTTGATAGCTGCTGTTTATCCAGGACTGATTCATTTTGATAAATGTCAGCCTGTCAATGGAGTCTGTGGACAGTTGCACTCTTTTATCTGTCACAAAACCTCCAGCAACACTGAATGTCCGTTCGGAAGCAGGACAGGACAGTAGCTCCATTGCATATTGAGCAAATTCTGGCCAGTGGTCCATCCTCAAGATCCTGTAACACAGTGGATGCTCAGTTGGAAAGGTTTCCAAGTCTGCTCTTGCCCCTAGATAATCCTGCACCATATGCTGCAGACGCTGCCAATGGTTGCTTAAACCTAACAGTCCTGGACGCTGAGGACTAGGGATGATTGAACGGTTCGGGTCGACCATCGGTTCGGCCCGAACATTGGGTGTTCGAGGTTCGGCCGAATTTAGAACTTTTTGCCCAAAAAGTTCGGAATTCGGCAACCAGAACCAACCAAAATGCAATGCTTCAGGAAATGGGCTTTAAAAGCCCGTGATTGGACCAGAACCATTAGCAAAAGCCAATTGAGTGGGCAGGAGAATGCTAGGAATGTGATTGGAGTGACTAGGGGGTCCCTAGACCAATCATTAGTGAATACGCCCCCCAGTATATAAGATCGCCCCCGCCATATTCCTAGCATTGTTATACTGGACATGGAAGAGAGTGGAAGCAGTTCTGTTAATTTTACTTTAAAAGTGTCATTTAGCTATTTATTAGTGTGAGGAAAGGGATATCTAGTGTAGTTAGAGTGCTCCTTTACACTTAAGTTAGCTTCAAAAATTTAGTTTCTGTAGGGAAAGTGTTAAGTGTAAAGGGACCGTAGTGTAGTGTAGGGTTAACTGGCAGTGACTGCTATGGCAGGGTGACAAAACCCTTCCATAGCAGGGTGACCGCTATAGAGAAATGATAATTTCTCTGAATTGCTTAGGCACAGGAATATGGCTTCTCACCAGCCAAGCATTTTTTATGCTGCAGGGGCTGCCACTGCCAGTGCTTTTTTGAGGAGTCATGTTTGATGTCAGACATGACATCTGAACATGTGTATAGGGGGTATATATACACATATATGTCTGTATATATACCCCTAGACATATATAGGTGTGATAGTAGCAGAAATAAATGCTTGCGCTAATGAAATCATTTACAGTAATATATTTCTGCTACTATCACACCTATATATGGCTAGGTGTCTATATACATATAATTATGTGTGTATATATACCACTATACACAAGTTCAGATGTTTTGCCTGCCTCAAAAGAACCCAAAAAAATGCCAAAAAAACGCTAGCGTAAAAAAAAAAAAAGTGCCCAGGTGTGTTTTTGCTGGCATTTTTTGGGGGGTTTTGGAGGCAGGCAAAACATCTGAACTTGTGTATAGTGGTGTATATACACACATCCATATATTTATATACACACCTAGACATATATAGGTGTGATAGTAGCAGAAATATATGCTTGCGCTAATGAAATCATTTACAGTAATATATTTCTGCTACTATCACACCTATATATGGCTAGGTGTCTATATACATATAATTATGTGTGTATATATACCACTATACACAAGTTCAGATGTTTTGCCTGCCTCAAAAGAACCCAAAAAAATGCCAAAAAAATGCCCAGGTGTGTTTTTGCTGGCATTTTTTGGGGGGTTTTGGAGGCAGGCAAAACATCTGAACTTGTGCGCAGTACCACTATACACAAGTTCAGATGTTTTTCCTGACTGCAAAGAACCCAAAAAATGCCTGCTTTGAAACCGGCAAGGTGTGAAAACCGAGGAGAGAAGCTAACCCCCTGAGCTGAAAGTTTTCTAATACATACAAAAATTTTTTTTTTCCCCCCAGACACAAAATCACACAAAAAAAGTTCTTAAAAAGTGTCATTTTTGATAAAAAAAGACAATTATTGAAAAAATTAAAAAAAAAGAGAGATTTTTTGATTTTTACTTTGGATTTCAGATCTGGGGGGGTCTAAAAGGTGTACATGTGATGTTTCAGCTCTGTAGCATGTCCAGAACCATAAAAAAAAGATTGTTTGTATTAGAAAACTTTCAGCTCAGGGGGTTGGCTTCGCTGCTGTAACACCTTGCCGGTTTAATAGAAGGCATTTTTTTGGGTTCTTTGCAGTCAGGAAAAACATCTGAACTTGTGTATAGTGGTACTGTGCACAAGTTCTGATGTTTTGCCTGCCTCAAAAAACCCCCAAAAAATGCCAGCAAAAACACACCTGGGCATTTTTTTTTTTTGACGCTAGCGTTTTTTTGGGCATTTTTTTGGGTTCTTTTGAGGCAGGCAAAACATCTGAACTTGTGTATAGTGGTATATATACACACATAATTATATGTATATAGACACCAAGCCAGATATAGGTGTGATAGTAGCAGAAATATATTACTGTAAATGATTTCATTAGCGCAAGCATATATTTCTGCTACTATCACACCTATATATGTCTAGGTGTATATATAAATATATGGATGTGTGTATATACACCACTATACACAAGTTCAGATGTTTTGCCTGCCTCAAAAGAACCCCAAAAAATGCCAAAAAAACGCTAGCGTCAAAAAAAAAAATTCCCAGGTGTGTTTTTGCTGGCATTTTTTGGGGGTTTTTGGAGGCAGGCAAAACATCAGAACTTGTGCACAGTACCACTACAGAGCTGAAACTTCACATGTACACTAGACCCCCCAGATACTAAATCCAAAGTAAAAATAAAAAAATCTCTTTTTTTTTTTTTTTTTTTTCAATAATTGGCTTTTTTATCAAAAATGACAATTTTTAAGAACTTTTTTTGTGTGATTTTGTGTCCGGGGGGTCTAAAGGTGTACCTGTGAAGTTTCAGCTCTGTAGCATGTCCAGAACCAGAAAAAAAGATCATGTAGGTGTTAAAGGAGGGTCCCACATTCCTGTTCTACTGAAAAATTATCTTTTTTTTTTTTTTCATGGTTCTGGACATGCTACAGAGCTAAAACTTCACATATACACTTTTTAGACCCCCCCAGATACTAAATCCAAAGTCAAAATAAAAAAATCTCTCTCTTTTTTTTCAATAATTGGCTTTTTTTATCAAAAATGACAATTTTTAAGAACTTTTTTTGTGTGATTAATAGTTAATGGGGCATGACCCAGAACCCTAGGCACTTTTTAGGGGCATTTATTGGGTTTTAGGGCTTAAAAATTGTGTTTTTTGATTACCGAAGTTCGGGTCCCATTGATTTCAATGGGGTTCTGAAATCCGGGCCGAACTCTCGGGAAGTTCGGATGTTCTGGCCGAACCAAACTTTTCAAAAGTTCGATCATCCCTACTGAGGACTAAAGAATTGTTTAAAGGCATCGGTAAGCCGGCCGCCTTCTCCACCACTCCTCTTTTGACCAAACAAAGCCTCAGAAACACGTTGTCCAGGAAATGGTAACCTCTCAGTGTCTGGAAAGGCATTACACACATTTTTCTTCAAGGCGTCCTCAAGATGTTTCATCCTCTGCTCCCTCTACGAAGGCAGGGTGAGCTCTGCAACTTTACCCTTGTAAGGTGGATCAAGAAGGGTTGCCAACCAGTAATGATCCCTCTCCTTGATACTACGAATCCTCTGGTTCTTTCGCAGGCTTTGCAGCATCAGGGAGCCCATGCAGCATAAGTTTCAGGAGGCATGAAATTCTGAGTTCTCTGGGTAACTAAGGGTGACATTGTCAGGAGCAACCTCTCCCCAGCCACATACAACTCCTGGGGTTCCTGGGGAATTAAAACCATCCCTTGAAGACTGCTGTATGTTATCCTCTACATCCATGCTGCCACAATCCCTCTCCTCCTTCTCTTCATCATGTGTGTTTTGTGGCCCTGCAGGTATCTGCATAAAAGGGACCTTGTGAGGAAAGGAAGTCCTCCTCTTACTCCCGCTGTTCTGCCTCAAATGCCCTATCCATAATTCCACGAAGTATGTGCTCCTGCAGGAAGACTAGAGGGACAGTGTCACTGATGCATGCATTGTCGCGGCTTACCATCCTTGTGGTCTCCTCAAATGGTGACAGGACAGTGCATGCATCCTTTATCAGCAGCCACTGGTGTGGCGAAAAGAAGCCAAGCTCCCCTGAGCCTGTCCTTGTGCAATAATCACACAGGTACTCATTGATGGCCCCCTGCTGCATGTACAGCCGCTGCAGCATTGCCAATGTTGAGTTCCATCTGGTGGGCATGTCACAAATGAGGCGGTTGGCGGCCAGGTTAAATTCCCATAGAATGTCAGCCAGCTGAGCACTGGCATTGCAGGACTGCCTTAAATGGCCACAGACTTTTCTGGCCTGCCTCAGAAGATCTTGTGGAGAGTAGGTTGGTGCCATTGTCGCATACTACCATTCATGGCTCAAGCTGGCTCAAGCTGGCATGGCGTCAACCACCTCTGAGCCTGCCCCTGCAGAGCTGATGGAATCTCTGCTTCGGTGTGGCTCCTGTCCCCTAGACAGACCAACTGAAGCACTGCATGACATATTTTAGCCTGGCTGCTTGCGTAGCCCCTTGAACACTTAGGCACTTAGGAAGCACTGCTGGTTAAGAGGACAATACAGCAGAAGAGGCCATAGAGGAAGAAGAAGAGGAAGGGGTGTAGCAGACAGATGTGTCAGAATCACCACTAGCTTTTTGGAGGCGTGGTGGTGGAACAAGCTCCAACATTGAACCCTGTCCTGCATCCTTCCCAGCTGCCAGCAGAGTTACCCAGTGCACTGTGAAGGAAATGTAACATCCCTGACCATACCTGCTGGACCATAAGTCAGCAGTAATGTGAACCTTCCTGCTGACCACTCTGTCCAACGAGGCCAGAACATTGCCTTCCACATAATGGTAGAGAGCTGGAATGGCCTTACATGAAAATAAATGTATTTTTGGAACCTACCACTGGGGTACAGCACATTCCACAAATTCACAAAAGGGGCAGAGTCTACCAGATGAAATGGCAGCAGTTGTAGTGCTAGCAATTTGGCCAAGCTAGCATTTAGATACAGAGCATGTGAATGGCTGGGACAGTAGTTTTTTTATGGTTCACCAACTGGGGTAGTGAAATTTTCCGGCTGGTCAAATCAACAGGTGTTGTACTGCTAGCAGATTGGGTTCAAGTACCTGCGGCACCCATTGCTATACCATCATTCCACTAAGTGCAGGTTTTTGAGAAGACTTGAGGTATAGTAGGGGTAGAGACCCCAGATGAGGAGCAAGGAGAAGTCTACCTTTTATTATGATGTGGGTCTTTCAGGTGCTGTTGCCAACAGACTGCATGGCAGGTCGTCATATGTCTTGTCAAGCATGTGGTGCCCAAGCTGCTGGTGTTCTGGCCACGCTTGATCCCCTTCAGACAGAGATTGCTGTTTGCTGCACATGTGTTGAAAAAACCCACACCAATGAACTTTTGGAAGTCAGCGGGGAGTTAGAAGCACCCTGCACCTGTGGAGCTCTGTGGTGTGATGCAATAGGCTGCCCTTAAGCCTGCCCCAGGAGGACATCCTGCCTCGTTGGAGTTATTCCACCTCCTTTTCCTCTTTTACTTTTGGAACATGACTGCTGGTTTCTTGTCCGTCATTGTCACCCCCTCTCTCTAGACTCACGTTATTCCCTTCTCAACCTAGGAACCAACATCAGAGCTTTCAAATTGCTGTGCATCCTCCAGCATCATGTAAGTGACACTATAATTGAATAATTCAGGTGACTCCTCTGTGCATGATGGTGAGCCTACGGAAGGTGTTCTGTGGATAAGGAGCCTGTGGAATAGGCCCCTTTGGCAGCTACGGTGGAAGGCAAACTAGTATGAGCCTGGGTACCAGAGGATGGGGAGCATGAGGATGGCTTAGTTGTCCACTCCACCAATTGTTCTCCATGTTGTGAATCAATAACACGGCCAGTGCTGGAAAAAAGGACAAGCGTGCCCCCCTGCAAAGGATGCACCATGTCCACGAGTACCACTTTTCACTGTGGACACAGAGGCTGCTTGCCCTCTTTTAGCGTCTGTCTCTCCTTGTTGGCTTTTTGAACATGATGGGGATTTTTAGGGGGGGGGGGGGGTTATAACTTTTTATTATAGAATGTGGGATGGAAATATGATGCTTGGGTGCAATACTTTTGTGCTTGGTACACTATAAACTGTTTTGTTTAATAAAGAAAAACTTAATAAAGCCAAAAAAAGAAAACCCCTGCTGACGCAGAAGGTATAGCACCTAAAACGCAAAAGGAGGGACAGCAATTATGTCCTAAATAAAATTACTGCTGCTGCACCACAAAACAAAACAAAAACCCCTGCTGATGCAGAAGGAATAGCACCTGTCATGCAGAAGGCAGGACAACAAATATGCCCTAAATATTATTTGAGCTGCTATGCCATGAAAAAAAAAAAAACACTGCTGACCCAGAAGGAATAGCACCTGTGATGCAGAAGTAGGGACAGCAATTATGCCCTAAATAGTATTAGTGTTGCTGTGCCACGAAAAAAAAAAGAAAACACTGCTGATGGAGAAGGGGGGACAGCAATTCGGCCCTAAATATTATTAGTGCTGTTGTGCCACGAAAAAAAAAACACTGCTGATGCAGAAGGAATAGCACCTGCGATGCAGAAGGGGGACAGCAATTATGCCCTAAATATTATTAGTCCTGCTGTGCCACAAAAAAAAACTGCTGAAGCAGAAGGAATAGCACCTGCGATGCAGAAGGGAGACAGCAATCATGCCCTAAATATTATTAGCCCTGCTGTGCCACCAAAAAAAAAAAACCCACTGCTGAAGCAGAAGGAATAGCACCTACGGTACAAAATGGGGACAGCAGTTATGCCCTAAGTAAAATTAGTGCTGCTGCGCCACAAAGAAAAAATCACTGCTGACGCAGAAGTAATAGCACCTGCGACACAGAAGAGGAGTACTACATTTGCAGCAACAGAACCTGATGCTGCAAAAAAAAATATCAATGAAAAAGGAAATAGGATGAGTGGGGTGACACAGACATGTTGTATACAGCAACACTTCAGTGGCCCCACTACACTGTGTTACACAAGAATCACAGCACAGCACTACACTGACTGCACTACACTGTGTTACACAAGAATCAGCACAGTACTACACATGGAACTGACTGCAGTACACTGTGTTACACAAGATAAATCAGCACAGCACTACACTACACTCACTGCACTACACTGTGCTACACAAGAATCAGCCCTAAGCTACACTGCACTGACTGCATTAAACATGAAAGCACAATCCACTACCCTACGTAATCTTCTCTCCTAACACATTACACACGGCTGCCTTGTAAGCAGCCTTATATAGTGTGGGGCGTGGACTTAGTCCCTGAGCCATGATTGGCTAAAGGCACTCTGCCTTTGGCCAATCATGGCTCTAACAGGACATTGCCCTGTGATTGGCTGAAGCATACAGGTCAGGTTCATGCTTTGGCCAACCACAAGCACTTAATGCACTGCAATCGCGCAGTGCAATATAGGGCGCTCATCGGCGGGCGAACGTCCCGCCGAGCGCCCCCATTTGTTTGTGTGTTCAGAGAACACACAAACACCCGATGTTCGAACAGGCATTATAAAGAAAAATAGTGGTGAAAAAAACACCTGTGGGGTAAACCTATTATTTTATGCCTACCAATTCTTCATGGTTCATGAAACTGGTGCATCTCAGGAATGTGTCCTTTGCCTACATACTTTACACTAAAAGGTCCTTTTTTCTCATCCGAGAAAGCTGGAAGGCATATTTGAACCATAGTAAGTCTTGCGACTCCATACAACATCCCCTACAACCTTGTCTGTTCCATTGCTGAATACAGCAACAAATGTCCAGAAGGTGCCAGATGATGGAAACAAAATAAAGAAAATGATATCAAAATGTGTATATTTCATGGCTTGATGCCCTAGGCACTGTCCCCTGGGTTCCATTATGGTACATACAGCTCTCTCTACAGGAGCCTTGAGAGCCGCTTATCACCTCTCATTAAAGCAGTAATAAACCCAAAACCAAAAATAAAATATGTTGCAGTTAACAATCATTAGACGTGGTGGTTGTTTTAGTTTATTTTTCTTAGGCTTTTTGCCCCTCTGTTTTTACCTGGTGATCTGTCCAGTAACACACCTCCTGAGTGCCCCTACTCTGGACGAAGGAGAACAGGGGGCACAGCAGACTGCCTCATTGTCAGTCTGTGGGGTGGTGGCATTAGATGTATTAACAGATTTAAATGAACTAACAAATTGAAGCCAAACTTTAGCACATACTGTAAAATAAGTTACAGCAAACGATTTTTTTCTTTTGGGATAAAGGTTTTACATACAGTAAATAAATAAAAGTTGATCAATATAAGCACCCCTGTCAGTGGTAAATGGTTTATAACATCCCTGAAACTGATACATTCTGTTGGAGAGTTTGCTCTTTTGGATAACAACAAACTAAGGCTGGCCATACACTATACAATTTTCTTGTTCAACTTTCCTTTAGATTTACCAAAACCATATAATATAAGGTCAAACCTAAACACTTTCAATTTGTATGCAATCAGACAAGGCCTTGCACTACATAGTTGAAGGTAAATCTAAAGGAAATTGAATAAGAAAATTGTATAGTGTATGGCCAGCCTTACTGGCCAGGTCATCAGATGAAAATAGAAGAAAGAAAGCCTAAAAAGGAAAACGAATGCAGGCATCACATCTAAGAATTGGTAAGTTGCAATATAATGAATGTTTGCTTTTGGGTTTACTACCACTTTAAAAGTCTAAGATATAAATTCAAAGTACAGCTCTGGCTTTAAAACACCACTTTAAACAGTTAAACGTTTTTTTTAGAGCCATTTGTCCACAGCATTTCTAAGATAGTATTTTTTTTTATATATTGGGTACACTCTTAGTCAGAGGAAAGGGGTCAAGGAGAGAATTTCTAAACAATGGCTGGTACTATCTAGTGCAAAAAGAAAGTGCAATGTTTACCCTAAGGGGCTTGCAAAGAGAGAACACTTTAGAGATGTGCTGATACTGGTAATAATCTGTTAAATCCATCTGTTTTTCCAATTGGGGAGTGTTAATTACATCAATTCGGGTAACAGTAGGGTACCCTAAACAACCCTTTTAGGTCTAATTTACCAATCTTCTCCAGTATTATGTAGAGAGGATGACTCTATTGGCCATTTAGTAGCCAGTCAGAAATTAAGCAGGTCAAATCTACATTTTCTGTAGCTGTCATCATAAAACAATTTCTATTATCACCAACAAAATACAGAAATTCCATTCAGACACCTCATCATCCACTTCTTAGATGCGTTAATGTACCTGTATGGCTGACAATGATTGAACTGTTTAAAGGTTGGGTCAAGCTTATGAATATCACAATGCATTGAAACTTACACACATAACAATCTGATTGCTCATATACTGGTTATATCAATTGTAAAATGTGAATTTTATTTTTAAGCTATAAAGGCCTTTGTCAACAGGAAATATACAGTTAAGGCTGAATCATCTTTTTGTGCATTCTTACTGCTGCTGATTTTCAGCTTGAAGAAGACTTTAATATAAAGCCCACACTACTGGTAAGTGACTCATTAAAAATAAAAATAAAGCTCTGCTATGTCTGTTTATCTTTAGAGAAGAGAACACTTTGAAAGGTCTCTGCGAGCAATTAGTAAGTGGCATAATGTGGAAGATAGCAACAGAAAACAAAATGTCCTTACAAGAATGTGATTGAAGGTTCTCGTCCTCCAAACAAAATCATGGAAAATCACTTTGTGACAACACACATTATATGTGTGTGTGTTACGTGGGTTAGTCTAACTGTAAAACAGTTAACTCTTTCCGTCATTGCACACCTGTATACGTCAGTTCAGGTCTGTCTGAGGCTATCATTCTGAATACAGGACTTCTTCTAAACAGTGGGGTCTCTCAAACCCCAGGACCACCCAATAGCCTCCTATTTAATCATGCTAGGGGCACCAACTAAGTGCAGTATTAAAGCACAAGTTTTTTAAAAAGCCAATGGGCAACTCACATGTAAAAAGAAAAAGGCAGGCATATCTGATTTCTCTGCAGTATGATAGTGGGCACAAGTCATGTTCTCTGACTGGACTCATGTTTTTGCTCCTCATCGTGCTCAAAGACCATAAGGGATTGCGACTGGAAAAAGCTGGGCCAGTGTGCAACAAAACCAGAAGTGACGTCACCAATGAGCCACAGGAAAGGGTGTGGTTATGCATTTCTGCTTCATAATCAAATATTTCTGCTTCTTCTGCTTCCAGCTTCTTAATCAAACCTAGGTTTGATATGTTAACAGTGCCTGTGACGCGGTTGTGAACTTTTATAGCACATGTACACTCAAAATGGCTGCCAAAATCTTGTGGCTGATCAGTGTCTAACTGTTACAAAAATGACCCCAGACAGTGCATGGAGCCCACAGCAGAAGACACATTAGTCATATCCTGGACTCACTCTAGTGCCAGCAGGAAGAGGGTGGGATGCCCATTGAAAGGATTCTACACAGATGAAAGGACATTTAAGGAGATTTACTAGCACCAATGAGAACTGCACAGAAATTCCACCAAGAAATAACAAGGAAGGCAAATAACAATGGGCCCTAACATCCTGTTACCTGTGCATATGTGTAAAATCAGTTGCAACATTACTTCAATGCAAAAATCCTAAGTGAATTATAGTGCAACTGTCAAGAACAACAACTGATCCACAGGTGAAACCGTCCTTTGAAATAAATATAACCTAGATGCTCCATTAGGCTTTGCTTTGGAGGATTAAAAAAAGAAAAAGACAGGCAAAAGAAACATATCAAATGCCATTTGTAGTTTGCTAAAAAGCAAAGCTAAAACACCAGGATATTTATTCTTATTTGCAAAAAAGTGATAGTTGAGTCCATTGAAATTTGAAAAGTTTAAAATTACAGTCACAATCCTGAGTGAATCATAGTCCCAGTGCTCCATCATAACTGAATTCAGTATTCAGATGCTTATGTATCCTCCTACCTGACAGTTCCAACTGTGGTGGACCACCTACCAGTCTATAGGGTGATGTCCTCCCAATAGTTCTATATAAACACATGCAAATGGGCGCCTGGGTTGAATTTGAATAAGGTTGTAAGGTACCTAAATCCCTAAAGGTTGTGCATAAAATGTGGGGAATATACCTAAGACCAACCTCCCAGTATGGTCAATAGGGGGAAGAAGGGGGGAAAGGGAGGGAAAGGGGAAAATAAATATTGGGACTTTCACGGTACAGTATTAATCAAATAGTCAATAGATAAAATATAACAATTTTATTACATATACAATATTAAAAACAATCCAACAAGGAAAACAGATGGAGAAAAAAGTGCTGTGTCAAAGCCAATGAACAATTATATGAGCATACATATAGTTTTGGTGATCCAGAGAAGTGTGGATTTTCAAATTTCAAGGTGTGTCTACCTCTACCTCAACATGTTTCGTGGCGGACCACTTCATCAGGAGGGTTTTAATGTATACACACAATGCTCATTCTAATAATGACAAAACATTTGGTTAGTATATGTTTAAAGTATCATACAACCCATAACTAGTGTACAATCAATCTGCACATAAACATCATTATGGGAGGACTATTTTACCTAATTGACTGGGCTCGCAAGGATCACAGACCACGGTGTGCAACCATCAAATCCTCTCATCGGCGAACATGGGAGACACTAAGTTTAAAAGTTAAATTGGACTCTACGTCATATTAATGCCTTTTGAAATGGAAGAGTTTGATATACATAATTTGTGGGGGGACCCCAAGTGGTGCACACCAATCCCAACCAGGAAGGGTGGGGCGGGAAGGATAGTAGTCCTGAGAGAGCAACACACCATGCTTCTAAAGACCAAATAGAAAAAAAAGAAAAAAATTGAGGAAATGAGGAGAAAGATAATGGAAGGGAGAAGAAAAAGGAAAGTAATGAATAGAAAATAAAGCTGAGACCAACACCAATGATAAAAAAGAGAGAAATGAGAGCCAGATCTAGATCACCAAAACCCAAGATACCATATAAGTCAAGAAAAGTAGATGTGTGTAGCTTCCCGAGTTCCCGTGAAAATTCCCAATAAGGGAGTGATAGAATAAAAAAAAATAAAAAATGGGGGTATCAACCTTACCAGAGATTTGCTGGTTATCACATATGGCAATAAACAGATCCAGAAGATCCGCCACCAGGGGATATATCATTGCTGAAAATCAGCTTATTAGGGCCAGAAATATTTGGAAAAAAGCTGGTTCTATAGGGCCTCACAGCCTCAGGGTAAGTCTTCACAAATTGGTCCACAAAGTGGCTTGGTCATCTAGTCATATGCCATATAATGCAAAAATAAAAAGAAATAGGTATGAGCAATTAGGATTAGTATGTCAGAGTCCATATGAGCGTGCATTATCGCACAGTCCAGAAAAAAGCAGGAAGCTTACCGGCCACTGGTAGATAATGAAGAGCCCAGGTGGAGGATCGGGATCAGATAGCGTTCGCCGCCATTGCTGGCAGCGACAGCTATTTAAGTGTCTACCGAGCGGCGCACGCAGTCACGCAACATCAAGTGGGCGTGGCTGTGCGCCGCGCATGCTTGAATACTCGCGCAGGCGCGGTATTGGAACGCAAATACAGGCATTCCACTAGTGGCTGGCGTCATCAAACGCCGCCACACATCGAGGTCACATGTCCGCCGGTCGAGAAGGGTCGCACATGCGGGGGAGGATACTAATAGAGCCCAATCACGGCAGAATAGGGATACAAAAAACAGTGCTGTAAATCCATAATATTGTTAGAAAAGCCCAATACAGACAATTATTTCGATACAACAATATATACAAGAAACAGATAAATGGACATACAAAGCAATTCAATCAATATACATATTTAAAGCGGAGTTCCACCCAAAAGTGGAACTTCCGCTTTAGGGAGTCCTGACCCCCCGACATGCCACATTTGGCATGTCATTTTTTGGGGGGGGGGGAGCGGGTACCTAGTTTTGACAGGTACCCGCTCCCACTTCCGCTCGGAGCGCCGCGGCACCCTGAGCGGAAGTTCTCCTCTCCCCCTCCCTCCCTGCAATCTTCTGGGACACGTCAGAGGTCCCAGAAGATTGCCGGCCAATCACGGTGCGCAGCGCGACTCGCGCATGCGCAGTGGGTACCCGGCTGTGAAGCCGCAAACTGTAACAGCCGGGTGCCCACAGCAGTGATGCCGGCGCCGAGGGAGAGGATCGAGGCTTCGGGCGGCCGCATCGCTGGACCGTTGGACAGGTGAGTAAATGGCTGGAACTCCGCTTTAAGGATGTACTGTGTATATCAATTCTGAAATTGATACACCATGATGCCCACTAGGGCTATCATAAAGCTACAATTTCATATTGAAACAAAGGGAAATACTAGAATGTTGGGAATATGGGGAGGGAGACAAAGGGAATTCAAAAATTAAAGGGAAAGAAGACACCAGGAAGGGAAAGGAAGGGGATAAACAAAAAGGGGAGAAACAAAAAAGGGGGGAAAAGACCAGAAGAAGGACCAAAGACGAATGGACACAGAGTAAAATAAAAATATATAAATGATGACAAATTCATCATATATGTCCATATTGGGATTACAAAAAAGGTTTGTAGCTATTCACCTCATTAATACCCGGAGGGATAACTGCATCTAGTTTCTCAATCCAGAGAGTTTCACGCTGCAAAAGGTCCCTGTCCCAGTTGCCACCCCTAGGATTGGGGGGAACCACATCTAGGGCAAAGAATTTAACCACATCAGATCGATATTTATGGTATAAGCCGATATGCCTACCTACCGCTGTGAGTTTGCCAGTGTTGGAACAATATAGGTGTTCCCCTATCCTTTGTCGTAGCTCACGTCTAGTTTTGCCCACATAGTAGGCCTTGCATTCACATGTCATCAAATAGATGACTCCCTTGGTCTCACAAGTGGTATGTGTCCGTGGTGAAAATTGCTTCCCATCAGGGAGACAATACGTGGATCCTGCCAATATCCAGGGGCACCTGGGGCATCCCCCGCACGGGAACGTCCCCTTAACCACTTGCCGACTGCCTAACGCCGATCTACGTCGGCAGTCAGCCCCTCACAGGCAAAGTGACGTAGGGCTACGTCACTAGCTTGTGAGGGTCTAGGGAGCGAGCGCGCGCCCCCGGAGGCGCGCTCCCGCTCCCGCGTGGTCACGGACCCCCCCGCGCGTGTGACCGGCGGACCCGATGTCCGCCGGTCACTCGGCGATCGGCGGGGGAGAGGGAGAATGTCAGGCAGCTTGTGTAAACAAGCTGCCTGTCATTCTCCTTGCTGTTAGGATACTGATCACTCGGATCTAGTATGTAGATCCGTTGATCAGTGTCCTTACAGCTCAAGCCCCAGCCAATCACAGTAGAAAGCACGCCCCTAGGGATACACACAGCCCCTCCCTCCCAAATAAAGTTAACCCCTTCACTACCAGTGTATTTTTACAGTAACAGTGCATATATATAGCACTGATTACTGTAGAAATGTCACTGGTAACCCCAAAAGTGTCAAAAATGTCAGTCAAGGGTCCGATCTGTCCGCCCCAATGTCGCAGTACCGCAAAAAAAATCGCAGATCGCCGCCATTACACGTTAAAAAAAAAAACAACAAAAATGACAGAAATCTTTCCCTTTGTTAGTAAACGCGATAACTTTTGCGCAAACCAATCAAAATACGCTTTTTGCGATTTTTTTTACCAAACATAGGTAGCATAAAACAAATTGGCCGAAAAAGTAAAAAAATTTTGATTTTTAAATTTTTTTTTTGGGGAATTTCATATAAAAAAATGTGAAAAATATTGCTATTTTTGCAAAATTGACGCTCTTTTTTTGTTTATAGCGCGTGATCAAAAAATCGCACAGGTGATCAAATACCACCAAAAGAAAGCTCTGTTTGTGGGAAAAAAAGGACACCAAATTCGTTTAGGTACAGCGTCGCACGACCGCGCAATTGTCCGTTAAAGTCACGCAGTGCCGAATCGCAAAATACCCCCTGGTCGGAATGGGGGTAAAATCTTCCGGGGCTTAAGTGGTTAATGCCTCTGCACTGACGTTCATCAATGTCGTAGTGACTGTGTATCAAGCTGTCACGTAGGGAAGTAGCCCTGCGGAATACCAACTCAGGATCTTCCCTGACATATTTCTGTAAAACATGATGTTCAGTTAATAAATGCCAATGGCGAGAAACAATGGTTCGAAGTGTATGATGGTGTGTGGAAAATTTTGTAATTAATTTAACAGTGTTTGGTGGGGGGGGCTTGGGAACTGGATATAATAAAGAGTGTCGAACCCTGGCTTGGGCTTTGTTAAACCCCTTTTTGAGTGTTGTACAAGTGTACCTTCTCTCCAAAAGGCGATTCCGTAGACCATCGCCTGAATGAGAAAATCCTCCTCACAAGAACAATTACGTCTTATACGCAAGAATTGTGCATACGGGATGCTTTTGACCAAAGATGTGGGGTGTGAACTTGTAGCGTGGAGGAGAGTAAAGGTCAGTATATAGGGATCCCTCAGGGGATTTTTTGATCATTAAGTCCAAAAACGAAATCTGAAGGTCACTATATGTGTATGTGAATCTCAGGTTCTACTCATTCTTGTTGAGTTTGTCCAAAAATTTGCCAAGAAGTTGTTCAGTGCCAGTCCAGGCAAGGAACAAATCATCTATAAATCTGTGCCAAAATGGCACGTGTTGTAAATAAGGTGTAAACTCTCCATTAGGAAAGACCATCCTCTCCCACCCCCCCAGGTATAAGTTGGGATATGATGGTGCACAGTTGGTCCCCATGGCCACGCCCTGTATCTGTAGATACATGTCATTCAAGAAGGTAAAATAATTCCTGGTAAGGATAAATTGTAAGAGTTTTAGAATGAATTGATTGAGTGAAAATGAGGAGCATCCCTGCTCCATCAAGAATGTCTTCACCACCCCGATGCCCAGCCCGTGGGGGATGCTGGAATATAGAGCTTCCACATCTATAGACATAAGCAGGGCCCCGGGGGGGAGTCGGACATCCTCGATGTGTGTCAGAAGGTCTGTGGTATCTTTGATGTATGAGGGCAGGGCGTGGACATGGAGAGCAAGATGCGCATCAACAAATCGACTGGCATTGTCAGTCAAAGACCCAATGCCAGAAACGATAGGTCTACCTGGGGGAGAGGAGAGGTTTTTGTGGGTCTTGGGGAGGGTATAAAAAGTAGGAGTATGTGGAAATTTGGTATGTAGGAAATCGTATGACACCCTGCCACCATGCTTCAGCAATTAGGCGATAGAATTCACATATATAATGTTGTACGGCAGAAGTAGGTATTACACAGTACCAGGTGTCATTACAAAGGACATCATAACACATCCTTTGATATTGTTCATGAGTCATCCCAACTGTGTTACCCCCCTTGTCGGAAGGTTTGATTATCACGTTTTTGTTGGTACGGAGTCTTTTGAGAGCTTGCTTTTGAGATGGAGTTAGGTGTTTTCATTCCATTATTATTTTTTGAGGTCCCTAACTGTGTTTTGTAGGAACGACCAAATAATGGGGCATGTCATTAAGTCGGGCAAATTGGTAGAACGAGGTTTAAAAGTGATTCCAGATTGAGGGACTAACCACGCATGGGTGTCAAAACCCGTGATAGGGGGTATCACAGGATCTGCCCCTTCATGCTGTGATTGATCCCCAATGGACCCTTCTTCATATAGAAGCATCAGATCTTTCAAACTCTATATTCGGCAGTAGAGAAGTGCTTAGTGCGTTCCACCAGCTCCTTTTCCAGTGCCAAGTCTCTTTGGCTTTTATCAAATATGAATTTGAAAGTTAAATTTCGGGCGAAGAGGTATAGATCTTTTATTGTGTCAGAAACGTCAATAGTATCAGATGGACAAAAACCCAGGCCTAGCTGTAATATTGAGATTTCATCAGGTGAAAGTGTGGGTGGAGTGAGATTGATAATGTTTAATTTTGAGGAGGTGTTTGTGTTGGTGGTGGGAGTGGGATGGGGGCTTTGAAGACAAAGGTATCCAGATTGCTCTGGAGTCTCTTGTCGGCTAGTGGGGGTAACCATAAAAAAACGCTCTCATTGGGCGGCAAAGTAACATTGGATGATGTGTTTATAGTGTTTAAAACTCTAGGAATAACATTGTGCAGAGTGGCTGGTGTTTCATTGGGAGTGACTTGAGAAGTGTGAGAATTGTAATTGGGGTGAGGTGTGAATGGTTTGTGAGGTCGTGATGGTTTTGATGTTTTCATGCTTTTCTTACCTTTTTTATTATCATTTGGTGGGGTGCTGCCTCCATAGCGAGACCTACAGGCGAATAGCTACAAACCTTTTTTGTAATCCCAATATGGACAAATATGATGAATTTGTCATTTATATATTTTTATTTTACTCTGTGTCCATTCGTCTTTGGTCCTTCTTCTGGTCTTTTCCCCCCTTTTTTGTTTCTCCCCTTTTTGTTTCTCCCCTTCCTTTCCCTTCCTGGTGTCTTCTTTCCCTTTAATTTTTGAATTCCCTTCGTCTCCTTCCCCATATTCCCAACATTCTAGTATTTCCCTTTGTTTCAATATGAAATTGTAGCTTTATGATAGCCCTAGTGGGCATCATGGTGTATCAATTTCAGAATTGATATACACAGTACATCCTTAAATATGTATATTGATTGAATTGCTTTGTATGTCCATTTATCTGTTTCTTGTATATATTGTTGTATCGATATAATTGTCTGTATTGGGCTTTCTAACAATATTATGGATTTACAGCACTGTTTTTTGTATCCCTATTCTGCCGTGATTGGGCTCTATTAATATCCTCCCCCGGATGTGCGACCCTTCTCGACCGGCGGACATGTGACCTCGATGTGTGGCGGCGTTTGATGATGCCAGCCACTAGTGGAATACCTGTATTTGCATTCCAATACTGCGCCTGCGCGAGTATTCGCGCATGTGCTGCATCGAGGTCTGGGTGGCGCGCAGCCACGCCCACTTGATGTTGCGTGACTGCGTGCGCCGCTCTGTAGACACTTAAATAGCGGTCGCTGCCAGCAATGGTGGCGAACGCTATCTGATCCCGATCCTCCACCCGGCTCTTCATTATCTACCAGTGGCCGGTAAGCTTCCTGCTTTTCTCTGGACTGTGCGATAATGCACGCTTATATGGACTCTGACATACTAATCCTAATTGCTGATACCTATTTCTTTTTATTTTTGCATTATATGGCATATGACTAGATGACCGAGCCACTTTGTGGACCAATTTGTGAAGACTTACCCTGAGGCTGTCAGGCCCTATAGAACCAGCTTTTTTCCAAATATTTCTGGCCCTGATAAGCTGATTTTCAGCAATGATATATCCCCTGGTGGGGGATCTTCTGGATCTGTTTATTGCCATATGTGATAACCAGCAAATCTGTGGTAAGGTTGATACCCCCATTTTTTTATTTATTTTTTATTCTATCACTCCCTTATTGGGAATTTTCACGGGAACTCGGGAAGCTACACACATCTACTTTTCTTGACTTATATGGTATCTTGGGTTTTGGTGATCTAGATCTGGCTCTCATTTCTCTCTTTTTTATCATTGCTGTTGGTCTCAGCTTTATTTTCTATTATTTTCTACTTCCCTTTTTTCTTCTCTCTTCCACTATCTTTCTCCTCTCATTTCCTCCTTTTTTTTTCTTTTTTTTCTATTTGGTCTTCAGAAGCATGGTGTGTTGCTCTCTCAGGACGACTATCCTTCCCGCCCCACCCTACCTGGTTGGGATTGGTGTGCACCACTTGGGGTCCCCCCACAAATTATGTATATCAAACTCTTCCATTTCAAAATGCATTAATATGACGTAGAGTCCAATTTAACTTTTAAACTTAGTGTCTCCCATGTTCGCCGGTGAGAGGATTTGATGGTTGCACACCGTGGTCTGTGATCCTTGCGAGCCCAGTCAATTAGGTAAAATAGTCCTCCCATATTGATGTTTATGTGCAGATTGATTGTACACTAGTTATGGGTTGTATGATACTTTAAACATATACTAACCAAATGTTTTGTCATTATTAGAATGAGCATTGTGTGTATACATTAAAACCCTCCTGATGAAGTGGTCCGCCACGAAACATGTTGAGGTAGAGGTAGAAATTTGGAAATCCACACTTCTCTGGATCACCAAAACTATATGTATGCTCATATAATTGTTCATTGGCTTTGACACAGCACTTTTTTCTCCATCTGTTTTCCTTGTTGGATTGTTTTTAATATTGTATATGTAATAAAATTGTTATATTTTATCTTTTGACTATTTGATTAATACTGTACCGTGAAAGTCCCAATATTTATTTTCCCCTTTCCCTCCCTTTCCCCCCTTCTTCCCCCTATTGACCATACTGGGAGGTTGGTCTTAGGTATATTCCCCACATTTTATGCTCTATATAAACACAGAAAAATAATTAATCTAAAAAGTGCGCAAAACCAAAATCTCTGTAGTGATCAATACAAAAATATGTTTGTGAAAACATACAGTTAACTTATATTAAACGATATTGAGCAATGTGCATCACATAAATGGTGAAATAAAAGTAATATATAATTCACTTATGCATAACAAAGAAGTAAACTTCAAAGAGAAATATATAAAAGTCCAAATTTGAAATCTTGAAAGTGATGAAAAGTCCATGGGTAAGATTTCCAAACCAGCTCACAGACAAGTGTGCCAGTTCCCTTACAAAACAGTAATGATCTTTCAATAATAAGAAATCAACAGCACAGAAATCATCTAATTGTAGGCCACCACACACGGTACCAGTGACTCCACTCCCTCTATGGTCCTTCACTGCTTATCCAAAGCCAGCACCTCAAAGTAATAATGGGTTGGAGAAAGAACAAAGAACCATAGAGTAGTATGCTAAAACCACATGATTTATTAAAAGTATATATACTCACAAAAGTTAGAATAACACAGACAAAAACACCACACCAGGCATCAACAGTGGGTGTACAACATCATATTCCCCTGGCCTCACCCTACGCGTGTTTCGTCTGGTGCAACTGACGTCTCTCATTAGTTCTGACTACTTCCTTCATCAGGACCCATGCAGAAGGCATCATGTAAACGTGTCTATTTAGAATACAGATGTGTGTTGACAGCCTCTCTTTCCAGTGACAACTGGTTCAGAGAAGTTTGCCACTTACCCGCAGCAAAGACCTGTCTGTTCTATACATCTGGCTGCTTTACAGGAGTATGGAGAGATTCTCGATATGGGGAAGTATTTGATTGCCTAGAAACAAATACAATACAATAACAATACAATAACTGGGGCACTGCAACCAAACACAGACAAAATGTGGTTTTACGATTTGCAGTGGAGATGGTGACCAAAACATTGAAGAGTATTTCCTAAGACTGGAGCAGACAGAATCTGGATCAGCTGTGCATATCAACCAATTAGCATCTTTCTTTCATTTTTAAATCTCAACCAAACAAGCTGAAGTCTAAAGCTGATTGCAGTGGTGTACTTTGGCTTTGTGCTGCTCCAGGCGAGACTAAAATTGGGCGCCCCCCTCCCCCCCATCCCATCTAGAGATTTGTCCCACCCCAGCTACTTTAAAATTGACAATCGACAAACAACGTAAATGTTACTATCCATAGGTGATGCCTCTAGGCACATGTGAAAGTAGACCTGTCATGACAGGATCATGGAGGCTGCTACTTACTTTTACTAAAAATGCTAGTTGCTTTGCTGTTATGCCTATCCTCCTGCTTAGTACTTTAAATGACTGGCCCAGGACAGTTTTCTGACTTTTCTTGGATTTTCCTAGTCCACATGCTTGTGCCAAAACAGTGATTCAGAAAATATTAAAACTAGTTTGTCAATATAATGTCCAGTCTAACATTTTTAGAAGCAGTCTTCCATGGATAGATTCAAGGGGAAGAGGTAACTCCCATTATTGGATAGGACATTAATGGCAACAAAACACCCAAGTTTGAGTAAAATGTAGGCATTTATCAATACATAATACATTTTCCAACAAGAATATACATAAACAAAAATAATAAACACACACAATTCAAGTTACATGCTAAAGTAAATGCGTATGTGAATTGCATGTTGTTTCCACTCTACCCGACTTGTTTTAGGTAAACCTTTCACAAGGGGTGAAATGGGGGAGATGCATATGTATAAGACATTCACATCGATTGATTATAATGAAATGGATCATATGTCAGGAGAGAGGATAGAACGCTATCTGTGTCTAACTGGTGGAAGAAGGCAACACATCATCCCACTAGAGGGGGGGAGGGTAGACACCTCACTGTCCCAACGAAGGTCCTCAGGCAAGGATGCTTCTGTAATCCGCAGATGGGGTGAGATTCATAAAAAGCAGAGACTTGTAGAAAAAGTCTGTAGAAAAAACCCAGAAGGTTGGTGGAGTAATTATTCCCTGTACATACAACAGTGGACTGCTACGGCCATGCTGGCGTCTGAGTGGCGTCTCTCTCTCTCTCTCTCTCTCTCAGAGTGCTGCAGCACTCCGTTACATTCGATCCATTTATTCATAATCAATCTATGTGAATGTCTTATACATATGCATCTCCCCCATTGCATCCCTGAAGAACGGTTTACCTTAAACGCGTCGGGTGGAGTGAACATATGCATTTACCTTAGCATGTAACTGGAAGTGTTTGCTTTTATTATTTTTGTATATGTATATTCTTGTTGGAAATGTTATTAGGTATCAATAAATGTCTACATTTTACTCAAACGTGGGTGTTTTGTTGCCATTAAAGTCCCATCCAATAATGGGGGTTTTCTCTTCTTGTTGAACTTACCTGGGATGTGGGCAACGCACACCCTGTTCTTACACGGTGGATACACAATTGCTGCAACTTCCATGAATAGACACTTGTGACATAGTAGCATGAGAAGCATTTTGTTAGGGTCATGCTGAGCACATTCTTTAGGGAGCATACGCAGCTCATAAGGCTCAATTCACAAAGCTAACACACCAGGGAAACCATCCTTATTTTTATATAAATTTCAAAAGTTTTTAGTTGCGTTCAATGAAATTTGAAAATTACAGTCACATGGCTAAAAATATGGTGCCTAAAGCTGGTCATATATTATACAATTTTCTTATTTAATTTCCTTTAGATTTACGTTTAGCTATTTAGTGCAAGGGCCTGCCTGATTGCATATAGATTGAAAGTGTTCCGGTTTGACCTCATATTATATAGATTTGGTAAATCTAAAGGAAACTTGAATTGTACAATGTATGGCCAACCTTAGGCCTCATGTCGATAGGCATTGTTTTCTTATATTTGCCATGTGCTTGAACGCACATTAACCTCAGGACAGCAAAATACCATTGATTGAGAACATTACATATGGCAATTCAGAGGCTGTGTTTAAATTGCTTTGCATTGTGCTGTGTTTCTTTTGACACAGAGGGGGAGATTTATGTAAATGTAACTATCAGCACAATAAATTACATATGTGATGCAGTTTGTCAATAGCATTAACACAACGGTTATCTAACAGATATATCACAAAACAATTTCAACAGCATTTTGCACAGACCAAAAAGGAGCAAATAAGAAAGGTTCCTTGGTAAGGTTTATATAAACTAGAGCTGCACGATTAACCGTTAAAAGATCATGATCTCAATTCTATCCCCCCCCCCCACACACACACACACGATCCTAATCCAGCATTTCCACAATTCATGTAAAAAGTGCAGAGCAGTTCCCCTGCTCACAGCTGTAAAAAAAAAAAGCAGCCAGCAATGTTTATCAAAACATTGCTCAGCAATGAAAGAGACAGATAAAATGAAACATTGTATCTTCTTATCTGACCTTCTGTTTATTCATTTACAGATGAAAATGTCCAAATTGGCGCCTAAGTGTCAATATTTTGTGTGGCCACCATTATTTTCCAGCACTGCCTTAACCCTCTTGAGCATGAAGTTCACCAGAGCTTCACAAGTTGCCACTGGAGTCCTCTTCCACTCCTACATGACGACAACCCAGGGCTGGTGGATGTTAAAGACCTTGCGTTCCTCCACCTTCCGTTTGAGAATGTCCCACTAGGGCTTAGGTCTGGAGACATGGTTGGACAGTCCATGAGCAATACCTTCAGCTTCTTTAGCAAGGCAGTGGTCATCTTGGAGGTGTGTTTGGGGTCTTTATCATGTTGGAATACTGCCCTGTGGCCCAGTCTCCAAAGGGAGGGAATCATGCTCTGCTTCAGTATGTCACAGTACATGTTGGAATTCATGGTTCCCTCAATAAACTATAGCTCGCCAGTGCCGGCAGCAGTCATCCAGCCCCAGACCATGACACTCTCACCCCCATGCTTGACTGTAGGCAAGACACACTTGTCTTTGTACTTCTCACCTGGTTGCCGCTACACACGCTTGACAGTATCTGAACCAAATAAGGTTATTTTGGTCTCATCAGACCACAGGAAATGGTTCCAGTAATCCATGTCCTTAGTCTGCTTGTCTTCAGCAAACTGTTTAAGGGCTTTCTTGTGCATCATCTTTAGAAGAGACTTCCTTCTGGGATGACAGTCATGCAGACCAATTTGATGCAGTATGCGGCGTATGGTCTGAGCACTGACAGGCTGACCCCCAACCCCTTCAACCTATTTCCCAAAGACAACCTCTGGCTATGATGCTGAGCATGTGCACTCAACTTCTTTGATCGACCATGGCAAAGCCTGTTCTGAGTGGAACCTGTCCTGTTAAACTGCTGTATGGTATTGGCCACTGTGCTGCAGCTCAGTTTCAGGGTCCTGGCAATCTTCTTCTAGCCTAGGCCATCTTTATGTAGAGCAATAGTTATTTTTTTCAGATCCTCAGGGAGTTCTTTGCTATGAGGTACCATGTTGAACTTCCAGAGACCAGTATGAGAGAGTGAGAGTGATAACACCAAATTTAATACACCTGCTCCCCATTCACACCTGAGACCTTGTAACACTAATGAGTCACATGAAACCGGGGGAGGGAAAATGGCTAATCGGGCCCAATTTAGACATTTTCACTTAGGGGTGTACTCACTTTTGTACACATTAATGGTTGTGTGTTAAGTTATTTTGAGGGGACAGAAAATTTACACTGTTATACAAGCTTTACACTCTCTACCTTACATTGTAGCATAGTGTAATCTCTCTAGTGTTGTCACACGAAAAGATATAATAAAATATTTACAAAAATGTGAGGGGTGTACTCACTTTTGTGAGATACTGTATATATATACAGTATATCTGCTATCAGTCTGTCCATACCCATACATAATATAGAGAGTCAGATCTTTTTGGCTGCAATAGGTCTCTGTAGACCACAGCCACCAGCTGTGTCCTTATAAGCCCTTCTCCAAAATGGCACTGTTATGGCCCAAAGAAGGAACGCATTCTCCGCAAATGCGTCGCCAACGTCTACACATCCCATCCTGAAAGTGACGTCACGGCAGTCTGACAGTGCTTTCCACAGACCCAGGAAGCAATGGAGTCCACCGATGCTGTCCTAAACACAGCAACACCGCTTGTTATATCCATCAGGAACTCCCAGGGCGTTGATGCCGAAGATTTGTATTACACTGCTCTATGCCAATGAAATACATACTTTTGTGAGTAACACTTGTTTTAACTTATATTAAATCTCCAACATGCTATACTTAGAAGGCACTTTTGTTCTCTGCCTTGTTGTCCTTTAGAGCTGCTTCCTACTCAAACACTGAGCTGCCACTACAGTGAGCATTCTAAATGACATTCATGGACTTTCTTATTTGAACTCTTATTTGAACTGTGATTATTTCCACCACAATCTCTAGGATCACACACCGTGCCTGCGTTTGCACCAATATTGTTGTTGTTATTTTCCTTTGTTCATAAGAAGTCACATTGTGCTGCAACAAAGGTTTCTGTGGGACTCTGTAGCTTTATTCACAGTTTCAGGCAGGGGTCACCCCTGGCCACCTTATATATCGATTGTCAATTTATCTATATCCCTGCATATGTTTTTAAGGACCCAGTTTTTAATTTTCATTTTTTCATTAGTCTCATTACTTATTTATCTTGTGCACATGTGTTGATTTTATACCTATTAGAACAATGAAGCTTTTACATGAGAGAGAATCTGCCAAATATGATTTTTTAGAAGATCTGTATACAATGTTCCCAGCAGAGCTATTCCTATCCCAATTTATCCTACCTTTTAGTAAGTTGAAGGACCATTGCAGTATTTTCAGAAAGATTGAACAACTTATTATATCAGCAAACCACCAATGGTGGGACAAATTCTTTTGAGGAAAATATATATCTCACACTTTTTCTTCCCAAGGTCTGAGGGTCCTCAAGACCTGTCCATTTTTAACATCAGATTTGGAAACTGTTCCAGATATCAGAGTTCTGCACCCGTAAATGGATGCAAATAATCACAAAACAGCGAGATCACAAATATAAAGATCAAATCAATTGGATCAAACACCAAATATCCAAATATCCAGTCTTGCAAAACTCACTCCACAAATACTCACCAGATGGTTTCTTACCCTCAAAAAACATACCAAAAGAAATGAAGATTGGTTACTCAAAAACAAACTTGGAAAAATCTGAAGAGATTTTGATGACTATAATTTCCATAGGTGTTTAATTGGAAAAAACGCGTAACATATCCAGTTCCTCCTCTGCCCCTCATAACCCTATACCACTTGTACCTCTTATGTCCTGCAATCCTGCACCCAGACCATGATCATCAGATCCTTCTATTACATCCAGGTTTGTGGCTTGTCATTCCCCTGTCCCCTCCATGGGTTCAACGCCGTACATACTATGCACACCCATTTCCCAACTTAACACCAATAGTTCTCCCACCCCAAAACCCAGAAGGGACAAGAAAAAGTATAATGGTAAAAAATTCTACTCTCCTTCAACTAGGGTAATTCAGTCTAAAAATAACACCAATACTAATAATAATTCTGATCCACTCATGAATACCCCTCCTCAAACCAAAGAGAATTCTGTGGATTCCACACCCTCCATACGGCCCCCTACTGTGGCTCCTACCATCTCAATTAGCCCTGACCCCCTATCTTCTTCAGAAATGTCTTCGTTGAATCGAGGTCTCAATTTTGCCTCATCCATGTTTCCTAATCCTTTCACATTTTAAAAAGGCCTAAATTGTTTCATTCGCAATCTCACATTAAAACAGTAATACAGTATCCAATCCGCTAAGAACAATCCTATTGTGTCCAACTCTCCTCCATGGGCCTTAGAGGCTCTGACTGACATTGATTCAGTAGGTCTAAAATCATTAGTGGACCTAAACATTGAGGATGAAGATGAGGATCTAGCTCTATTCACACAGACTGCGATCATCAGATCCTTCTATTACATCCAGGTTTGCGGCTTGCCATTCCCCTGTCCCCTCAATGGGTTCAACGCCGTACATACCAAGCACACCCATTTACCAACCTAACACCAATAGTTCTCCCACCCCAAAACCCAGAAGGGACAAGAAAAAGTACAATGGTAAAATTTTTTACTCTCCTTCAACTAGGGTAATTTAGTCTAAAAATAACACCAATACTAATAATAATTCTGATCCACTCATGAAGACCCCTCCTCAAACTATAGAGAATTCTGTGGATTCCACACCCTCCATATGACCCCCTACTGTGACTCCTACCATCTCAATTAGCCTTGACCCATTGCCTATTTAATGTACTACTGAACTAATAGATTCCATGCCAATAAGCCCTTCAGAATTCTTCTGTCTCAATACTCACCAACTTCGTGTCCATTGCTCCCTCGCGCTCATCGAGGTCTCAATGTTGCCCCATCCATTTTACCTAATCCTTTCAAATTATACAAAGACCTACACTGTTTCATTCGCAATCTCACGTTAAAATAGTAATACAGTATCCAATCCGCTAAGAACAATCCCATTGTGTCCAACTCTCTTCCTTGGGCCTTAGAGGCTCTGACTGACATCCATTCGGCAGGTCTAAAATCATTAGAGGAACTATACATTGAGGATGAAGATGATTATCTAGCTCTATTCACACAGCACCCTTCCACTCCCCCCCCCCCCCCCCGGTACAATATACCAAGTTTAAACCAAAATCCGTTTTTTTTTTTTTTTTTTATTTATTAATTTTCAAGAATGCAAATCACACCATAAAATATTTTCATCCAATTATAATTTTCCCCCATTAACCTTCCCCCCCCTCCCCCCCCACTCTTTCTCTAATTAACTTCCTTCTTCTCCCCTCTCCAGATTCCATTCCAACTCATTCCAATCCTCCCAGATGTTGGCCCATTCCTCTGTCTCGTCTTCTCCTCCATTTCTTACAGTAAGTATTCCATAGTTCTTATTCTCTCTACCCTTTTGATCCAGTCACCTACTGTCGGGGCCTCATCTTTCTGCCAGTATAGTGGGATCAATCCTTTTGCGGCGTTCATTAAATGGGGGATCAAGGTTACTTTGCATTGTTTTACTGTACTCTTTATACCATGGAATAGACAGAACCAGGGCTCTTCCGGGACCTCTACATTTGTAACTTTTTTAATTTGAGCTAAGACCTCCTTCCAGTATTTTTTTATTTTCGGGCATTCCCACCATATATGTGCCATTGTACCGACTTCCATACAACCCCTCCAACAATATTTTGATTTCTCCTTCTGATAGTTATGGGCTTTTTCTGGGGTGTTATACCATCTGGCAATACATTTATAATTCATTTCTGCTGTGTTCATGTCTACTGCAGAGCTGTGTACCAACCTCAGACCTTTTTCTAAGTGAAAATCCTTATTCTGTGTTCCCAATTCCCATTCCCATTTTTCTATGAAAGGTGGTACTACCGGTGTCATCATAGTCACTAAAATTTTATAAATATTTGAGATGCTGTTCTAGCAACTCCTGAAATCCGTATTTAACCCAGTTCACGCAAAGGGACCGTATTTGCAAACATTTTACCAGGTGGTATATTCTGAAATTCTGCAAATGTGCCACTACACCAAAACAGTCTATCCTAAATATTCCAACTTAACTCCAGGTGAGAAACAGGCTTTCAGGACCTTACTCAAAACCACAACTTTATCATAAAAATAGCTGATAAGGGTGGAAGGATAGTGGTACAGGATAGGGTAGAATACCTAAATGAGGCCTGTCGGCTCCTTTCTGATACCACAACATACCAAAAACTTCATGCAGACCCCCTACCTGTATTTATTGCAGAGGCCCAGGCTTTAACTAAATGGGCCAAGGATGCAGGAGTTAATAAAAAACAAGCACTAGTCTTTTCCAATAGAGATTTTTTCTCCATGCCTTACTTTTACCATATACCCAAAATCCACAAGGATTCTGTCAATCCACCAGGTAGGCCAATAGTAGCAGCCATGGACAGCATCACCAGTACTTTTTCCCAGTACATCGTTCAATTTCTCCAGCCCCGGCACAAAATCTCCCCTCATACATCAGGGACAGAGTATATCTCCTTGAACAGTTGGCCAATTGCACCTGGGAACCCACCTACATGGGGGCCTTCGACAGTCATATATTTCCTCATGGAAGACCCATGACTCAATTCACAGCAGGCCTAATTTATAGTGGATGATACAGAATTTTGTTTGATCTGTAACTATTTTGAGTTTGATAGGGATTTTTTCTTTCAGGTGACTGGCACAGCTGTGGGGGCAAATTTTGCCCCCAATTATGCCAACCTGACCATGGGGCTCTGGGAGACAAACAATATCTGGCATTACAATCCTTATATTTCCCATGTCATCTTCTACAGAAGATACACAGAAGATATCATCGTCATCTGGGATGTCCTAGAGCCCCAGTTCCAGAAATTCGTTGAGCATTGTAACAATACTCATGGCTTGTCATTCACTTCAGTATGGGATCCTGCCTACTTGGCTTTTTTTGGACCTTATGCTTTACCATCAGGAAGGACAAATTCTGGCAATAAAATTGTACTAAACCCACAGCTGGCAACTACTTTTTACATTATCAGAGTTGCCACCATCCAGGGTGGGTATCCAATAATCCAAAAAGCCAGTTCTGCCACTGACGGAGGATTTGCACCAAAGAAACGGACTACATAGAATGAAAGCACATTGCTCACGCATAAATTTGAAGAAAAAGGCTATTCCCAACCCTTATTAGAACAAACTTACTCTTATTACCTGTTAGACCATCGCCCAATTTCCAGAGAACAACAGGGTCTGAGTATGCAACCCATCCGTTTTACCACCCAATTTCATGCCAAATTTAAAAAAATGGAACAGGTCCTGGCTAAACACTGGCCAATTTTACTAGAGGATCCACACCTTAAATCCTCTTTCCCTCCCAAACCCAAAGTCTCATACAGAAAGGCAAGAAATGTCATAATCAAACGGGCGCTGCTCCCACTTGATTATTGCTTTTGTATAGGATTGTAATCTACCTATAGAGCTGGCTGCCTTTGTTGTTACAACGTCCTGATTGCTGTGTGTTTTGTGATTCTAAGCGCAGCTATCTGTCTCTTTCTTTTGTAAGAAAAGTGATAAATCTAGTGGCCCGAGCAAACTAAAGTCCAAACCCATATTGAATACACAAATTGCGTGTCTTTTCCCACTAATAGGCATGTACCAATGCCAAAAGGCCTTATGCCTAACTTGTAAACACTTCAACCCTAGTCAGAAAAATTTCACTGTCAAAGATAAAACATACCCTATAAACAATTTTATAGTTGTCCTACAGAATTCGTTATTTATTGCCTGACCTACCTTTGTGGTCTGTTTTATGTGGGGAGGACCATTTGAACACTAAGGAAGAGATTCGGAGAGCATTGCTGCCTTGCTGAAGGTGGCGATGACAAACACACTGTCCCTCAACACTTTTTGGAACATCATGACAAATCCTCCACGGGAAGATATATTGAATCCAAACTGAAAAGAGACCGCTCCAGGTGAGGAAATATCAGGTGCTGGTCGGAGCCGTAATCCAGACACTGCTAGTTCAAAAGGAAAATGACTGCACTCCGAAATAAATCAAACAGGAGTGTATTTATTCCACATCAAAAATAGGCATCTTCTTGGTAATGAGTAAGCGACATTCCTAGTCGTGAAACGCGTCTACCTTTGTCCTGGGTCTCACAGTTTGTAGTTTGATGCCTATTTTTGATGTGGAATAAATACACTCCTGTTTGATTTATTTCGGAGTGCGGTCATTTTCCTTTTGAACTAGAAATCCTCCACGGGACTCAAAGTGTGGGTTATTGAGTCCATTCCAGGTTCTTTCCCAAAGGCAGGGCATTTCAAACAGCTCTGCCACAGAGAAACTTTTTGGATTTATACCCTTGATACTCTTATGCCTGGAGGCCTCAATGAGGAGGTAGAAGTCAATACCTTACTCTAGAGCAAATGGAAGAGCACAAAAAGCCGCACAACCGGTTTGAAGATGCAAAAAATAAAATCCAAATTTTATTGCAGACAAAAAGATAAAATCATCCAAGATGAGACCACAACAGTCGGAGACATGGGGGAAAAAGAAAGCACGGCGGTTGACGCGTTTCACGGAGTCTTCCGCTTAGTCGTAACCATGCTTATACAATACAAGACACTGCTATAAATAGAGGAAAAGACATTTCAATTGGCATGTACCTCCCAGATTGTGCTTGATTGGGCCCACACAGCTGCAGATAATAAATCCCAATTAAGGGCACACAAACAGCCAGCAGGAATTGTATGTTTGTTTTTGGTTCACCTTTGTCCAAGCGCATAGCAAAAGATTCTATGTATACATATACGAAAAGACATATGTAATTTGTACAATAAAAGTACTAAAGAAAAAATATAAAAGAGATAACAACTGGTAAAAACCAAAAACAAGAAAGAAAAGAAAAAGAAAAGAAAAAGAAAACTAGAAAGTAAAGAAAACACAACAGTATAGAATGACATAAAACTGAAAAGATATAAAGATGCTTAAATAAAGATGGAACTAGAATATAAAGAGTAATCATATATAATATATGGAAAAAATTATTATACATAAAGAACATGTATATATATATATATATATATATATATATATATATATATATATATATATATAGTACACATAAAAGTATATATGCGACTACACATACATACACAACGTTCATGTTCCATAAAAACATATATAAATATAAAAAATAATAATAATAAATATATGTATAAATTTTCAGTATCGTATAGCCACATCCATTGAGTAGCATATCTGCAACTGTGTTCACATACATAAGGCAATCCACCCAATCAAAAGAATATATAGATAACTAGTCAAATATATAAAAGCACCAAAACTTTCTTATGAAAATGAATAGGTAAATAGACATGATAGTCATGTTAATCACTATCAGCATGTTAGCAAATACATATATATACAGAAATGCATAACCTACAAGCTGCTACATAGCACAAAAGAAATATAAATAGAGGCATATGTATAAGCCTATACTAAAGATAATAAAAGCTACGTGTAGGATTTATCTCATATGGGTCTAAAACAGAAACCCAATTGGAAAATCCAATGGGAATAACGAACATGAGAAAAAAATTAGAAAAATTATATGTATATACTGTCAAAAGTTTCAAACATCCATACACATATATACCATCCAAATAAACCCATGGCCAGGAACACATGCATACGGGTACATGTCCATTTCAGACCGTACAGAGCACAGTGTATAATGTGCACATGTATGTACCACCGTGCATAGAGCACAATAATAAATATCCATAATGTCAAAAGAATCTACAGTGGAATACATATATATATGGCCATGGAGGCAAACCGGATGATACAATATGCATACATGTCAGGGAACATATGCATTCCAAGGAAAATAAGAACAGAAATAGAAAAAAGAAAGGAAAAGAAAAGAAACAATTAGGACACAGAATGACCGATCAAAAAAACATGTTCCATACACACATGCAGGATGTAAATAAACCTTTTGTATGTACAGTGAAATGTATGTACCCCGAAGAAATATCTGAATCACTATTGTGAGTAGAAGTGGGTAACATCCCATTCAAAATTCAACCCGCCAGGTAAGCGGGTCTGGAGTCTGTGAATCCAGAAAACCTCCCGCTTACACAAAAGGCGGAACACATCACCCCCTCTTACAGGAGCAACCACACGTTCGATCACTTGGACCGATACCAAAGACAGATCACCATCATGTTCTAAATTGAAATGTCGGGCCACGTTTGTGGATTTCTTCAATCTAACATCACTAAGGTGTTTCCTAAATCTGTCTTTGAGTTTTCGTGTGGTGCGACCCACGTACTGAACAAAACACTCTCTACAGGTAATGAGATAAATGAGATATGTAGTATTACAATTAAAAAACCTATTAATTTTGTATGTTTTATTCTCAACAGAGGATTGGAAATTATCACCCCCTAAGATATGGGGGCATGTGATGCAGTCTTTGACACCACATCTGAAATTACCTTTCAGCATGGGCGTAGGGGACGGGGGGGACACATCCCCCCCAGGAAATAATGCGGGGGGGACGGGTATGGTGAAATCCCCCCCAGTTTAGCAGTGGCTGAATCCCTCTGCGCATCCGAGCGCAGTACAATTGAATGTCCCGCGCTCGGACTGCGCAGCCACAGACGTGGCGGCCAGGGAGCAGCAGTGCGCCCCAACCCGCCCATTCTGTGACAATAGCGAATGAGAATTCGCTATTGTCACACGGATCCCTCCTCCCGGCCAATCAGGGAGCGGGTCCTCCCGCTTCCTGATTGGCCGAAAGGCAAACACCGTGCCATTGGACGAGGAGGAGGCGCCGCGGGAGGACTGAAGACTCGGAGACGCAGGGAGCCGGGACTGCAGAGAAGCTGCGAGACCGTCCGTGAGGTAAGTGCGGGGGGGTCGCTGGCACTCTGCAATCATTAGGGGCAATGCTGTGGCTGGCACTCTGAAATCATTGGGGGCAATGCTGTGGCTGGCACTCTGCAATCATTGGGGGCAATGCTGTGGCTGGCACTCTGCAATCATTGGGGGCAATGCTGTGGCTGGCACTCTGCAATCATTAGGGGCAATGCTGTGGCTGGCACTCCGCAATCATTGGGGGCAATGCTGTGGCTGGCACTCTGCAATCATTGGGGGCAATGCTGTGGCTGGCACTCTTCAATCATTGAGGGCAATGCTGTGGCTGGCACTCTGCAATCATTGGGCATTGGGGGCAATGCTGTGGCTGGCACTCTTCAATCATTAGGGGCACTGCTGTGGCTGGCACTCTGCAATCATTGGGGGCAATGCTGGGGCTGGCACTCTGCAATCATTAGGGGAACTGCTGTGGCTGGCACTCTGCAATCATTAGGGGCACTGCTGTGGCTGGCACTCTGCAATCATTGGGGGCACTGCTGTGGCTGGCACTCTGCAATCATTGGGGGCAATGCTGTGGCTGGCACTCTGCAATCATTAGGGGCAATGCTGTGGCTGGCACTCTGCAATCATTAGGGGCAATGCTGTGGCTGGCACTCTGCAATCATTGGGGGCAATGATGTGGCTGGCACTCTGCAATCATTGGGGGCAATGCTGTGGCTGGCACTCTGCAATCATTAGGGGCAATGCTGTGGCTGGCACTCTGCAATCATTGGGCATTGGGGGCAATGCTGTGGCTGGCACTCTGCAATCATTGGGCATTGGGGGCAATGCTGTGGCTGGCACTCTGCAATCATCGGGGTCAATTCTGTGGCTGGCACTCTGCAATCATTGAGGGCAATGCTGTGGCTGGCACTCTGCAATCATTGGGCATTGGGGGCAATGCTGTGGCTGGCACTCTGCAATCATTAGGGGCAATGCTGTGGCTGGCACTCTGCAATCATTGGGGGCAATGCTGTGGCTGGCACTCTGCAATCATTAGGGGCAATGCTGTGGCTGGCACTCTGCAATCATTAGGGGCAATGCTGTGGCTGGCACTCTGCAATCATTGGGGGCAATGCTGTGGCTGGCACTCTGCAATCATTGGGGGCAATGCTGTGGCTGGCACTCTGCAATCATTAGGGGCAATGCTGTGGCTGGCACTCTGCAATCATTAGGGGCAATGCTGTGGCTGGCACTCTGCAATCATTGGGGGCAATGCTGTGGCTGGCACTCTGCAATCATTGGGGGCAATGCTGTGGCTGGCACTCTGCAATCATTAGGGGCAATGCTGTGGCTGGCACTCTGCAATCATTAGGGGCAATGCTGTGGCTGGCACTCTGCAATAATTAGGGGCAATTCTGTGGCTGGCACTCTGCAATCATTAGGGGCAATGCTGTGGCTGGCACTCTGCAATCATTAGGGGCAATGCTGTGGCTGGCACTCTGCAATCAATAGGGGCAATGCTGTGGCTGGCACTCTGCAATCATTAGGGGCAATGCTGTGGCTGGCACTCTGCAATCATTGGGGGCAATGATGTGGCTGGCACTCTGCAATCATTGGGGGCAATGCTGTGGCTGGCACTCTGCAATCATTAGGGGCAATGCTGTGGCTGGCACTCTGCAATCATTAGGGGCAATGCTGTGGCTGGCACTCTGCAATCATTAGGGGCAATGCTGTGGCTGGCACTCTGCAATCATTGGGGGTCCTGTCCTGTCCTTGGGGGTCCTTTCCTGTTCCTTGGGGGGCCCTGTCCTGTCCTTGGGGGTCCTGTTCCTTTGGGGGGTCCTGTCTTATCCTGAGGGGTCCTTTCCTGTCTGGGGGGGGTCCTGTCTTGCCCTGGAGGGTCCTGTTCTGTCCTACAAACACAGGCTGGCAGGCGGGTGGGGGGGGGCGTGCACAGCGGAGTGGCATCATGCAAGACGTCTCACCAGCATAGGGAGAGTGCGCGGCGCGCACCAAGCACCCAGCCTAGGCGGCCAGGCCTAAAGCGCATGCGGGAGTGGCGTCACATGGACAGTACTGACTGACTACCTAGCAGTCTGTCCACTGTGTGTCGGGGACTGGGACCGGACAGTGAGGAGGTTCCGGTGGCAGCGCAAGGCAAGGCACTGGCAGCAAGCATATGCCAGCCCAGCCAGCAAGCCAAGCAGCAGCACCAGCACTAATTTTTTATTAATGCCATGGGATTAATTTGGGGGTTCATTTTTATTAATGCCAGGTGGGTTAATTTTTATTAATGCTATGTCGGTTCATTTTTATTAATGCTATGTGGGTTATAATAAACAAATTCGATGAATTAATTGTATTGCACGCACACACACACTCTCTCTCTCGCAGTTTACTGAAAAAGCATATACCTGGCGAGTAAAAATGCTGTCCCCCCCAGATTTGTGTGGGTTCCTACACCCTTGCCTTTCAGGTGCAGCCACGTTTCCGATGTGTTTTTAGTAGTGTTGAACAAACTTGGGGATAGCTGGTTTCCCAGTGTTTTAGCCCTCTTAGCGACAATATTTACTCCTCCCTCTAGAATTCTGGCACAGTCCCTATCACCATACAGAATAGGAATATGTTTATTGATGATTTGTTTAATCCTATTGAATTCCAAACTGTATGGGATAGTGAGATTGATAGAACCATTATTGCCAGACGTCTTAGATTTATTGGGGGGTTTCTTTGGTGCAAGAAGGCTTTTTCTGTCTCTATTAAGGGCAATAGAGTATGCCCTATCAAGAGTCCATCTTGGATAACCCCTGGCCAAAAAACGTTTATATAAGAGTACTGACTCCTTATTAAAAACGTCCAGGTCACTACATATCCTTCTAATACGAAGGAATTGACCTACCGGAATGCCCTTTCGAGTATGGAAGGGATGACTGGAGTCAGCATGTAACAAATTGTTTCCAGCTAAGGGCTTCCTGTATAGGCTAGTGACCACCTGATCTTGTCGATGTTCCAAAGTGACATCCAGGAAGTCAATTCTATCAGCATTGAATTGGCCCATAAATGCCAGATTGTAATCATTCCGATTAAGATATTCCAAAAACAAATCAAAAGGGAGGCCTTGTCTAGTGATGAGGATCAAATCATCTATATACCGATAGAATATGACAATGTGGTTCCTATAGGGGTTACTATCTCCAAAAATGTGGGCCCTCTCCCACCAACCCATGTAGAGGTTGGCCAGGGAGGGTGAAAAAATAGCCCCCATGGCTGCCCCACACTTCTGGAGATAGTAAACCTCATCAAACATAAAATAATTATGCCCAAGAAGGTATTCCAAAACCTCCAAAATGTATGTCTTGGCCACCTCAGCTAGATCAGTATAGTGGGTAAGTGAAAAATGCACAGCTACCAGAGCTAAACTGTGGGGGATAGAGGAATAAAGGCTCACCACATCACAAGTCATCCACTGGTAGTCTGGCTGCCAACAAATCTCACTGGTGATATTCAAAAGATGCATAGTATCCTTTAAGTAACTGGATAAAGTGTGCACAATGGGTTGAAGCTGGCCATCTAGCCACTCTCCCAGTCGTTCATTGAGAGACCCAATGCCAGCGACAATGGGTCTCCCCCGAACCGGGCGAACCCCCTTGTGCACCTTTGGGAGGTGATGAAATATAGGGGTGATGGGAAAATCCGGCACCAATTTATCGGACTCCTTGGGGGTAAGAATACCCAGAGAAGCACCTCTATCAATGAGTTTTCGCAAAGTACCTCTGAACTTGTTTAAGGGGTCACAGCTCAACCTTGTATATGTATATGTATCTGTATCGGACAGTTGTCTAAGTGCTTCCATCCTGTATTCACCTTTGTCTAATATGACTACCGATCCCCCTTTATCCGCATTTCTAATAACAATAGAATCATCCTCCATCAAAGTTGTTAAAGCCTTCCTTTCCTGAACATTCAAATTGTCATTTCTCACCTGTACCTTATTAGGGACCATTTGTTTCAGTTCAAAAATGTCCTCTTCAATTTGTTTCTGGAAGGTATCCATCTGGGGAACCCGTGACTGAACAGGATAAAAATATGAGGGTACTTTGAATGAAACTTTGTTGACACAATCCTCCCTCTCCTGTACAACATCTCGATTTTCCATCATTAAATCCTCCAAATCAATAACCGCACACCGTTCTCTAAAGGATCTAGGAGATTCTGGGCCGTTATCCCCTAGTGTTGTCACAGGTTGATCCAAACCCATACCATTGTCCACATCTTGTGAATTATGTGAAGCCGTATCCTCAGTCAGAAAATGCTTACGCAGGGTCAAATTCCGAACAAATTTATTTATATCCAAGATCGTGGAAAACGGATCGAAATGTGTATGTGGGCAAAAGTTCAAACCTTTTGATAAAAGGCTCAATTCTCCCATGGTTAACATCTTTCGTCATAGGTTAATAACATTGTTGATTTCCACATCCTCATGTTTTAGGTTACTCACAATAGTGATTTAGATATTTCTTCGGGGTACATACATTTCACTGTACATACAAAATGTTTATTTACATCCTGCATGTGTGTATGGAACATGTTTTTTTGATCGGTCATTCTGTGTCCTAATTGTTTCTTTTCTTTTCCTTTCTTTTTTCTATTTCTGTTCTTATTTTCCTTGGAATGCATATGTTCCCTGACATGTATGCATATTGTATCATCCGGTTTGCCTCCATGGCCATATATATATGTATTCCACTGTAGATTCTTTTGACATTATGGATATTTATTATTGTGCTCTATGCACGGTGGTACATACATGTGCACATTATACACTGTGCTCTGTACGGTCTGAAATGGACATGTACCCGTATGCATGTGTTCCTGGCCATGGGTTTATTTGGATGGTATATATGTGTATGGATGTTTGTAACTTTTGACAGTATATACATATAATTTTTCTCATTTGTTTCTCGTGTTCGTTATTCCCATTGGATTTTCCAATTGGGTTTCTGTTTTAGACCCATATGAGATAAATCCTACACGTAGCTTTATTATCTTTAGTATAGGCTTATACATATGCCTCTATTTATATTTCTTTTGTGCTATGTAGCAGCTTGTAGGTTATGCATTTCTGTATATATATGTATTTGCTAACATGCTGATAGTGATTAACATGACTATCATGTCTATTTACCTATTCATTTTCATAAGAAAGTTTTGGTGCTTTTATATATTTGACTAGTTATCTATATATTCTTTTGATTGGGTGGATTGCCTTATGTATGTGAACACAGTTGCAGATATGCTACTCAATGGATGGGGCTATACGATACTGAAAATTTATACATATATTTATTATTATTATTTTTTATATTTATATATGTTTTTATGGAACATGAACGTTGTGTATGTATGTGTAGTCGCATATATACTTTTATGTGTACTATACATATATATATATATATATATACATGTTCTTTATGTATAATAATTTTTTCCATATATTATATATGATTACTCTTTATATTCTAGTTCCATCTTTATTTAAGCATCTTTATATCTTTTCAGTTTTATGTCATTCTATACTGTTGTGTTTTCTTTACTTTCTAGTTTTCTTTTTCTTTTCTTTTTCTTTTTCTTTTCTTTCTTGTTTTTGGTTTTTACCAGTTGTTATCTCTTTTATATTTTTTCTTTAGTACTTTTATTGTACAAATTACATATGTCTTTTCGTATATGTATACATAGAATCTTTTGCTATGCGCTTGGACAAAGGTGAAGCAAAAACAAACATACAATTCCTGCTGGCTGTTTGTGTGCCCTTAATTGGGATTTATTATCTGCAGCTGTGTGGGCCCAATCAAGCACAATCTGGGAGGTACATGCCAATTGAAATGTCTTTTCCTCTATTTATAGCAGTGTCTTGTATTGTATAAGCATGGTTACGACTAAGCGGAAGACTCCGTGAAACGCGTCAACCGCCGTGCTTTCTTTTTCCCCCATGTCTCCGACTGTTGTGGTCTCATCTTGGATGATTTTATCTTTTTGTCTGCAATAAAATTTGGATTTTATTTTTTGCATCTTCAACCGGTTGTGCGGCTTTTTGTGCTCTTCCATTTGCTGCTGTCAGGATTGCGGATCCGTGCCTGCACCTGGGTTGAATGCGTTTGGGACTACCCCCTCACCTAAGCGGTTTTCTTCCCTCCTGACTATACCTTACTCTAGAGCACAGGTGTCAAACACAAGGCCAGTGGGCCGAATGCGGCCCTCCGGGCCATTTCATGTGGCCCTCGCACCTCTCCCGCAGCTGCAGCACCCCCTTGTCTCTGCCCCCACTTTCACAGATCAGCAGAAAGGGCAAAAGAACCGCTCCAGTGATAAGGTAATCCCAACCATCAAAATAAGGTGCAGCAAGGATCCGCAGTCCAGGCAACTATAATGTATAGAAAGAAATAGCCGCATTCCAACTTGAAGGTGAAAAATATAAAATCAGTTTTATTCGTATCCAAAAGATAAAATCAATTCAAAGTGTATCCATAATACAGTCAGAGACAAGAGATGAACGCATAGTAGTTGACGCGTTTCACGGATAAACGTCCGCTTAGTCGTAACCAAGTTACGTGGTTACAAGGTGTCTATTTACTTGGAGTAACATTATCTTTCACATTATGGAAAAAATTGGGCTAACTTTACTGTTTTCTTCTTTTTTAATTTAAAAAAGTGATTTTTTTTCCCAAAAAGATTGCGTTTGGAATACCGCTGAGCAAATACGGTGTGATAAAAAATATTACAATGATCTCCATTTTATTCTCTAGGGTCTTTGCTAAAAAAATATATATATATAATGTTTGGGGGTTCTAAGTAGTTTTCTAGCAAAAAAAAAAAAAAAACTGATTTAGCTTGTAAATACCAATGTCAAAAATAGGCTTGGTCTTAAAGTGGTTAATGAGTTCCTATATCATGGTCATTGATTTTCAGATATAAACCCA
Organism: Pelophylax lessonae; assembly: GCF_965119305.1. Lineage (NCBI taxonomy): Eukaryota > Metazoa > Chordata > Amphibia > Anura > Ranidae > Pelophylax > Pelophylax lessonae. The sequence goes on along the minus strand of NC_138771.1, from coordinate 316,697,676 downwards.
ATCTAGCAATTCCTTTTTCTCCTTTGTTCCCCCCCCCCCCCCTCTATTTTTCCATGCTACTCCTTAATAGCTTGGTTTTTGTAATATTGGTAAGGCTATAATGTGTGTCATATATACATATATATATATATCTCGCATATAATAATGCATAATACATCACCTATCACATGTTTCCTATTCAGGTATATTAATACTCTGTGTGGGACTATTTAGATACACTAAAATTAAGTAACACAATACCGGAATCAAACTATCGCAAATAACTTATAAAACAGACCCAAGGTACTGTGAGAAATTCATAACTGTCATTGTCCTTTTTCTCCCTTTTTACCCTTCATCTTCCCATGTTACTGCTATTTCATTTTTAGCTATGCAAAATAACATTTACTAATTATATTTTCTAAGTAATAATGACACATTATATACTTTTCAGCTCAACGCAACATATGTTTATTGTTTCTGCTATCAGTCTGTCCATAGCCATACATAATATAGGGAGTCAGATCTTTTTGGCTGCAATAGGTCTCTGTAGACCACAGCCGCCGTCTGTGCCCTTATAAGCCCTTCTCCAAAATTGCACTGTTATGGCCTGAAGAAGAAACGCATGCTCCACAAACGCGTCGCCAACGTCTACACATCACATCCTGAAAGTGATGTCACGGCAGCCCAACAGTGTGTTCTACAGACCCAAGAAGCAACAGAGTCCACCGATGCTGTCCTAAACACGGGAACACCACATGTTACATCCATCGGGAACCCCCAGGATGTTGATGCCGAGGACTTATTTTACAGTGCTCTATGCCGATTAAATACATTGTTTTGTGAGTAACACTCGTTATAAGTTACACTTAGAAGGCGCTTGTGTTCTCTCCTTTGGTCTCTCCACTCTGTCAGCACCTCCAAAAGATCAGGGACCGCATTACAGTGACAGGCCGCATTAGTGATATTGAGGATCACATTCCTTCCCTGACCAGAGACCTCTGCTCGGCTTCTCATATGGTGGCAGCTAACACCTCTAAAGCGGATGATATATATATATGAATATATACATACACTTTTATAAATAAATGTAAACAAACATTTTAAGCGGTATTAAAACATTTTTAATTAAATAAACAATTATCAATGTATACCATAGATCCCCTTTAGAGCAGGGTCCTTATAGATCCCCCTTTACAGCAGGGTCCCCATAAATCCCCCTTTAGAGCAGGGTCCCCCATATAACCTCCTTTAGAGAAGGGTCCCCATAGATCCCCCTTTAGAGAATGGTCCCCATATAATCTATGGGGACATTTCTCTAAAGTGGGGAATCCTGCTCTAAAGGGGGATCTATGGGGACCCTGGCCTGCTCTAAAGGGGATCTATGGGGACCCTGGCCTGCTCAAAAGGGGATCTATGAGGATCCTGCTCTAAAGGGAGGACTTATGCCATAGATCCCCTTTAGAGCAGTGTCCCCATAGATCCCCTTTAGAGCAGGCCAGGGCAGGTCCCCCATAGATCCTCCTTTACAGCAGGCCAGGGTGAGATGAGGTCCTCTATATAGATCCCCCCTTACAGCAGGCCAGGGTGAGGTGAGGTCCCCCATATAGATCCCCCCTTACAGCAGGCCAGGGTGAGGTGAGGTCCCGTCCCCTATATAGATCTCCCCCCTTACAGCAGGCCAAGGTGAGGTGAGGTCCCCCATATAGATCCCCCCTTACAGCAGGCCAGGGTGAGGTGAGGTCCCGTCCCCCATATAGATCTCCCCCCTTACAGCAGGCCAGGGTGAGGTGAGGTCCTCCATATAGATCCCCCCTTACAGCAGGCCAGGGTGAGGTGAGGTCCGGACCCTGGCTGCTGTAAGGGGGGATCTATATGGGGGACCCCAGACCTAACCTCACCCTGGCCTGCTGTAAGGGGGGATCTATATGGGGGACCCCGGACCTCATCCTGGCCTGCTCGTAAGGGGGCGGGGGGAGATCTATATGGGGGACGGGACCTCACCTCACCCTGGCCTGCTGTAAGGGGGGATCTATATGGGGGATCAGGTCCCCCATATAGATCCCCCCTTACAGCAGGCCAGGGTGAGGTGAGGTCCCCCACAGAAGGCCAGGGTGAGGTGAGGTCCCATCCCCCATTTATATCTCCCCCCTTACAGCAGGCCAGGCAAGGGCAGGTCCCCATAAAATAGATCCCCTTTACATAGTCTTCTTCTCACTCAGTCAGACAGTCACTAGTACAGCCAGTACTACAGTACTACTCTTACCTACCTTTTTTTCACCTGCTCCAACTCCCCAGGCTAGGTTTTCCTCCTGCAGCACCAGCACCACAGACCATAACCAGGCTCTCTGGCCTCTCACCTGCCTTCTTTGCTGAAATTGCTGTCTGACTGTTCTGACTCCTGTGACTCCTGTCGTCCTCCTCCTCGCCGCGTCGGCTTCTTCTGCTGCTGGCCTGGTGGTTCTCTCCTATGCTGCGCTGGGCAGCCGCTGCACAGGCTAGCCCCTCCCCCAGACAGTCCCTCTCCGCACGCCTGTCTCCCCCACCACTCCACAGTGGGCGACGCCAGCTGGATCGGATTTGGGAGCCGAGCGGCCGAGCTGCCAAGCCGAAGCCAGCCAGCAGTGAGAGAGAGCAGAGAGCAGACTCAGTGGGCACCGGCGGCCAGGGCCGGACTGGGAATAAAATTCAGCCCTGGAAATAATTTCATACCAGCCCCATAGCATTATTATACCGACCCAACAGCATAGCGCCATTATTTTCTTGTTCATAAAAGGGAAAATGATGCATTTTAAAGCACATTTGAAGAGTGTATTATATATAGATAAGAAAGATATGAAAGCATGTAGTGCTTCATATATATATGAGCAAATTCCGGTTAAAAGTGGTAAAAGTGCAGACATGATAAAGGAGATGCAGGGGCTGCGGGCATGGTCCAGGAGATGTCGGGGGCTGTGCGGACATGGTCCAGGAGATGTCGGGGGCTGTGCGGACATGGTCCAGGAGATGTCAGGGGCTGTGCGGATATGGTACAGGAGATGCCAGAGGCTGCGGACATGGTACAGGAGATGTCAGAGGCTACGGACATGATACAGGAGATGTCAGAGGCTGCGGACATGGAACAGGAGATGTCGGGGGCTGCGGGCATTGTACAGGAGATGTCAGGGGATGTGTGGACATGGTACAGGAGATGTCAGGGGATGTGCGGACATGGTACAGGAGATGTCAGGGGATGTGCGGACATGGTACAGGAGATGTCAGGGGATGTGCGGACATGGTACAGGAGATGTCAGGGGCTGTGCGGACATGGTACAGGAGATGTCAGAGGCTGCGGGCATGGTCCAGGAGATGTCGGGGGCTGTGCGGACATGGTACAGGAGATGTCAGAGGCTGCGGACATGGTACAGGAGATGTCGGGGCTGCGGGCATGGTACAGGAGATGTCAGGGGCTGTGCGGGCATGGTACAGGAGATGGCAGAGGCTGCGGGCATGGTACAGGAGATGTCAGAGGCTGCGGGCATGGTACAGGAGATGTCAGGAGCTGTGCGGGCATGGTACAGGAGATGTCAGGGGATGTGTGGACATGGTACAGGAGATGTCAGGGGATGTGCGGACATAGTACAGGAGATGTCAGGGGCTGTGCGGACATGGTACAGGAGATGTCAGAGTCTGCGGACATGGTACAGGAGATGTCAGAGGCTGCGGACATGGTACAGGAGATGGCAGAGGCTGTGTGGACATGGTACAGGAGATGGCAGAGGCTGTGTGGACATGGTACAGGAGATGGCAGAGGCTGTGTGGACATGGTACAGGAGATGGCAGAGGCTGTGTGGACATGGTACAGGAGATGTCAGAGGCTGCGGGCATGGTACAGGAGATGTCAGAGGCTGTGCGGACATGGTACAGGAGATGGCAGAGGCTGTGCGAACATGGTACAGGAGATGTCATAGGCTGCGGGCATGGTACAGGAGATGGCAGAGGCTGCGGGCATGGTACAGGAGATGTCAGAGGCTGCGGACATGGTACAGGAGATGTCGGGGGCTGCGGGCATGGTACAGGAGATGTCAGGAGCTGTGCGGGCATGGTACAGGAGATGTCAGGGGATGTGTGGACATGGCACAGGAGATGTCAGGGGATGTGCGGACATAGTACAGGAGATGTCAGGGGCTGTGCGGACATGGTACAGGAGATGTCAGAGGCTGAGGGCATGGTCCAGGAGATGTCGGGGGCTGTGCGGATATAGTACAGGAGATGTCAGAGACTGCGGACATGGTACAGGAGATGTCAGAGGCTGCGGACATGGTACAGGAGATGTCAGAGGCTGCGGACATGGTACAGGAGATGGCAGAGGCTGTGTGGACATGATACAGGAGATGGCAGAGGCTGTGTGGACATGGTACAGGAGATGTCAGAGGCTGCGGACATGGTACAGGAGATGTCAGAGTCTGTGTGGACATGGTACAGGAGATGTCAGAGGCTGCGGGCATGGTACAGGAGATGTCAGGGGCTGTGCGGACATGGTACAGGAGATGGCAGAGGCTGTGCGAACATGGAACAGGAGATGTCATAGGCTGTGGACATGGTACAGGAGATGTCGGGGGCTGCGGGCATGGTACAGGAGATGTCACGGGCTGTGCGGGCATGGTACAGGAAATGTCAGGGGTTGTGCGGGCATGGTACAGGAGATGTCAGAGGCTGTGCGGACATGGTACAGGAGATGTCAGGGGCTGTGCGGACATGGTACAGGAGATGTCTGGCGCTGTGCGGACATGGTACAGCAGATGTCACGGGCTGTGCGGGCATGGTACAGAAGATGTCAGAGGCTGTGTGGACATGGTATAGGAGATGTCAGGGGCTGTGCGGACATGGTACAGGAGATGTCAGGGGCTGTGCGGACATGGTACAGGAGATGTCTGGCACTGTGCGGGCATGGTACAGGAGATGTCTGGCGCTGTGCGGGCATGGTACAGGAGATGTCTGGTGCTGTGCGGACATGGTACAGGAGATGTCTGGTGTTGTGCGGGCATGGTACAGGAGATGTCAGAGGCTGTGCAGACATGGTACAGGAGATGTCTGGCACTGTGCGGGCATGGTACAGGAGATGTCTGGCGCTGTGCGGGCATGGTACAGGAGATGTCTGGTGCTGTGCGGACATGGTGCAGGAGATGTCTGGTGCTGTGCGGGCATGGTACAGGAGATGTCAGAGGCTGTGCGGACATGGTACAGGAGATGTCAGGGGCTGTGCGGAAATGGTACAGGAGATGTCTGGCGCTGTGCAGACATGGTACAGGAGATGTCAGGGGCTGTGCGGACATGGTACAGGAGATGTCTGGCGCTGTGCGGGCATGGTACAGGAGATGTCTGGCGCTGTGCGGGCATGGTACAGGAGATGTCCGGCGCTGTGCGGGAATGGTACAGGAGATGTCTGGCGCTGTGCGGACATGGTACAGGAGATGTCTGGCGCTGTGCGGGCATGGTACAGGAGATGTCTGGCGCTGTGCGGGCATGGTACAGGAGATGTCTGGCGCTGTGCGGACATTGTACAGGAGATGTCTGGCGCTGTGCGGGCATGGTACAGGAGATGTCTGGCGCTGTGCGGGCATGGTGCAGGAGATTTCTGGCGCTGTGCGCACATGGTACAGGAGATGTCTGGCGCTGTGCAGGCATGGTACAGGAGATGTCTGGCGCTGTGCGGACATGGTACAGGAGATGTCTGGCGCTGTGCGGACATGGTACAGAGATGTCTGGCGCTGTGCGGGCATGGTACAGGAGATGTCTGGCGCTGTGCGAGCATGGTACAGGAGATGTCTGACGCTGTGCGGACATGGTACAGGAGATGTCTGGCGCTGTGCGGGCATGGTACAGGAGATGTCTGGCGCTGTGCGGGCATGGTACAGAAGATGTCAGAGGCTGTGCGGACATGGTACAGGAGATGTCTGGCGCTGTGCGGACATGGTACAGGAGATGTCTGGCGCTGTGCGGGCATGGTACAGGAGATGTCTGGCGCACCACACTGGATATCCAGAGCAGAGATCACACACACATCCACAATGGAGGCAGAGTTCAGGCTCCTTAATATTACCAAGAGAAAAAAACCCTAGAAAATGGGACACTCAGCCATAGCATGGATGAAACCGGACTGCTCACTCAGACACTCACTCTCATGACTCAGGCTCACCCCTCACCTGCGATCACATGCTGATGGTGCGTGAAGTCTCGTCGTCTGTGTGGGAGACTGGGAGGGGGAAGGATCGTCGACGCCGTGACAGCCAGCCAGTCAGCTTGCCTCAGTAACTTGATGCACCAGCACCGCCGTCCGCCGCGCAGGGCGCAGGCGCAGCCGCCCCGTGACGTCATGTCGCTCACAGCGGCTGACGTAGAAAGAGACGGATGGTCACGGACCGTCATTCTGGAGCGCAGCGGGGGCCGGGGGGCGGGGCAGTGCAGCCTGCACAGCGGCCATCATCAGCGGCAAGCGGCCCCAATCAATGCAGCGGCGCTGCGGGCGGCCCTATTAAGGCGGCCATGGCGGAAGAACAAGGGTGATTAGGGTGTGCCTGGGCACACCCGACACACCCCGTGTGCACGCCTAAGCTGCTGAGGGCAGGGATCCCACTAAATTTGTGGAGCATTGGCTACTGGAGCTCTTCAGTAAAGACTCCTTTACCCTCCTCTTAGCGGTGGAGCGAGCCCATCGCACTCCACCGCAGCTACAACCACCTGGCCTTCCGCCATGACCTATGCCGCCATGCTTACTGAACTATAGAGATTGTGAGACAATTCTACACCTGGCGGGTACTAGTTAATATCCAGTATAATGGTGCAAAGATTTATTTCTACCCGGACTTCTCGACGGAGGTCCAGCGTAAAAGTGCAAGATTCGTGGAGGTGAAGATATGCTTACAGGGCCTTCATCTGTCCTATGTTATGTTGTACTGTGGCTGAGAGTGACCACTAATGGGCAGGCTCACTTCTTTGATACAGCGAATAATGCCTCCGAGTGGCTGGACACTGTTGAACACAGTCTGAGTCACAGGTGAAGATGACTGATTTACTCCTGTTTTTTTGGCCTCAGTACTGGAACACTAGGAAAAGCACCACCATTACCATGCTTTTTTTACATCCTTTTTGAGAAACAGTTCATCTAGATGTGCCAGCGAGAGGTTACCTTACAACTGGATCTACAAGGAGTACTTCCTGCTTTGCTCCTGCTGTTTTAGCGCAGTTTTTCTTTCACACAGCACTGCACTTTTGTTACCCTGTTGGCATTTGTTGAGCTTTAACATAGCTTACATAGTGGGTTTACTTCAGGGAGATCATGTCAAACAAATCTTATAGATTTTTTTGACTGGGTGACTAAAATAATAGACGGTGGAGGTGCAGTAGACATTGCATATCTAGATTTTAGTAAGGCTTTTGACACTGTCCCACATAGAAGACTTATCAATAAACTGCAGTCATTGAGCATGGACTCCCATATTGTTGAGTGGATTAGGCAGTGGCTGAGTGACAGACAACAGAGGGTTGTAGTCAATGGAGAACATTCAGAACAAGGTCATGTTACCAGTGGGGTACCTCAGGGATCTGTACTGGGACCAATTTTGTTTAATATCTTCATAAGTGATATTGCAAAAGGCCTCGATGGTAAGGTTTGTCTTTTTGCTGATTACACAAAGATATGTAACAGGGTTGATGTTCCTGGAGGGAAACGCCAAATGGAAAAGGATTTAGGAAAACTAGAAGAATGGTCAGAACTCTGGCAACTGAAATTTAATGTGGATAAGTGCAAGATAATGCACCTGGGACATAAAAACCCAAGGGCAGAATATAGAATATTTGACACAGTCCTGACCTCAGTATCTGAGGAAAGGGATTTAGGAGTAATTATTTCAGAAGACTTAAAGGTGGGAAGACAATGTAATAGAGCAGCACGAAATGCCAGCAGAATGCTTGGATGTATAGGGAGAGGTATAAGCAGTAGAAAGAGAGAAGTGCTTATGCCGCTGTACAGAACACTGGTGAGACCTCACTTGGAGTATTGTGCGCAGTACTGGAGGCCATATCTCCAGAAGGATATAGATACTCTAGAGAGAGTTCAGAGAAGAGCTACTAAACTAGTTCATGGATTGCAGGAAAAAACTTACCAGGAAAGGTTAAAGGACCTTAACATGTATAGCTTGGAAGAAAGAAGAGACAGAGGGGATATGATAGAAACTTTTAAATACATAAAGGGAATCAACTCGGTAAAGGAGGAGAGCATATTTAAAAGAAGAAAAACTACCACAAGAGGACACAGTTTTAAATTAGAGGGGCAAAGGTTTAAAAGTAATATGAGGAAGTATTACTTTACTGAGAGAGTAGTGGATGCATGGAATAACCTTCCTGCAGAAGTGGTAGCTGCAAATACAGTGAAGGAGTTTAAGCATGCATGGGATAGGCATAAGGCTATCCTTCATATAAGATAGGGCCAGGGATTATTCAGAGGATTCAGATATATTGGGCAGACTAGATGGGCCAAATGGTTCTTATCTGCCGACACATTCTATGTTTCTATGTTTCTATGTTTCTATAGTGGTACTGTTAGGAACGCTCCCTGTGCACACTGAAGTGCTGTCATGAAGCTGCCACTTAAGGGTTAACCTAGTGCAGACTAATAGCAGTACTGTGTCTTTGCTGCCTTGTCTGCAGCTTTACCTGTACTTCCTGATCCTGAACCTGCTGTTTCCTGTTGACTTCCTGATCGACCTCCCGCCTTGTCCACTACTTTGTCTGCTTGCTGCCCGCCCTGACCTTGGCTCATTCCTGTGACCACTCTCCTTCCTTATCCTTGTCGGCTTATCTGCTTCCGGTTCTGGACTTGTTGACCTCCTGGTGGGGCAACCCTGAGGACCGTGACCTGGTGTTCAGCACGCTGCAAAATCCATCCTCACCATCAGAGGCTCTGGTGAAGACCTGCTGTCCGTGTTCCTGTTTTACTGGATCCCAAAAGGCTACCTCTGCAGGTCAGGCTCAGCCACCAGCACCATTACAGGTACCTATTTGTACACCACAGGGAATGGCGATAAGACTGTCCCACTCTTAGACCTCGGCCTCTCACTTTTTCTGCCTATTCCGACTGGATTTCTTTATTGAAGCTTGGAGTGCCATTGCATTTTGCCATTTTTTTTTGGTGTCAGCAGTATACCCCAGGCAAGCGCCTTGATTTTTTTGTACATGTTTTCTCTCACAGACTGCCATCACAAATCCACCAACCTTGCGTCTTCAGCTCTGGTGGAGACTGCACCAGTATCATAGTGCTCAGTTCCCTATGCGTTGGGCCATCAGGCCTGGTGTCCCTTATGTTACTCTATTCTCTTGAGATATCCTTTAGCTATGTCTGTTATGACAGCTATACCAATTGTATTGTTGAATGTGTAGGGGGTCCTTTGAAATTACCATGATATCTACCTTTCTACACAAGTTCCACCCTGCTATTATTGGTCTTCAGGAGACTCACCTCACAAGCTCTATATTTAGCGGGCCTCCGGTTTGCTTGGGTGGGCTGTGAATTTCACTCTACCCATACCTCCTTTTCTCGCAGCGGTGAGTGTCCTGGTACACCGTTCTTTAGACTTCCACTCCTCAATAGATTCTGAAGGTCGCTATATATTTCTTTATTGCAGATTAGCCACTGTTACTTTTGTCTTTTCTTGCATTTATTTACCACCTTCCTTTTCTAGAGTGGTGTTTCAGTGGTTGTTGTACCTGGTTGACAAGCCTGATGTTCTGATTCTGATTATGGGAAATTTTAACGGTTATATTAATCCCGCCCTGGAAAGACACCCCCTGTAACAACTAGTATGAGCCACAGGAGCGCAACACTATCTCGCTTCCTGGAAAAGGTGGGTTTGTCAGGACCTATGGAGGCATAAGCATCTCTTGACAAAACAATCCTCTTGCATCACACTTAACCCTTTCTAGAATCAATTTCTGTGTTGGTACCATGTCTAAGGGTCTTCTGCTTTCCAAAATTGAGTACTACCCCCATGGGGTGTCTGATCGCTCTCCCCTGGTGGCTTGGGTTACTGCCCAACCACTAGTGTGTCTAGAGCTTCTTGGAATTTCAATGCTTTCTGGTTACAATTATGACCATATCGTTCAACAAATTTCCTCCAATTTCAAAATTCAGGAAAGCGTTCAGGAGGCATTTAAAACTTTTATACGTGGTGTTTTTTGTGCAGAAATAAATGGGGTTAAGCATTCTTCCTCAAGGTTCCATATTCCAGTGAAAAAACAAGTGCAAGCTGGTATATATTACTAATCCTTTGAACACTATGTGTGAGGCATGGCATCCCTAACTGTACCTGATTCCCCATGTTTAGGTTCCACAGCACAAATAGCCCTCTCCTTTACACATAGGGACTCAATCCCAGAGGGACTTGAATCTCAGGCTTTCAGCAAACCTAATAAACATTTCCCCACTTACAATCTTATACAAAAGATTTGGAATAAGGCCAGGTACCTGTAGAGACTTATGGGCCTTACCAAGTATAGTCCAATCTGGCATAATACTTCTTACGAAGAGTTAGCTAAACTGCAACATTTTGGGGTTACCCATTTGCACCATATTTTTACAGACAGGGTCTTCCCATCTTTCTCTGAGTTGCAAACTGTATTTGCTTCGCCTTTGTTTATGTACTATTATTACGCGCAACTACGTTGTGCTATTAAGGTTTAGGGGATACTCCTGAGTGGGGTCAATCCCCTACACCTCTCTTTAACCTATTTTCTACTGCTGAGTCCTCCAAGGGTTTTAGCTCACAATGTTACTCTATGTTTATGTCTGAGTATCTTAAGAAATACCCCATAAGTGTCCTAGTACAATGGGAGAAGGATTTGGGCCCAATGTCGGGAGATCAATTGGAGGAAGCCTTTGAAGCAGTTACTACCTGTTCTCTCAATGTGTCACAAAAACTGTCCCAATTATAAATCCTACTTAGGGTACATTACACACCGGTATGTGTACATGGAATGACTATCCAGCCAGACCCCTGCTGTATTAAATCAATAAATGGTGATCTTATACATTTATCTTATATTTTTTATTTTGTCTATGTCCCAAACTCTATTCCTATTGGAAGGGGGTGATTGATACTGTTAATTCTGTGTTCCAAGCTACTATACCCATAGACCCCAAGTGCTGCCTGTATAGTATTTTGGGAGATGTAGAACCTAGAGAATTTACCTTACTACTGTATCTCCAGGGTCTTTTTTGTGCCACATAAATTGCTTTTGTTCCACTGGAAATCTGTAGAACCCCCTGTCAGCGGGAATGGATCTGTTTTCTCAGTGATTCTTTGCGGTTGGAAAAATATGTATATCAGCATAGGGGTTGCCCTGGCAAATTTGAGAGGCTATTGGATCACTTGCTAAATACCCCTGGACTTGGTGCTCTGGAGCTGGTTTATTTGCAACTTTTGCAGGTTCCTACAGGCTGATGTTCATTCTCTCATTTTTTCATTTGTCTCTGTGGATTTTCTGCCTCAGCAGCATATGTACACTATACTACCTATTGCCTAAAATGTTATATTTTTTTTAAGAGACTGTAGTTTGGGAGTTGTATTTCTTTATGTGTTTGCTAGCGCTAGACTGCTGTACATTTGTTTGTGCTCAATAAAATCTTCATTGATATAAAAGATATACAGTATATATTGTACCGCTCTCCAGCCCCTCGCAAAACAACTGTCTATTGCTACAGCCATTTATTCATCAGTTCACAGCACCTGTTGCCATTTTTCTGCACCCCATTGCTTATGTTTTAATGCATAGGACATTGAAACAAGGCTAAGCGACTCAGCTATTTGCATAAACAAAGCAACAGGGGTGCATAAAAATGGCAGCCGGTGCTCTGGACTGATAAGTTAAATTTTAAATATTTAGCTGTAGTAAAAGGCAGTCTGTTCAGGAATAGCTGGAGGGTAGCACAATAATGAGTGCCTGAAGGCAACAGTAAATCATGGTGCAGGTTCCTTGTAAGTTTACACCTGAAAGTATTTCTGAATCCATTCTTAAAGTGGAACTATACTCAACTCTCCTCCAGCAATGTTGTGTCCCGGAGCTGCCCTCCCAGCCGCTGACATCTTGGGGCGGCCGGCTTCGGGGTTTCAAATGCTGGCTGCTTTTATTGGCCAATGGGGGGAATGATTTCACTCCCATGCATGTGAAGAAGTTTAGTCAGATTCGGCATTGCTGCTCACTGTACAGAGGCGGACAGGCAGGTAAGTAGCTTTAATACAGAAAAGATAAAGCACAATAAAACGTGGGTGTGTGTGTGTGTGTGTATATATATATATATATATATATATATATATATATATATATATACATACAGTATCTCACAAAAGTGAGTACACCCCTAACATTTTTCTAAATATTTTATTATATCTTTTCATGTGCCAAAACTGAAGAAATTACACTTTGCTAGAATGTAAAGTAGCGAGTGTACAGCTTATATGACAGTGTACTGTAAATTTGCTGTCCCCTCAAAATAACAACACACAGCCATTAATGTCTCAACCGCTGGCAACAAAAGTGAGTACACCCCTAAGTGGAAATGTCCAAATTAGGCCCAAAGTGTCAATATTTGTTTGGCCACCATTATTTTCCAGCACTGCCTTAACCCTCTTGGGCATTGAATTCACCAGAGCTTCACAGGTTGCCACTGGGGCCCTCTTCCACTTCTCCATGACGACTGGTGGATGGAGCTGGTGGATGTTAGGGACCTTGCACTCCTCCCCCTTCCATTTGAGAATGCTCAATAGATGCTCAATAGGGTTTAGGTCTGGAGACATGCTTGGCCTGTCCATCACCTTTACCCCCAGCTTCTTTAGCAAGGCAGTGGTCATCTTGGAGGTGTGTTTGGGGTCGTTATCATGTTGGAATACTGCCCTGCGGCCCAGTCTCCGAAGGGAGGGGATCATACTCTGCTACAGTGTGTCACAGTACATGTTGGCATTCATGGTTTCCTCAATGAACTGTAGCCCCCCCAGTGCCAGCAGCAATCATGCAGCCCCAGACCATGACACTTCCACCACCATGCTTGACTGTAGGCAAGACACACTTGTCTTTGTACTCCTCACCTGGTTGCCGCCACACACGCTTGACACCATTTGAACCAATCAAGTTCATCTTGGTCTCATCAGACCACAGGACATGGTTCCAGTAATCCATGTCCTTAGTATGCTTGTCTTCAGCAAACTGTTTGCGGGCTTTTTTGTGCTTTATCATTAGAAGAGGCTTCCTTCTGGGACGACAGCCACGCAGACCAATTTGATGCAGTAATGCAATGCTGGCAGCACTCATACATCTATTTCCCAAAGACAACCTCTGGATATGACACTGAGCACCTGCACTCAACTTCTTTGATCGACCATGGCGAGGCCTGTTCTGAGTGGAACCTGTCCTGTTAAACCGCTGTATGGTCTTGGCCATCATGCTGCAGCTCAGTTTCTGGGCCTTGGCAATCTTTTAATAGCCTAAGCCATTTTTATGTAGATCAACAATTCTTTTTTTCCTATCCTTAGAGAGTTCTTTGTGATAAGGTGCCATGTTGAACTTCCAGTGACCAGTATGAGAGAGTAAGAGCGATAATACCAACTTTAACACACCTGCTCCCCATTCACACCTGAGACCTTGTAACACTAACGAGTCACGTGACACCAGGGAGGGAAAATAATGGATTGGACCCAATTTGGACATTTTCACTTAGGGATGTACTCACTTTTGTTGCCAGCGGTTTAGACATTAATGGCTGTGTGTTGAGTTATTTTGAGGGGACAGCAAATGTACACTGTTATACAAGCTGTACACTCACTACTTTACATTGTAGCAATGTGTCATTTCTTCAGTGAAAAGACATAATAAAATATTTACAAAAATGTTAGGGGTGTACTCACTTTTGTGAGATACTATATTTATACAGTATCTCACAAAAGTGAGTACACCCCTTATGTTTTTTAAAATATTTTATTATATCTTTTCACTGAAGAAATTACACTTTGCTACAATGTAAAGTAGGGAGTGTACAGCTTGTATAACAGTGTACATTTGCTGTCCCCTCAAAATAACTCAACACACAGTCAATAATGTCTAAACCACTGGCAACAAAAGTGAGTACACCTCTAAGTCAAAATGTCCAAGCTGGGACCAAAGTGTCAATATTTTGTGTGGCCACCATTATTTTCCAGCACTGCCATCACCCTCTTGGGCATGGAGTTCACTAGAGATTCACAGTTTGCCACTGGAGTCCTCTTCCACTCCTCCATGACGACATCACAGAGCTGGTGGATGTTAGAGACCTTGTGCTCCTCCACCTTTAGTTTGAGTATGCCCCACAGATACTCAATAGGGTTTAGGTCTGGAGACATGCTTGGCTAGTCCCTCACCTTCACTCTCAGCTTCTTTAGCAAGGCAGTGGTCATCTTGGAGGTGTGTTCTGGGTCGTTATCATGTTGGAATACTGCCCTGTAGCCCAGTCTCCGAAGGGAGAGAATCAAGCTCTGCTTTAGTATGTCACAGTACATGTTGGCATTCATGGTTCCCTCAATGAACTGTAGCTCCCCATTGCCGGTAGCACTAATGCAGCCGCAGACCATGACACTCCCATCACCAAGCTTGACTGTAGGCAAGATATACTTGTCTTTGTAATCCTCACTTGGTTGCCACCACACACGCTTGACACCATCTGAACCAAATAAGTTTATCTTGGTCTCACCAGACCACAGGACATGGTTCCAGTAATCCATGTCCTTAGTCTGCCTGTCTTCAGCAAACTGCTGGCTTTTTTGGGCCTAATCTTTTGAAGAGGCTTCCTTTTGGGATGACAGCCATGCAGACCAATTTGATGCATTGTGCGGCGTATGGTCTGAGCACTGACAGGCTGACTCCCCCCACCACTTCAACTTCTGCAGCATTGCTGGCAGCACTCACACGTCTATTTCCCAAAGACAACCTCTGGATATGATGCTGAGCAAGCGCACTTAACTACTTTGGTCGACCATGGCGAGGCCTGTTCTGAGTGGAACCTCTCCTGGTAAACCGCTATATGGTCTTGGCCACCGTGCTGCAGCTCAGTTTCAGGGTCCTGGCAATCTTCTTATAGCCTAGGTCATCTTTATGTAGAGCAACAGATCTTTTTTTAGGTCCTCAGAGAGTTCTTTTGCTATGAGGTGCCATGTTGAACTTCCAGTGACCAGTATGAGAGAGTGAGAGCGATAACACCAAATTTAACACATCTGCTCCCCATTCACACCTGAGAACTTGTAACACTAACCAGTCACATGACATCAGGGAAGGAAAATAGCTAAATGGGCCCAATTTGGACATTTTTACTCACTTTTTTTGCCAGTGGTTTAGACGCTAATGGCTGTGTGTTGCGTTAGTTTGAGGGGAAAGCAAATTTACACTGTTATACAAGCTGTGCACTAACTACTGTACATTGTAGAAAAGTGTCATTTCTTCAGTGTTGTCACATGAAAAGATATAATAAAACATTTACAAAAATTTGAGCGGTGTACTCACTATTTTGAGATACTGTATATACAGTGCCATTTGGAAAGTATTCAGCTCTTCACTTTTTCCACATTTTGTTATGTTTCTGCCTTATTCCAAAATGGATTACATTTATTATTTTTCTCAAAATTCTACAAACATGTAATGACAAAGTTATGGCCTATAGCTGAAAATGGCTCAAATATGTCACCGGTTAAAAATGGCACTGTCCTTAAAAATCAAAGATTATTATTTTCTATGTAACAGGAAGGAAATTTCTATTTTCAGAACTAAAATAGGACACCTAAAAAAAAAAAATCTAAAGGCTCATCAATAAAATGACAATCAGTCTGCAAATGTACTTAGCAGAACAGCCAATAACCAGCAGGACGCCTTGCTAACAAGTAAACCCTACTTTAAAAGGTGACTAAAATCACACAGAGAAGTAGTTCCATGAATACTGCCTCAACAGAGCATAATAATCAATATAAATTTACAGACCAAGTATTTGTTCCAAAACTTGTAACTCAAAATGTTACATCATTCCTGTAGTTCTGTGCAGCACACAACAAGAGTCCAGAAGCTAAATTGTGCTTTTATGAGAATGTTTTCCATAACTAAAACAATTCTCTGCACAGGATTTCGTTATGACAAGAGCCAAAAAAGAATTTTCTGAGATTCTAAAAATCTAATTTTCAAATTTGACTTCAGAAGAGCTATTCGATTTAAAAGAAACATGTTAATGGAGAAACATGGTGACTGCCTTTGCTAAGCGCTCTCTCTGAAAATGTTAGCTGCTTGGCTTCAGTATTTTACATTGCTGACCTGACACAAGTGTACTGACAAGGTTTTGACTTTTCTCCAACTTTCCTGATGTGCATATTTGTTTCAGTCAGTGACTCAGAAAGTAGATAGTTGTGAACATACAATCGTATAGACACTTTCTAACACAGTTCTTACTATGCAGGTTCCATTACTGATTTTGCTTAATTTCAGAAATTATTATTTTTTACCTTTTTTCACAAGGTTAAAAAGTTCTGTCATGTGACCATGCATGTCTACTAGTGATAGTGGGGGCAAAGTTACAGGACACTGTGCAGACATACAGTGTGTCTGTATTCCATACTCTGTTCAGCCTGAGTCATGAGGCAGGCTGTGCTTGAGCAGGGGGTATGTTCAAGAGGTAGGCTGTGATTGGGTGAGAGTGTGTGCCAGAGGCAGACTGTGATTGGTCAGTAGGCATTGTGGCTGAACAACCTACTGCAGCACTCACCCTTGAGGGGTCACTTGAAATAGGCAAGTTCTCCCAAACTGCAAATCTTCTCTCACACTAGGTACCTCCCAGGGGAAGCAGCCCCAGGAGAACTGGAACCCTCCCTGAGAATAAAGTACACACTGGAAAAACCTCCCAGACATTTATCACCTCCCCAGCCACCTTCTGTGAATCTCCTTCCCAGGGATTGGCTGGGTTCTGATAAATAATCATAAATCAGGGGTTGACCCTCCTGTTTTATTTTCTGGAAGCTTCCTCCAGAAGTAGACAGGAGAAACCAATCACTGACCTTAAGAAAACCCTGACCAGACAAAAAAAAAAAAAAGATCATTGCTCCACTGATAAGAGGCGTAACTAGAACCTTCAAGGCCCTGATTCAAGAAATCATGAAGGGCCCCCCTGACCCCCTGGTTCTGGGGCCCTTTCTGTTGATTCTGGGGCCCTTTCCTATGGTCCTGAGGCCCTTCCCTCCAAGCCCTGGGCCCTTTACTCCCACCGTTGGGCCCTTTATTACAGTCCCTGTTAGGGATATTACGGTAACAGGCGAATGCACGTGCACAAGAATGTTCGCGTGTGTACAAAGGTTTGCCAAATGCAAATGCCTATGCGCATGCATGCGCGTTAGCCGTTTAGCATTGGTACCTAAATGGCATATATAAGGGCACCAGCTGCACTTGTGCAGTGCTGTCTGATCTGCAGCTTTACCTGAGTTCTATTCCTGTGCCTGTATTTAACCACTTGCCGACCGCCGCGGGACTATTTACTGCGGCGGTCAGCCGCTCCTGGGCAAACCGACGTAGGGCTACGTCGCTCGCCCAGGAGCCTGTAGGGGGTGAGTGCGCACCGCCGGTAGGCGCGCTCCCGCCCCCGCTCGTTCACATGGATACCCGCGCGTGTGACCGGAGGCTCCGATGTCCGCCGGCCACTCGCGATCTCCCGCTGGAGAGGGAGAAAGGCAGACCGCTGATGTAAACACAGCCGTCTGTCATTCTCCCTGATGCAACTGCAGAGACTATACGATCCTGCTATGTAGGATCGTATGTCTCTGTGGTTACATCACAAGCCACGCCCCCCCACAGTTAGAATCACGCCCCTAGGGATACAGTTAACCCACTGATCATCAATAAAGTTAAACCCCTTCCCTGCCAGTGTCATTTTTACAGTAACAGTGCATATGTATAGCACTGATTACTGTAGTAATGTCACTGGTACCCCCAAAAGTGTCAAAAATGTCAGTCAAGGGTCCAATCTGTCCGCCGCAATGTTGCAGTCCCGCAACAAAATCGCAGATCGCCGCCATTAATAGTTAAAATAAAAACAATAAAAATCACATAAATCTTTCCCGTAGTTAGTGAACGCCATAACTTTTGCGCAAACATTTTAAAATACGCTTATTGCGATTTTTTTTACCAAAAATATGTAGCAGAAAACAAATTGGCCTAAAATGTTTTTTGGGGGGGAATTTCATATAAAAATGTGAAAAATATTGTTATTTTTTCAAAATTGTCGCTCCTTTTTTTGTTTATATCGTAAAAAGTAAAGATCGCACAGGTGATCAAATACCACCAAAAGAAAGCTCTGTTTGTAGGAAAAAAGGATGTCAATTTCATTTGGGTACAGCGTTGCACTACCGCAAAATTGTCCGTTAAATTCACGCAGTGCCGAATCGCAAAATAGGCCCTGGTCTTTGAGCAGCCAAATCCTCCAGGGCTTAGGTGGTTAATTCCTGTATTGACCTGGCTTGTCTGACTACGTTTGCTATCTCCAGTCCTGACCCCGGATTGCCTAGACTCTGCTATACCTGCTTTCCTGCCTGATATCCTGCTGCCAACCTCTGCCTATACACCAACTAGTCTCTGCCTGCTGCTTGAATCATATCTGATTATCTGTGTCTGAACTGCCTATCCTGCTCCATCCAGTGCCTGGTGACGCTGTCCTGCATCTACACCGCACCTGCATCTGCACCGCTGTACCTGCTTCTACCTGTTGCTCAGCAATCCAGCCCTGTCCAGTGACTCATCGGCTACTCATCTCGGCTGCCAGCGGAAGACCAGCGCAGGCACTCTTACCCCACTGCTCTCTCGCATCCACTGTTGCAACTCCAGTGGTGCCTGAGCCAGGGCTGTACGACCCTCTGCACGTCAGGCTCTGTTAGTGCTCTGCAGTGTGATGGAATAGGTGGAATGCTCTGCAGTGTGTCATGGGATAGTTGTAATGCTCTGCAATATAGGATGAGATAGACAGAATGTTCTGCAATGTCATGGAATGGGTGGAATACTCTGCAGTGTTTAATGGGATGG
Source organism: Pelophylax lessonae (assembly GCF_965119305.1). Taxonomy (NCBI): domain Eukaryota; kingdom Metazoa; phylum Chordata; class Amphibia; order Anura; family Ranidae; genus Pelophylax; species Pelophylax lessonae. The sequence continues at coordinate 316,678,596 of NC_138771.1, read as the reverse complement.
GTTCAATGCTCTGCAGTGTGTCGTGTGATGGGTGGAATGCTCTGCACACATATACATACATGCAAACAGATATAAAAGCACACATACACACATATAAACACACATTTTTGTAAATATTTTATTATATCTTTTCATGTGACAACACTGAAGAAATTACACTTTGCTACAATGTAAAGTAGTGAGTGTACAGCTTGTATAGAAGTGTAAATTTACTCTCCCCTCAAAATAACTCAACACACAGCCATTAATGTGTAAACCGCTGGCAACAAAAGTGAGTACACCCCTAAGTGGAAATGGCAAATTGGGCTCAAAATGTCAATATTTTGTGTGGCCACCATTATTTTCCAGCACTGCCTTAATCCTCTTGGGCATGGAGCTGACTAGAGCTTCGCAGGTTGCCACTGGAATCCTCTTCAACTCCTCCATGATGACATCACAGAGCTGCTGGATGTTAGAGACCTTGTGCTCTTCCACCTTCCGTTTGAGGATGCCCCACAGTTCCTCAATAGGGTTTAGGTCTGGTGACATGCTTGGCCAGTCCATCACCTTTACCCTCAGCTTCTTTAGAAAGACAGTGGTTGTCTTGGAGGTGTGTTTAGGGTCATTATCATGTTGGAATACTTCCCATAGCCCAGTCTCTGAATGGAGGGGCATTCATGGTTCCCTCAATGAACTGTAGCTCTTCAGTGCCGGCAGCACTCATGCAGCCCCAGACCATGAAACTCCCACCCCCATACTTGACTGTAGGCAAGATACACTTGTCTTTGTACTCCTCACCTGGTTGCCGCCACACACGCTTGACACCATCTGAACCAGATCATTTTATCTTGGTCTCATCAGACCACATGACATGGTTCCAGTAATCCGTGTCCTTAGTCTGCTTGTCTTCAGCAAACTGTTTGCGGGCTTTCTTGTGCATCATCTTAAGAAGAGGCTTCCTTCTGGGAAGACAGCCAGGCAGACTGATTAGATGCAGTGTGCAGCGTATGGTCTGAGCACTGACAGGCTGACCCCCACCCCTTCAACCTTCAACCTTCAAACAGCAATTCTGGCAGCACTCATACCTCTATTTCCCAAAGACAACCTCTGGATATGAGGCTGAGCATGTGTACTTAACTTCTCAACTATGGCAAGGCCTGTTCTGAGTGGACTCAAAAAAGGGGATGGGATGACTAGAAAAAGAGATGTCACCCCAAAAAAAGCGCCATACAGTAGAGTAACAGGGGTATAGCTTCACAGAATTGAGTCTCAAAAGAAAAAACAACGGAACCACTGCTAATAAAAAAAGTAAATTTTATTGAATACAAAAAGCAGAACACATGGTAACGTTGTAAAATAGAGGCACAACACCTTCCACCTCACCCCTAAAAATGAACCACGTGGTTAATTAAAAACAAAGGACAAACACAGATATTGTAGGTGGACTGCTGTCACCTAAAGAGCAATCCACATGCACACATGAGTAGCCGAGTCACAAAAGCACTGATAAATAGAGCACAAGTCAATAGTGACCCCACAGGGGCAAGGATTCAGACGAGTCAACACTCAGGTGGTACACGATCGTCTGAAGCGACAAAATCAAGTAAATCGCATTGAGTGATCGAACCTGTTCTGAGTGGAACCTGTCCTGTTAAACCACTGTATCGTCTTGGTGGCCACCGTGCTGCAGCTCAGTTTCAGGGTCTTGGCAATCTTCTTATAGCCTAGGCCATCTTTATGTAGAGCAACAGATCTTTTTTTCAGGTCCTCAGAGAGTTCTTTGCCATGAGGTGCCATGTTAAACTTCCAGTGACCAATAAGAGAGAGTGAGAACGATAACACCAAATTTAACACACTTGCGCCCCATTCACACCTGGGACCTTGTAACACTAACGAGTCACATGACACCGGGGAGGGAAAATGTCTAATTAGGCCCTATTTGGACATTTTCACCCTAGGGGGTGTATTCACTTTTGCTGCCAGCAGTTTAGACCTTAATGGCTGTGTGTTGAGTTATTTAGAGGGGACAGCAAATTTACACTGTTTTACAAGCTGTACACTCACTACTTTACATTGTAGCAAAGTGTCATTACTTCAGTGTTGTCACATGAAAAGATATAATACAATATTTACAAAAATGTGAGGGGGGTACTCACTTTTGTGAGATACTGTATATACAGTGCCATTTGGAAAGTATTCAGCTCTTCACTTTTTCCACATTTTGTTATGTTTCCGCCTTATTCCAAAATGCATTCAATTTATTATTTTTCTCAAAATTCTACAAACAATACCCCATAAAGACAACGTGAAAGAAGTTTGTTTGAAATCTTTGCAAATTTATAAAAAATACAAAAAGGAAAAAAATCCCATATACAGTATATAAGTATTCACAGACTTTGCTCAATACTTTGTTGAAGCACCTTTGGCACCAATTACAGCCTCAAGTCTTTTTAAGTATGAGGCTACAAGCTTGGCACACCTATTTTTGGGCAGTTTCTCCCATTCTTCTGTGCGGGACCTCTCAAGCTCCATCAGGTTGGATGGGGAGCGTCAGTGCACAGCCATTTTCAGATCTCTTCAGAGATGTTCAATCGAGTTCAAGTCTGGGCTCTGGCTGGGCCACTCAAGGAAATTCACAGAGTTGCCCCCTAGCCATTCCTTTATCTTGGCTGTGTGCTTAGGGTTGTTGTCCTGTTGGAATATGAACCTTCGTGCCAGGCTCTCTGGAGCAGGTTTTCATCAAGGGTGTCTCTGTACATTGCTGCATTCATCTTTCCTTAATTTATGACTAGTCTCCCAGGTCCTGCAGCTGAAAAACACCCCCACGGCATGATGCTACCACCACCATGCTTCACTGTAGGGATGGTATTGGCCAAGTGATGAGTGGTGCCTGGTTTCCTCCAGACATGACACTCGCCATTCAGGCCAAAGAGTTCAATCTTTGTTTCATAAGACCAGAGAGTTTTCTTTCCCATGGTCTAAGCGTCCTTCAGGTGCCTTTTGGCAAACTCCAGGCAGGCTGTCATGTGCCATTTACTGAGGAGTGGCTTCCTTCTGGCCACTTTACCATACAGGCAGGGGCGTAACTACAGGGGTTGCAGGGGTTGCAATTGCAACCGGGCCCCATGCTCCAGGGGGCCTGTGCAGCTCCCCTGTACACCTGGATAGGAGGGCCAGCGGGGGCAGCATGTAGAGAAATCACTGTTCAAATTTTTCCTCCTGTAGCTGCAGGAGGAAAATGGAGGAGATTGGTTCCTCTGTATGCTGCACCAGCCACTCCTCCTATCCAGTTCACTTGTGTTCTGCTGTCTCTGGGCCCCTGTGTGCTCCCCTGGTCCCCCCCCCACTGTGCTGCCCCCCCCCCTCACACTGTGCTCCCTCCCCTCTCCTGCCGGCTGATGCAGGGGATGTGTCACAATAGAGAACCAGGAAGGGGTCAGTAAATATGTGATTTACCAGCTCCTTCCCTTTCTAAATGGACAGAGTCATAGTCAGTGACATTGTAAGAAAATAAAATGATAAGAAATAATACAATTAAAATACCAAAAAATAAAAACTACTGACACCAGTGGGTGAACTTCAAGGATCAAAAAGGTCACACTTGTGACCGGGCCCTGGCATTCCACCACCATGGGGAGGCCCCAAGATGGCAGGAAGGGGGCCCACTGCAGAACTTGTGAAAGGGTTCTGCTGCAGGACCGTAATAAAGGGCCCCACAATGGAAGTAAAGGCCCCCCGGATCAGTGGGAAGAGCCCCAGGCTTGAAGGGAAGGGCCCCGGCCAGGGGTCATGGGGGCCCTTCATTGTTTCTTGCACCGGGGGCCCTGAAGGTTCTAGTTACGCCTCTGCATACAGGCTTGATTGGTGGAGTGCTGCAGAGATAGTTGTTCTTCTGGAAGGTTCTTCTCTCTCCACAGAGAAATGCTGGAGCTCTGTCAGTGTGACCATCAGGTTCTTAGTCACCTCCCCTACTAATGACCTTCTCCCCCGATCGCTTAGTTTGGCCGGCGCCCTCTCTAGGAAGAGTCCTGGTGGTTACAAACTTCTTCCATTTATGGATGATCGAGACCACTATGCTTATTGGGACCTGCAATGCTGCAAAAATGTTTCAGTACTCTTCTCCAGAACTCCAGAGTCTCAGATGTCTGCAAACAATTCCTTGGACTTCATGGCTTGGTTTTTGCTCTGAAGTGTACTGTTAACTGTGGGACCTTATATAGACAGGTGTTCGCCTTTCCAAATCATGTCCAATCAACTGACTTTACCACCGGTGGACTGTTGTAGAAACATCTCAAGGATGATCAATGAAACCAGGATGCACCTGAGCTCAATTTTGAGATTTTGAGTGTCATGGCAAAGGCTGTGAATACTTATGTACATGTGTTGGGTTTTTTTTTTTTTTTTTTTAGTTTTTTATTTTTAATTAATTTGCAAAGATTTTAACTTCCTCGCATCCGCGCTACAGCCTATATACGGCTGCAGCGCGGACTCAAATTTTCGGGAGGCCGTTTTTAAACAGCCTCCCAGAAGCAGGCTCCCCGCGCGCTCCCGCGAGCGCGCATCGGGGAGAATCTGTGTCGGCCGTGTCCCTTGGACACAGCCAATCACAGATCGTGGTGAATGGCCAATCACAGCGGCCATTCACCACGTGATCGGACCATCCAATGAGAGATGATCTCATATGTAAACATATGAGATCATCTCTCATCGCCGGCGCTCCTTCCTCACACGGAGCCTGCAGTGTGAGGAAGGAGGGGGAGCCGTCAGCCGCCGGGGACACAGAGACATGTAATCAGGGCACTGATCACCAGTGCCCTGATTACTAAAAGGTAAAAAAACATACAAATTGCCCCCAACAGTGCCCACAGTGCCAGCCATCAGTGTCCCCATCAATGCCCACAATCAGTGCCCATAGTGCTGCCAGTCAGTGCCCATCAGTGCCTGCTCATCTAGGCACTGATGAGCACTGACTGGCAGCACTATGGGCACTGAGTGTGGGCACTGATGGTGCTGCCCATCAGTGCTCATCAGTGCCGCCCATCAGTGCTCATCAGTGCCACCCGTCAGTGTCCATCAGTGCCATCCGCCAGTGCCCATCAGTGCCGCCTCTCAGTGCCCATCAGTGCCGCCCGTCAGTGCCGCCTCTCAGTGCCCAGCAGTGCCACCTCTCAGTGCCACCTCTCAGTGCCCAGCAGTGCCACCTCTCAGTGCCCAGCAGTGCCGCCTATCAGTGCTCATCAGTGCCGCCTATCAGTGCCACCTATCAGTGCCGCCTATCAGTGCCGCCTATCAGTGCTCATCAGTGCGGCATGTTAGTACCTCCTCATCAGTGCCCATAAGTGCCACCTCATCAGTGCCCATGAGTGCCACCTCATCAGTGCCCATCAGTGCAGCCTATCAGTGCCCATCAGTCCCGCCTCATCAGCGCACATCAGTGAAGGAGAAAAATTTATTTTCAAAATTTACTCGCAGAAAATAAGAAAAACTTTATTTTTTTTTTCAGAATTTTCTGTCTTTATTCTTTTTTTTTTTTTGTAAAAAATAAAAAAACCCAGAGATGATTAAATACCACCAAAAGAAAGCTCTATTTGTGTGAAAAAAATGATAAAAATTTCATATGGGTACAGTGTAGCATGACCGCGCAATTGTCAGTCAAAGTGTGACAGCGCTGAAAGCTGAAAATTGGCCTGGATGGGAAGGGTGTTTAAGTGCACAGTAGGCAAGTGGTTAAACAAACTTCTTTCATGTTGTCATTATGATGTATTGTTTGTAGAATTTTGAGGAAAATAATGAATTTAACCAATTTTGGAATAAAGCTGTAACATAACAAAATGTGGAAAAATGGAAGCACTGTGAATACTTTCCGGATGCACTGTATGTATAGACTTTAAAAAAATCAGCAGTACAGTACCTTCAATTACACAGCCAGGTACTGCACTGTAGGGAGAGGCAGGGAGCACAGCACTCAGGAAGACACCTCTCCCTCCTTTGCTTTAACTTTTTCTGAGTGTAGTTACTGTCTGACCGAGCTCCCAGTGCCGTTGTACTGTTCAGCTGATGATGGTAAGTTTGGTCTCACAGGCATTCTCTACCAGCTGCACGGGCCCCCTGAAACAGGGACAAGATTGCCATTGCAACCCCTGTAGCTATGCCAACACCACTGAGTATGTAGGCAGGTAGCTTACTGTGTATTTAATTAGCGCACAGCTGCCCAGACTAGTGGGGAAAGGGGTAATGCTTTGTCGCCTTTCCCCGGAGTGTTTGCGGGCTTTTGCTGGGTTCAAATCTCCCTCCTGTGTTCTATAAAAGGGGTGAGGTCTGGATCCTAAGGGGGCTGTGGTGAACACTTGGGGAATACACGCAACTTGCTGGGACCTGTGGTCCGCTCTTGAAAGTCGATTCATGGGAAGAACCCTGGAACATGAACTTCTCTATTTAAGCATTGTCAAGCATTAGCTTTTCTCAAGGAGACTACACCTGTGCAGGCAACTTGAGGCAGCCACATTTAGGTTAATTTAGGAAAAGGACATTATTGCATGTTATACATGTTGTGCCAAGTTTACAGTAAAAGTTGATTCAACTGCTCAGAGTCCGGTCTAAAGTTATTCAAGGGGTGCTTGCAAGGACTTGGTGTATTATTAAAGAACTTGGGTTCATGACCACAACATGGGGTATGTGTAACATCACTAGGACAGCAGTTCATTTACCAAGACAAGAAGAAAGAGGTAGTTACAATGAGTAATTACAAGAAACAAAAGCAACCAGTCGTTGGCATGGTACCTGGTTAGGTAACAGGTTCTCCAGTAGCAAGGGGGTTGGTGCTTTATTAAGTTATATTTATCATATTTATTGTTATAGTCACTGCACTTTACACATATTAGAGGTTCCTTTCACAATTATTCACCTACCTAGGGTTATTTATAGGATAGCATTTAGCCAGTATCACTGGCTTGGTTGTTGTTTTTTTTTAATCTCCCACATATTTAATTAAAAGCACATATATTGTAGCAAGCGCTGTGTTGCGGGAGAAGGTACACCTGTACTCTCCTCCTAATTGGTTCAGTTATGTAAAGTTGTCTCAGTAGGCGTGATAAAAAAAAACAATAAGTAAGGCGTATTTGGTGTTAAAAAAAAATGGTTGTGGATGCTTAAGTGGATCAGGTCCAGAAAGATGGAAAAAGGCTACAGATCAGAAATGAAAAGAAGATGGAGAGAGGGAGGAGAAAAGAGAGGTTAACAGAATAGAAAAGAAAGAAAAAGAAGAACCATAGAACACCTAGAGAAAGTACCCAGGGCTAGTAATAAAAGAAATGGGAAAACCCCCACCCAGGGCATTACAGTTGAGCTAGGCGTGATGTGTATTGTGAGGGGAGCAGATAATCCAAATGATTCCACGGTTAAATAACATAGAAAGTGTCGTATTGTCATAGGAAATCCATCATCTAAATGCTGACTTGTGAGTTATTCCCAGAGGAAACAGTACGAATGAAAAAGAAAGGATTGGCAGCACTCCAGATGAAGTCAAAATCCAGATTTATTAACTGGACATCCCAACGTGACAATAGTGACAAGGTAGATGCGTTTCACACATTACACTGTGTGCTTAATCATTACGTAATGATTAAGCACACAGTGTAGTGTGTGAAACGCGTCTACCTTGTCACTATTGTCACGTTGGGATGTCCAGTTAATAAATCTGGATTTTGACTTCATCTGGAGTGCTGCCATTTCTTTCTTTTTCATTCGTATATCCACGGAGGCGAGCCGGGGCGTGCACCGGTGGGTGTCATCAGGCTTCTACACCACCTTGAGCAGTGAGTTATTTTCCCTTGATTCCAGAGGAAACAGTATACAGCCAAAAAGATTTAGTAAAGGGAGGTGTGGGGAAAATAGGCCCACTGAAAACCTAATCGAGTCCCAGACCCATAAGGTATGTGAAAGGATCGGGTTAAAAGGCTTGGGACACAAAGAGGGTGGTATCCATAAAAGGGAGGCTATACGAGCAGGGCAGAAGTTTACCATATCAAGCAAGGCCCATAGTGGCAAGTCCCTAGTAGAACAGAGGTTTGATTAAAGGAGTAATTTGTGCCACTTTACAGTATATACTCTATATTTGTAGAGGACATGGCAATTAATACATGGCTTAATTGGGCCCCAAATAAATGTAAAAATATTACTTTTCAATTAGGACATGAGAGGGAACCTGGATTTTTAACACATGAAGGGGATTAAGTAATTTTGGGAGAAAGGTCATCTTCAACAGTGTGTATGGGACTGAAACAGGACATGCCAATGTGATCCCATAAACATAACAATGACCTACGACACCTAAGCAGGAGGGGAACATTAGCTTGATACAAAAAAGAGTAGGTAGGCTTAAGAGTTATACCCAAGTATGATAGAGAAGAAGACTAGCTGAACAGGAACTGGGACTGAATAGACTGAAAGGTCAGAGCTAGAAGAGATACTGTACATTCAAATCTATTGATTTAGAAGGATTGACATGAAGGCCTGACGAGGTTGCAAACCTAGAGAGAAGAGACATCTGGTCGGGAAGAGAGGTGTGTGGTGACATGATGTACATCAAGATATCATCCGCAAATAGGGTGACTTAATGATGGACCCCCATCACCTCAAAGCCCCTGTTATCTGCATATTGGAGAATATGGCATGCCAGGAGTTCCAAAGTGAGAATGAAAAGTATAAGCGACAATGGAGAACCCCGGCAAATGTCCCTTTGCATAGGGAAGGGTTGGGACTCAAATTCATGATATCGTATCATAGTAGATGGAAAGCTGTAAAAATAAAATGTTGCCTGTGCTTGTTGTGGGTTAGAGAGGAAATTTATGCAGAGTGGTGCAAAAATACAGGCTTGTCTTCACATATGATTTTTTTGTGAGTACCCTTCTTTTTATCAATAAATAGCATACTAAAAATACTACAATATGGGGTTCCTTTGTGTCTCCCATATATTTGGTTCAGTTTGATTTACTTCGGCCTAGAATACTGAGGAGATAGAAGTGTCTCTGGCATGTCTTAAAGCACTGTTAGACCTCTCAATATTAGGGGTCAAACCATCTAAGGATGTTGGACTGTTGTTCCTCACCTTCCCTTGCAAGCGTGTAGTAATGCACTGAAATACACTGCATTAAATGTGCAGTAACGTACTGAAATATACAGTGTTAAACGTGCACTAACGCACTAACCTATACTGTGTTTAACCACATAACGACCGCTCACTGCAGATATACTGCAGCAGGCAGCCGCTGCTGGGAAAAGTGACGTAGGGGTACGTCACTCGCTCAGCCACCTGTGGGGGGCAAGCGCGCGCCGCCGCCGCGCTACCGCCCCCGCTCATTCCCTGGGGAGCTAGCGTGGGTGGCTCCGATCTCCCGCTGCAGAGGGAGAAAGACAGACAGCTGATGTAAACATAGCCGTCTGTCATTCTCCCTTAGATCATCACAGAGGCTATGCGATCCTGCTATATAAGATCGCATGTCTCTGTGATGATCTAACAAGCCCCTCCCCCTGACAGTTAGAATCACGCTCCTAGGGTCACACTTAACCCCTTGATCACCAATAAAGTTAACCCCTTCCCTGCCAGTGTCATTTTGACAGTAACAGTGCATATTTATAGCACTGATTACTGTAGTAATGTCACTGGTACTCCCAAAAGTGTCAAAAATGTCAGTCAGGGGTCTGATCTGTCGGCCGCAATGTTGCAGTCCCGCAAAAAATCGCAGATCGACGCCATTACTAGTAAAAAAAAAAAGAAAACAGTAAAAATGACATAAATCTTTCCCGTAGTTAGTAAACGCAACTTTTGCGCAAACCAATCAAAATACGTTTATTGCGATTTTTTTTACCAAGAATATGCAGCAGAAAACAAATTGGCCTAAAATGTTACACCATTTTGATTTTTACTTTTTTTTTTTTGAGAATTTCATATAAAAAAATGTGAAAAATATTGTTATTTTTTCAAAATTGTCGCTATTTTTTTGTTTATAGCGCAAAAAATAGAAATCGCACAGGTGATCAAATACCACCAAAAAAAAAGCTCTGTTTGTGGGGAAAAAAAGGACGTCAATTTCATTTGGGTACAGTGTCGCATGGCCACGCAATTGTCCATTAAATTCATGCAGTGACAAATCGCAAAGTAGGGCCTGGTCTTTGAGCAGCCAAATCTTCCGGGGCTAAAGTGGTTAAACATGCAGTAACACACTGAAATGTACAGCGTTAAACGTGCAGTAACGCAGTGAAATATACTTAGTTAAACATGCACTAACACAGTGAAATATGCTACGTTAAATGTGCACTAACGCACTGAAATATATAGAGTTAAACGTGCAGTAACACAGTGAAATATACTACGTTAAATGTGCAGTAACCCACTGAAATATACTGCGTTAAACGTGCAGTAATGCACTGAAATATACTGCGTTAAACGTGCAGTAACACACTGAAATCAAACAATGGAAAGTGGTGTTTAGTGCACTTTAACTTGAGTACTCAATAAACAGACACCCTTCACTGACACACTACAATATACTGAAGTAAACTGCACTGACGCACTGCAATATACTGCACTGAATTATACTGCGGTAAACGTACACCTACGCACTAAAAAATACAGCCTAAACATGCAGTAATGTACTGAAATATACAGTGTTAACCGTGCAGTAACGTACTGAAATATACAGTATTAAACGTGCAGTAACGCACTGAAATATACTTAGTTAAATTTGCACTAATGCACTGAACTATACTGCATTAAACGTGCAGTAACGCACTGAACTATACTGCATTAAACGTGTAGTAACACACTGAAATAAACTTCAGTAAACTTGCACTAACGCACTTAACTCTACTGCATTAAACGTGCAGTAACACACTAAAATGTACAGGCTTAAATGTGCAGTAATGCACTGAAATATACAGCATTAAACATGCAGTAACGCACTGAAATATACTTTGTTAAATGTGCACTAACACATTAAACTATACTGCCTTAAAATGTGCAGTAACGCACTGAAATATACTTCCTTAAACGTGCAGTAATCCACTAAAACACACTGCATTAAACATGCACTAATGCACTAAACTATACTGCGTTAAACGTGCTGTTGTAAACATAGCTGACCGTTCTTCTCCCTGGAATGATCATAGAGTCCCTGTGATCCTTCTATATAGGATGACAGGTTTCTATGATAATTTCACAAGCCACGCCCCCTACCATTAGAATCACTCCCATAGGCTCACATTTAACCCCTTTAGCACCCACAATGTTAACCCCTTCCCTCCCAGTGTCATTGTTACAGTAACAGTGCATATTTTTAGCACTGCTTACTATAGTAATGTCACTGGTTCCCCCAAAAGTGTCAAAAATGTCAGTTAGGGGTCCGATCTTTCGGTTGCAATGTCACAGTCCCGCTAAAATCGCAGATCGCGGCCATTACTAGTAAAAAAATTTAAAAAAAACAATAAAAATGACAAAAATCTTTCCAGTAGTTAGTAGACGCAATAACTTTTGCACATACCAAATATCAAAATATGCTTATTACGATTTTTTTTAACAAAAATATGTAGCAGAACACAAATTGGCCTAAAATGTTAAAAAATGTGGATTTTTTATTTTTTTTTTGAGAATGTTATATAGCAGAAAGTGAAAAAAATTGTTCTTTTTTTTCAGGATTGTCGCTCTATTTTTGTTTATAGCGCAAAAAATAAAAAGATGATCAAATACCACCAAAAGAAAGCTCTATTTATGGGGACAAAAAGACATCAATTATATTTGGGTACAGCGTCACGCAATTGTCCGTTAAAGTAACGCAATTGTCCGTTAAAGTAACGCAATTGTCCGTTAATGGCCTGGTCATTAAGGGGGGAAATCTTCCGGTCCAGAAGTGGTTAAACATGCAGTAAAGCACTGAACTATACTACGTTAAAAGTGCAGTAACGCACTCAAATATACTTTGTTAAATGTGCACTAACGCACTAAAATATACTGCATTAAACGTGCAGTAACGCACTGAAATATACAGTGTTAAACGTGCACTAACGTACTGAACTATACTGCGTTAACCACTTAAGTACCAAGCCTATTTCTGACACATGTTGTTTACAAGTTTCACGTTTTTTGCTAGAAATTTACTTAGAACTCCCAAACATCATATATATTTTCTTAAATGTGCAGCAACGCACTGAAATTAAACTGCTCTGACAAAATAAACTGACACTAAAGTAAAAATGAATGGTCAAACTACACTCACACTACACTATCACTAGATTCACACTAAACTGATATTCTACACTGACAATAGAATCACTATAGTACAATATAGCACATTATAGCACACTAACAGAGCCCTGCTCTATCCCTCTCCATGCCAATATCACCTTGCAAATAGCTGCTATGGGGGAGAATATTTTTATAGTGTGGAATGGGAAAAAGAGCAATGAGTCATGATTGGATAGAAACATGATTACTTTCTCCATGGCTCTGACCGTGCTCTGTGCCCTGATTGGGCAAAGCTTTCATTGCTTCTGCCAATCAGGGCTTTCAATGCACTGGGTGGCGGCGCAGTGCGTTGTGGTTGTCCGGTGGGCTGAAAACACAGTTGAACGCCCTGATAATTTGGGTGTTCGTCGAACGGGCGGACAGCCAATGTTTGGCCTGAACTCATGCTCAGGCTGAACCATTCGCCCAACTCTACATATGACCATCAAATACAAGATTAAGATGAGAATAATAGCTGAACAGTAAATGTAAAGCTAAACCTAGTACAAACTGTAAGCTTTACTTCCCAGACTAGGGCTACACAGGTGTGTTTGTTTTTTCAGGGAGTTCCATTACATTCATCTGTAATGGACATACTTTCATGGGAAAAATCATGCAAGAATCTCCATTTAGAACACATTTAGCAATTATTTTTCCACTTCATTTCCACTCTATGGAGAAAAGGAGATTATAGTTTCTGCTACCAGATTGAATTGTGACAGTGTGAGATGTGTCGTTCTATTGAACTACTTCAAATGTCTTGAGTAAGCAAATCAGTTTAACCACTTTCAGACCGGAGGATTTGGCTGCTCAAAGACCAGGCCCCTTTTTTCAACTTGGCACTGCGTGGCTTCAACTGACAATTGCACAGTCATGCAATGCTGTACCCAAACAAAATTTACGTCCTTTTTCCCCACAAACAGAGCTTTTTTTTGGTGGTATTTGGTCACCTCTGCACTTTTTATTTTTTGCGATATTAATTAAAAAAGAGCAAAAATATTGATAAAAAATTACATTTTCAACTTTGTCTTTTAAAAAAAATCCAATATACTCAATTTATGTCATATATTTTGGCCAAAATTTATTTAGCTACATGTCTTTGACAAAAAAAATCTCAATGAGCGTATTTTTATTGCTTTGCGCAAAAGTTGTAGCGTCTACAAACTATGATGTAAATACTGGAATTTATGCAGCTTTTACTTTCTGACTGCCTATCTCATTTCATGAAGTGCTAAAATGGCAGGGCAGTACAAGACCCCTCCCAAATTACCACTTTTTGGAAAGTAGATATCCTAAGGAATGTCCTGAGAGGCATGTTGAGCTCATTGAATATTTAATTTTTTTGTCATAGGTGTTTGAAAAATTGTGTATTTTACTTCTGCACTACCTGTCACAGTTTCAGAGGCCCTGACATTTCTCTGTACTCAGGAGAAGCAGCAGAATGTATTTTGGGGTGTCATTTCACATATATCCATGGCATACGTGAGCAATATATCATTTAGTAACAACTTTGTGTAAACAAAAAAAAACAAATTGTCACCTTCCCGAAACTTAGGGCAAAATATAAAATACTCCATGAACTCAATATGCCTCTCAGATAATAGCTTTGGGTGTCTACTTTCCAAAAAGGGGTAATTTGGGGGGTGTTTACACTGTCCTGGCATTTTATGCTTAATCTTAGCCACACATCACCCACTCTTCTAACCACTTGAAAACCAAGCCTTTTCTGTGACTTTTTGTTTACTTGAAAAAATATTTTTTTTTTTACTAGAAAATTACTTTGAACCAACAAAACATTATATATTTTTTTAACCACTTGCCGACCGCCGCACGACTATCTACGTCGGCGGTCAGCCCCTCACAGGCAAACTAACGTAGGGCTACGTTGCTTGCTTGTGAGGGTCTAGGGAGCGAGCGCGCGCCCCCCGGGGCGCGCTCCCGCGTGGTCACGGACCCCCCCGCGCGTGTGACCAGCGGACCCGATGTCCGCCGGTCACTCGGCGATCGGCGGGGGAGAGGGAGAATGTCAGGCAGCTTGTGTAAACAAACTGCCTGTCATTCTCTTCGCTGCAAAGACACTGATAAAACGGATCTGGTATGTAGATCCGTTGATCAGTGTCTTTACAGCTAGAGCCACAGCCAATCACAGTAGAAACCACGCCCCTAGGGACACACACAGCCCCTCCCTTCCAAATAAAGTTAACCCCTTCACTACCAGTGTATTTTTACAGTAACAGTGCATATATATAGCACTGATTACTGTAGAAATGTCACTGGTAACCCCAAAAGTGTCAAAAATGTCAGTCAAGGGTCCGATCTGTCCGCCGCAATGTCGCAGTACCGCAAAAAAAATCGCAGATCGCCGCCATTACGCGTTAAAAAAAAAAACAACAAAAATGACAAAAATCTTTCCCTTTGTTAGTAAACGCGATAACTTTTGCGCAAACCAATCAAAATACGCTTTTTGCGATTTTTTTTACCAAACATAGGTAGCATAAAATAAATTGGCCGAAAATTTTTAAAAATTTTGATTTTTACATTTTTTTTTGGGGGAATTTCATATAAAAAAATGTGAAAAATATTGCTATTTTTGCAAAATTGACGCTCTTTTTTTGTTTATAGCGCGTGATCAAAAAATCGCACAGGTGATCAAATACCACCAAAAGAAAGCTCTGTTTGTGGGAAAAAAAGGACGTCAAATTCGTTTAGGTACAGCGTCGCACGACCGCGCAATTGTGCGTTAAATTCACGCAGTGCCGAATCGCAAAATACCCCCTGGTCGGAATGGGGGTAAAATCTTCCGGGGCTTAAGTGGTTAAAGCAGGGGCCCTACAGAACAAAATAGTGGATGTTGCAAATTTTTTTTTTGTAACACAGTATTTGCGCACAGATTTTCCAAACACAATTTCTGCGAAAAAAATACATTTTTTTTAAATTTATTGCACAAATACACTATATAATTCCAAATTGTTTGGTAACATATAAAAGATGATCTTATGCTTAGTACATAGATACATAACATGACATGCTTTAAAAATTGCGCACGCCTGTGCAGCGGCAACAAACTACGCACATTTTTAAAAGCCTTTAAAAGTCTTTACACGTTACCCCTTTAGACTTACAGAGGAGGTCTACTGCAAGAATTACTGCCCTCGACCTTGCGTTCGTGGCGATACCTCACATGCATGCTGCAATTGCTGTTTACATATGACACTAGACCAACGCTTGCGTGTGCCTTTGCGTGCAAGCACAGAGGGACGGGGGGGGGCTTGATTTTTTTTTTTATTTTGCTTTTTTATGTTATTGTGACACCTTTCCTTTCATTTTTTTCTAAATAATTTTTATTGTTATCACAGTGAATTTAAATATCCCCTTTGATAGCAATCTGTTGTGACAGGTACTCTTTTTTTTTTAAATTGGGGTCTTTTAGACTCTAGATCTCTCCTCTGGCCTTAACGCATCTGACCACACCAAGATTGGTGTGATCAGATGCTTTCCCAATTTCCCAATGCCGCTGTTTGATTCTGCCGAAACAGAAGTCATGAAATGTTCATAGCTTCCGGTATCTTAGGTCATAGAGATGATTGGAGCCATTTTTGTCTCCAATCAGCTCTATGGTTAGATAATTGAACCACCGGCTGCACTCTCGGGTTAACAGGTGGGACAGGAGAGCCCGAGAAAAACCGCGGAAGGTGGCAGAGGGGGGGGGGGTGTCCCCTCCCACTGCTTGTAAAAGAAGTCTAGCGGCCAATTATCCGCTAGGATTGCTTTTACATGTAAGCCAACCTCTGGCTGTAAAAAACTATACCAAGAAGATGCCTAAATCTGCAGGCATCATTCTGGTATAACCACTCAAAGTCCAGCAATGTACCAGTGCATTGCTGGTCCTTTTTTGGCATATAGTGTAGGTTTTTTTTTTTTTTTTTCATGCAGCCTGTGGGCTGAACGAAAAAAAAGAGAACCTAACAGAAATCTCTGCAAGAAAATTGTGTAGTATACCCACCATTAGCCGCCCAAAACATCCAAACCCACTTTCTAATGATGGGTATACACGACAAAGTTCCATGTATATATAGAAATAAAACCAGCGCAAAACCCCTTAAAAATTGGTGAACCATAAACCAGATACTCAATATCAATCTTCACAGAAGTGCTAAATGTGCATAAATATATAAATATATAAATAAATATAAATAGTCTCAAGGACTTGACTAAAACAATGAAAGTGTATAATAATAAGAATAGTACAGCTAACTGAATAATCAATCAATAAAATTCTTCAAAATTGAAGGTAAAGTGACATATGCCAAAATGCAATAAGAAGTGATAAAGTGTTCAAGTGATCTATAAAGTGATCAGAAATAGCTGGGTGAGTATTTAAAGTGAGTGACCCGTGCTGAAAAGAAGAAATGTTGAAAAAATGTGCAGAAAAGAGCAATTGCACAAGTTCTATGGATAGAGAACTGATCAAAGGCTCCAACTGAAGCAATTAATGTAAAAAAGGAGACAAGAAAAAATCTTATAAAAAAAATTAATTAATTTTGCCCTATGAAAGGCAAACCACTGTTGCTCTTCAGAGTGTGGTGAATCAATAAACTTATCTAATGAAAATCACAGTGATATCCATACAAGTGAATGTGGATAAGAAAGACGTGGAAAAAAAATGTTGTAGATAAAAAAGAAGAAAAAAACAATGCCCTATGAAGGGCAAACCACTATCGGCTCTTCAAAATGTGAGAAACAAATGAAAATTGGCATCCCAAAAAAATGTGAAAAGTGACAAATATCACAAAGAGAGAAATCAAGTCCAATTAATGCTATATATAGACTAAAAAATCAAGTTCGTATCAAGTGAAGATCAAAAACGATATCCGGTGATCCCAGTGCGAATTTTAGTGAGCTAGGGTTCCACAAAGTAGGTGTAATGGCTGCTCACCTCCATTAACACTCATATGAGCGTTTCAGGTATCTCATGTCAACCTGTAGACCTTTAAGGGGATGTTTCCTAGGAAAGGATCTTCAAGGTATGGATCTGATATGTAGATCAGGGTCCAGATCTTCTATGTTGGTCTCAGGTAAAGATGCTTGCTATAGAACTATTTTTTGGACACTCGTTTACCAGGGAACAAGATGGAGAGAGGATCTCATGGTGCAGTATGTTCAACAAGTCGTTTTTACCGCCTGTATTGCTTATGCAGCAGGACTTGCTTAATAAACGACTTGTTGAACATACTGCACCATGAGATCCTCTCTCCATCTTGTTCCCTGGTAAACGAGTGTCCAAAAAATAGTTCTATAGCAAGCATCTTGCCCAAAACATTTCCTGCAGCACCACCACCAATCTTTAGCGGACCTAAAAGTGTGGATTATCGAATCCATACCGAAAAATCTTCCTCCAGCAGAAAGGTTTAAACGCCTATGTGCTCGAGAATCCTATTGGATATATCGCCTGGACTCCCTGACACCGGGGGGGCTTAAACGAAGAAATTGAGGTGAACCCACTACTTTAAAACTACTACCGATTATCCTAAATATAGCAATACTTCATATCCTACATTATTTCTCCAGAATACTTCATATTCTTCTTTTTCCTCTACCTCTAAATACTACCACCCTCATCTCAATTAACTATGAGAAGCCCCTCTCCATAATGGACTTATCTCATTCCTATCTTTACGTGCCTATACATAAAGAGTATATATACATTATCTCTTATTTTTTCAAGGTTAAATATTATCAATTTTTTCATAATTTATTTCTTTATTATTTTTTTCTTTACCTCTAATTTTATTTTTATTTTTATTATTTCTATTTTTATTTTCATTTTTATTATTGTTTTTTTATTTAATTTTTATTTTTTAATTTATTTATTATTTTTTTTATTTATTTCAAACTTTTTATTTTTTATTTTTTTACAACTGATTGTATACACCGCATCTCCACAGCAACAGGCCCCCACCCCGGAGACTCTCTGTCATATGAATTCCTGCTTTGGCCAGATTACTCATTGTATATACCGCATCTCCACAGCAACAGGCCCCAACCCCCCGGAGATTTTCTGTCATGTGACTTCCTGTTCTGACCTGATGACTCATTGTATATATCGCATCTCCACAGCAACAAGTCCCCGTCCCCTGAGTCCCTCAGCTATAAAACTCCCAGTCTTACACACAAATCAGCATCGCCTAAGGAAGGAGCATGCATGCTCCGAACGCGAGCACCCCCCTGCCACTATTGGATGTAAGCCTGGATACTGAACGCTGCCAGAAACACAGGAAGTGTCGGACTCCACCGGCACAGCCAGGACCACGGCCGCCACAGTGTACTTCCCTAACATCCCTGCAGTGTTGCAGATGAACCATCACCATTTGCTGATCAACTATTTCCTCTGTGTGAGTTACTACCTTGTTTTTATGTAATAAATAACCTTTTAATCTACACTGAGGTGGCGCTGCTTTTCTTCTCCTACCCCTTTTTGTCTGTTGCAGAATCCCTCTAGCTCTGTATGAAGTCTGCAGCCACCTCCACCATCCATCTTCACTAACCCCAGGGATTGAACTATCCTGCATACCTCCTAAAAAGACTACAGCCACAGTTTAAACTTTTTTCATAAGATCGAATGTACTTGACTCTTTCACTGGCGCAGGTCGAACGTTGTTTATATGTACCTGTCTTGCTTTTTTTTTTTTCATGCAGCCTGTGGGCTGAACGAAAAAAAAGAGAACCTAACAGAAATCTCTGAAAGAAAATTGTGTAGTATACCCACCATTAGCCGCCCAAAACATCCAAACCCACTTTCTAATGATGGGTATACATGACAAAATTCCATGTATACATAATGGTTTTTTAACTGCGGTGGTGAAATCACCTCCTACAGCACTGCCATCAGATATTTCCATGTATGCAGAGCGCAGACGCTGTTTGTGTCAGAATATGTAAATCAGTGTGGCAGCCGATGAGTGTACCTGCAAGGCAAACTGGGTAACAATAAAATGAAAAACAATAACAAAGAACAGTAAAAGTACAGTAGGAAGAGTAGAAGAACAGAAAAATAACTCAAACAACAACTATTTGTTGCTTTTTTATTTTAGATTTTTTTTGTAATTCTATTTGTAACTTTTTGTAATTTTTTTTGTATTTTTTTTTTTTACACTTTTTTTTTTCAACTGCAACTTTCCAGGTTAGGGTCTCTCAAAATGTTGATAGCCATCGAACATCTTTCGAGACCCTGTGTTAGTGTGCCCTACACTGTGTTGTGCTGTACCCTATGCTATTACTCCACTAGTGTGTGGTAGCATTGGAAACAGTCCCCGATGCAGAGACCAGGTTGGTCAGGACAGAAGGGACAATAAAAACGGGTGTCACACCTAAATCCGCGCCTGCTACAGACACGGCATCTTCTTTGGGGGTTTCTTTGGGTAGGGGTATGCGGGAGGACATGTGGAAAATGCCTCTCATGCAGCCGGCTCACTGTATCTATTAGAGGAAGTGGGGCAGGAGCACCTCCTGGATACAGGTAGGCTCCAATGATCTCTTCCTGGAATTCTAGGAAGGATCCAGCTCGTCCTGATTATTTGTATAGCACAAAGGCGTTCAGCATAGCCAATTGGAATAAATAAACAGACACTTTTTTGTACCAGCGTCTGGCTTTACGGGCAACTAAGTACGGTGCCAAAAGCTGGTCATTGAGGTCCACCCCTCCCATATTAAGATTATATTCGTGGACACAGAGGGGTTTCTCCAAAATGCCAGTTGCCGTAGGAATTTGGACAGTCGTGTCTGTATGAAGGGAGGACAGAACGAAAACATTCCGTGTATCCCTCCACTTCTCTGCAAGCAATTTGTCCATTTTCAAGCAGGCTCTCTCCCCCCGACTAAGACGGGAATTTACAAGCCATTGGGGGAAGCCCCCGGCGATTAGGTCGCATGGTGCCACATGCGCCAATTTGTAATTCAAGCAAGTGACTAAA
The DNA here is from genome assembly GCF_965119305.1 of Pelophylax lessonae. Lineage (NCBI taxonomy): Eukaryota > Metazoa > Chordata > Amphibia > Anura > Ranidae > Pelophylax > Pelophylax lessonae. The sequence continues at coordinate 316,658,370 of NC_138771.1, read as the reverse complement.
AAGTGGCATGCTTGTATAAAAATTGTCCACGTACAAATGGTACCCCTTTTCGAATAAGGGTGACACCAAGTCCCAAACTATCTTGCCGCTGCTCCCTATGTAGTCTGGGCAGTTGGGGGGCTCCACAGTGCTATCTTTTCCCTCGTAAACCCGGAAACGAACTGTATAGCCTGTGGCCCTGTCACAAAGCTTATACAGCTTGACCCCGTATTTGGCACGCTTGCTGGGGAGATACTGCTTCATAGCAAGGCGGTCAGTAAACTTAATCAGGGACTCATCAACGCAGACAACTTGTTGGTGGGTAAACAAGGCTGCAAATCGCTGATTGAATTGGTTTACGAGGTGCCGAATTTTGTGGAGCCAGTCATATTCAGTGTCTCCCCAAGGATGACAGATTTCATTGTCGTTGAAGTGCATGAACCTCAGAATTTGCTTGTATCTCGCCCTGGACATGGAAGCAGAGTACACGTGCATATGGTGAATTGGGTTAGTGGACCAATATAACCGCAACTCACTCCTTTTGGTTATGCCCATGTTAGGGGAAAGGCCCAGAAAGGTTTTAAACTCGGAAACCATTATAGGTTTCTGGCCGAATTGTCTGGCAAGGGACGAATTTGGGTTGGCGGCGATGTATTGACCAGCGTATAAATTGCTTTGGTCCACAATAGATCTGAAAAGATCTTCCGTGAAAAACAGCTCCTAAAAATTCAGGGGAGTAAAATTGGCTTTTTCCACATGGATTCCACGTTGGGCAGTGAATGGGGGAAGTACAGGCGCTGTAGTATCAGTGGGCTGCCAATTAGGATATGCCAACGCATCAGGGAGGGCACTATGGGCTCTACGGGCCTGTCTTAGAATATGCGGTGACTGCGGGCCACTACTTGTGCTAGCCACCGCACCAGCTTCAACTGCACTTATGGGACTCGCCACGTCACCAAATGATATTGCAGTGCTGGTTGTTCTAGGTCCAGGGTGTACTAGGCCGCTGGTGCTTGCTAGTTCACCAGAAGCGTGAGCGGCACTAGTACCGACACTCCATACGAGCACCCTGCAATTTTTGCACCTCAGCAACTCCAGAATGGGGTCAGGTATGCCTGATCTTAACAGGGACCCATCCATCGTCTGAGCTATCTTTCAGGGAGCCACTGTTCTCTAAAGGTTCATATACTGACCCTGATTCTGCCAGTGAGGCTCCCCCCATCGCTCTCATCTGACATGGTCAGTATTCTATAGGCCTCTGCACTACTGTACCCCCATTTGGACATTTTAGCAACTAAATTTACAGGTAAAGTAGTGTGACTCACAGGTAAAAAAGCACCTGGTTGTCAAGGACTATTTCAACCGCTACCAAAAACTGCTAATGCTAGCAGGGATCAGGCCTGACTCTGCTAACACAGGGGTTTTGTGTGTTTTGTGTTTTTTGGAGGTGACAGTAATCTATTGATTACTGCACTTGCCTGGGTGGGGTGGGGTGGGCTGGGCTGGGCGGAGGGGTTTAACGCAGGTGCTGGCAGGAATCAGTGCTGATCATGCAAACACCACATTTTGGGAACACTAAACTATTGGGAACGCTAGTATAGTTCTGATCAGACCATATATTGATCTGTTAAAACACTATACTAGTAATGAAGGTGTATGTGTGTGTATGTGGTAATTAAGGGGTTAACTAATATTTCTAACTATGCGCCGGGGATCTGCACTGTCCTAGACTGACGCTAATGCTAACTAATGTCACCTGTGACACTAATAATAGTGATCAGAAAAAAAACTGTACACTATAAAAGTGACACTGTGACAGGGCAATGAAGGGGTTAACTGGGGGGATCAGGGGGTTAAATCTTTATTGGGGGGGGGTGGCAGGTATCCTAAGCCTAAAATAATGGTCACAAGTCACACTAATACTGAAATATAGGCAAATGCTATTTCCTGACAGACTCCATGGCAGCATACGTATCGGGTTTAGTCCCGCCTCCAAACCTACCCTATAGGACATCCACTCCCATAAATATTAGCACCTGTTCATTGAGTGTCTCCAATAAGCCCCAGCTGCTGCGGGGTATGGAGTGGGGCTAGAACTTCTATATGCAGCCTTGGCCAGTGAACCCAGCTGCCGCGGGTGGCCTGTCCCCATATGAAAGTCCGGTGTGTACATATCCATCCATCCCTGGTGGCTAATCAATCCCTGGTGGCTAGTGGTCCGCAGTGAGTACTGTGTTTACTTTCTCCATGGCAGCCAATTTGTTTATTTCAGGGCAGTGTTTTTTTTCATGTTACCTGGTTTCTCCTGCTCTCCCTGGTGGCTAGTGGTCCAGGGCCAGTCAGCATTCACTTCCTGACCGGCCGCCGGTTTTTTGGCCTACTGCGCATGCGCGAGCGCCTCGGAACGAGGCTTGGTTTCCGTGCATGCGCAGTAGTGGCTCGGCGCATGCGCAGTAGCTATTTGCGGCGCCGCTGGATGACATCAGCGGGCGTCATATTTAAAAACCCTCCAAATGTCAGCAGAGTGCGTTTATACACATTCTGCTGCAGGAGGATAGTTTTTTGCTGCTGCTGTATTCGGATCTTTTGCTGCTGCTGCTCTGCATTCAAGACTCTCTGTTCTCGGTGAGTACACTGACCCCAGGGTTATGGGAATCCCCCCTCCCTCTTCCTTCTCTGATCCCGTTGTCCGGCTCATCCCTGCAGGTCAGCACCAGAATGGAAACTTCTCCGACCTCCTGTGGTCAGCCCGCGCTTAACAGGTACTCCAGGGCTTTGGGGGTCTGGGGTTTCTTAAGGGGGGGATTGGAGCATTATTTATGTTCCTGGCTCCCTGTCTGTGTCCGCTTTGTTTCTTTTTGTTTTACAGCCCTTCCTGGTCGGAATGCTCGACACTCCTCACACAGGAATGAGCATCGGTCAAGTTCGCATCACCGGCATTCTTCTTCAAAATCAGCTCTAAGGTCCCCGTCAGGCTCCCAGCATCATAAGAAGGCGTCTGCATCAGCCGGCCCCTCACGACACCCAGACAGAGTGGGTTGTTGGGGTTGTGGCGCCCGTGTCCCTGAAGGCAAGTCCATGTGTGACAAATGCTTCTCCTAGGCTGCGGGAGAGAGGGACAGCTCTGACCAACATTTGGAAGCCCTTGTGAAGAGAGTCGTCAAAGACTCCTTAGCTGAATTGGGTGTCAGTCAGACCCAAGGCTCTGAAGTTTTTCCTCCAAGTTCTCCTCCTGCGAGAGTACAGCCTCAGGAAGATTTTGAATCCTCTCATCCCAGTCACCCGTCAGCTTTCCTCTCGGACAGTGACTCTGAGGTAGAGGATCCTTGTTTGGGCTTTGAGTTCCCCTCGTGCCTTCCCTCGTTAAGGCGGTCATAGAGACCTTAAATTGGGAAGACCCACTGTCTCTCCTCCTAAGCAGAAAAAGTTCTTTAAACAACTTAGCAAGGAGCGTCTTAACTTCCCTTTTCTGGATGAGTTGGGGGAGATTATTTCAGACGAATGGAGTAAGGTGGAGAGGAAGAACTCCATGCTCTCCAAGATGTCCAGGTTGTACCCTTTCAAGGAAGAGGATGTGAAAAACCTAGAATCTCCTCCCTTGGTGGACGCAGCGGTAATGAGGCTGGTCAAACATGTGACCCTTCTGCTAGAAGACACGGTCTCTTTCAAAGATCCTCTAGACAGAAGGATGGATTTGAATTTGAAGAGGATCTATTTAATGGCAGGTATGGCCTGTAAACTGGCCTCAGCCTTAGCAGCCTTGTCCAAGTCTATGGAGCTGTGGGCTGATTCTGTGGATGAATCCTTTAGAAGCGTGTCGGAGGAGGTGGACAGAAGTTCCCCTATTCAGGAACTAAGGATGGCCTCGTCTTTTCTGGGGGAGGCTTCTATAGATCTGATCCGTCTGTTGGCTAGGGTTATGTTGTCCTCAGTGACAGCAAAGCGGGTTTTTGGCTCCACCCCTGGGTCACAGACCCAGCATCCAAGCAGGTCTGGTGTCAGATTCCCTTTGAGGGCTACTCCCTCTTTGGGAATAAGCTGGACGAGGCCATAACCCGAGCTACAGGCGGTAAGTCTGGTTTTCTTCCCCAGGATCGACGCCTTCTTAACACGAAGAAGGGGCAACCGAACAGGAAATATGTCCCAGATCGCACCAGAGATGCACGCACCTACAGGCCTGGGAGAGAGTTCGACCGCAATTGGAGGTCAAGACAATCCTCCTCTAGGAAGACTTCAAAGAATGTCCAGTCTGGTAACCGTGAACCTACGAAGTCCTTTTGAGATTGGGCCCGCTCAGGCATGTTGGGTGGGGACTCGGTTGCTACACTTCCGGCATGTCTGGGCGGCCTCAATCTGGGACCCCTGGACTGTCAGGACAGTCTCATCCAGACACAAGTGGGTCTTCGACGAAACACCCAGGTCAAGATTCCTGCCTACAGCTCTACCATCTTCAGGAGAGAAACGCCAGGTACTGCTTTCCTACATAGAGTCTCTAGTGTCTCAAGGGGCTGTCATTTGCGTGCCAGAGCCCGAGCGAGTCCAGGGAATTTACTCCCCTCTTTTTTCTGGTCCAGAAGAAAAACGGCTCATGGAGACCAGTTATTGACCTGACTTTTCTAAACCGGTTCATCAAGAAGGAAAGGTTCAAGATGGAGACACTTCTTTCAATCCAACAAGCGGTCCAGCTAACCGACTGGATAGTATCCATAGATTTAAAGGACACCTATTTTCATGTCCCTGTTGCAGAGGAGTTTCAGAGGTATCTCCGGTTTGCCATAGGTCACTCGCACCTCCAGTTTACTTGTCTCCCCTTCGGGCTTTCCACATCTCCACTGACCTTTTCAAAAGTCTTGTTGGCTGTGGTAGCTCTGCTGAGGACAAGAGGCATTCGGCTCCATCATTATCTGGACGACCTCCTCCTTCTGTCTCAAGACAAGAATCAATTGCTGTAACATCTAGATCATGTTGTTTCTACCCTCCAGACATTCGGATGGCTGCTGAATGTACAGAAAAGCCATTTAATTCCGACCCAGTCCCTCGTCTATCTCGGGGCCTTGTTCGATACAGCAAGAGCAACACTGTCTCTTCCAGAAGAGAAAGTTGCAGTGGTCCGGGACAGAATTCTTCACACCCTCTCAACCACTTATCTTCAAGCTTGTCAGTGCTTGAAGATTATTGGGACCATGGTCGCAGTGGTTCCCATGGTGAAATGGGCATTATAGAGATTGAGACCTTTCCAGAAAGGATTCCTGCAGCAGTGGGACACATGACATCTAGATCAGCCCATATTCCTGACTCCGGCCATGAGAGCGAGTCTTCCGTGGTGGCTGCATTGAGAACATCTGCTGAACTGACATTCTCTTGTGCCAACCTCGTGGGTGGTTGTGACCTCAGATGCCAGCAGCAAAGGATGGGGTGCTCACTGCCTCACGGAGGTGGCCCAGGGCAGGTGGAACTTCTCCTCTCGGGGGATGGTGTCCAATGTTCTGGAGCTACGGGCAGCATTTCAAGCCCTGCTAGCGTTCCACCACTTGACAAGGGGACTGAAATTGGAATATGTTAATGGCAAGCTTGTAGATCTATATAAGCGTAAAACAGAAGGCATTAATAGTAACTGTGCTTCTAATACAGAGTCTGCTTAAAAGACAAAAAAGGAATAAAAACTGTAACGTGTAGCAAGGAACACGTGAATGTTTGTGTGCAAGAAACAAGATTATTTAAAAACAGATTGCAGAATCTGGAAGGCTAGAATCCAAAAACAAACTAAACTGCAAATGGCCAAAAGTGTAAAGGAAGAAATTGATTTTGCTTCAAATATTAAATATGTTTTTCAACCTAAAAGTTGCACCTCATCTTTGCAGGCATGGTGTGTTGATTCAGGAGATACGAGTCACGTGACAAATGATAGAAATTTCTTTATTCAACTTGACCAGAGTAAAACAGAAATAATCACCACAGCTAATGGGCAAATATTGAAATCAGAAGGAATAGGAGATGGTTTTCTTTACTGTCCTCTTTCCCAGAATGTCACCAGAAAGATACCTTTTAAAAAAGTCCTCTATGTCCCTGCTCTTCAATCTAATTATTTGTCAGTGAAGAAGCTCACTAAACAAGGCAATGTAGCGACCTTCTAAGATGACAGTTGTGCCATCACAAAAGGAGATATCTTACTTGCAAAGGCTAAAATTACAGATAAAGAACTATATCACCGGAACTGCAGTGAGGTGGTTAATACTGCCAAGGAGGATAAGCATTCAAACTTCATTCACATATGGCACAGACGGCTTGGGCACAGAAGTCCTGACATAATAAAGAAATTAACTGAGAATGAATATGCAAGTGGAATAAAAACCAGTCCATGTTACATAGTTACATAGTTACATAGTAGGTGAGGTTGAATAAAGACTATAGTCCATCCAGTTCAACCTGTGTAGGTGTGTGTGGCTGTAATCATCTCGCATACCCCTGAATGTTCTGATCCTTGAGATGTACGTCTAGTAGTCTTTTGAAAGCCACCATACTACCTGCAGAAACCACCTCTTGTGGTAGAGAATTCCACAATCTTGTAGCCCTAACAGTAAAGAACCCCCCACGTTGCCTGAGGTTAAAACGCTTCTCCTCTAATCGCATTGTATGCCCCCGAGTCCTCATGCAATCCCTTCGACTGAACAGCTTTTTTTCTAAGCTTAGATCCCCATTGAGATATTTAAAAATTGCTATCATGTCCCCCCTCAGGCGTCTCTTCTCCAGGGAGAATAAATCAAGCGATTGCAGATGCTCCTCATAATCAAGGTCCTCCAATCCCCTAATTAGTTTAGTTGCCCTTCTCTGGACCCTCTCCAGCTCCAACACATCCCTTCTAAGGACTGGTGACCAGAACTGGACAGAATACTCCAGATGAGGTCGGACCAGAGTTTTATAAAGTGGAAGGATTATAGTCTTATCTCTGGAATACATCCCTTTCTTTATCCATGCTAATATTCTGCTAGCCTTGGCAGCTGCCGCTTGACATGTGATCAAAAATGAAATTCACCAGCTGTATAAAAGAAAAAATGACAATAAAAGCCTTTCCAAAGCAAAGTGACAGCAAAGCTAAGAAACCTCTGGACTTATTTCATTCAGATCTTTGAGGTCCAAAGGAAACATTGACCCCAGGAAAGAAGAGGTATTTTCTCACTTTTGTAGATGATTACTCTGGGTATACTACACTATATCTGTTACACAATAAAAGTGAAATATCAGAGAAACTTGAAAATTATTTGGCCCAAGTAGGCAGCAAAATGTAAAAAAAAAAAGTGTATTGCACACAGAAAATGGAACTGAATATACAGGTGATAACACACAGGCAATTCTCAGAAAGCATGGCATAATATTTAAAACGACTGTACCATGCAACCCAGAGCACAATGGGGTTGCAGAAAGAATGAACTGTACTCTATGTGAGAGTAGAAGAACCATGCTGCAATTAGGCAATTATGACCGCATGCTATCTCTAAAATCGACTACCAGGAAAATCAACTGGGAGAACTTCATTTAAACTGTGAAAAGAAAAAACCCCGAATTGAATCATCTAAATATTTTCGGAAGCAAAGCCTATGTGCACATTCCAAAAGAAAAACGTACAAAATGGGATGCTTGCGCAAAGAATGGTATACTTATGGGCTACAGTGAATCTCAAAAGGGATACAGAATTCTTTTTTTTTTTTTCTTTTTAAATCCAAACTCTTTTAATGGCATTAAAAGTTAGTCACAAAAATATATTAACATCACATATCAGCTTGTACAGGATAATCAGACAAACACAGATACAAAGGAAAAGAGAGAGAAAAGAGAGAAATATATGCAATATATCAATAGCTGTAAATCAAGAGCTAAAACTCCAGAAGAATCCTCTGGACTGCAGAATGAAATCAACAGACAATCTGAACATAAATGCCAAGGATACAGGTAATACATGTTCCGGACATTTTATAGATAGGCAACTCCTATCCTCATATTGATTAGTGGTTCCAAATTAATAACTACTGCAGTAGGGAACAGACACAAAAAGATACACTCCGCATATTTCCAAAATAACTTTTCTGTTTCTATTTTATGCAATTGAAGGCTTTTACACATGATTACATAGGTATCACATTATTATTACAATTGTACTTTTATGCTAACAAGGGGTGTTACATAGGCAGGCTAATTCTAATCAGGACTCAAAAGAATGCAAACATTTAATGAAAACATTATTAGTGCTGTGTGCACAATGAGGGCAGTGTGCAATACATACAAAATAAAATACATTAATATACAGGTTGCACAAATTTCCTTTACAATCTCCTCTTTTTTGATCAATGTTTTGATCACTAACCATACCTGCTATAGCTTTTGACCTGGAACCTCCACACGCTTTGGAGGTAGTCCCGGCTGAAGAGGCAAACTCCATTGTGAAGAATAATAGCTGAGAGCAGCTTTTTCATTACAAAATTACTTTTCATTCTAAAAAATTATTGATAAAAAATATTTACAGAGTAAATGGCTGTACACTCCTGTGGCCAGAATGGCCTTTTAGCTTAACTGTGGACTTATAAACATAGGAAAACACAGATAATTCTACATAAAATGGAAGACAGCGGTGAAGACATATACTCCAAATGGTGTATATCCCTCGAGCCTATGGATGTCCTATTGGAGGGAGGGGGGGGAAGTGTATGAACAATAATGGGGGAGGGGGTAGTGATAGCAGCTACTATAGGATAAGTAGTAAATGAAAAAGGAAAACCCCAAAGTAATTGGGATTTATTATAGCGCTTGCTAGTACTAGCCAGGGATGGACAATTGCTTGTCAATAACCTGGGTAGAGATATTGGACAAAATAAAGTGGTAAAATTATAAATGAATGAGCTCAATGTATAAACAGGTATGTGCGTGTAACATGTGACTAGATAATAATAAATCACAATATTAATCACAATATAAAAATTGCAATGTGAAAATTAATAAATATGTCACAATAAAATTATGTCACAATAAAAATCATATATGTGCCATGAAGTGCAAAATAGTGCCAAAAAAGTCCAAATAAAAAGTTCATAAGTGCATGAATAAAAACTTCAGTGCCAGGTTAGGGAAAGTGCAGGTGCTTTGTGCTGGGTCCTCCAGTAGTCCAACTGCTGGTACTTGTGGTATTGGCCTTGTGGAATAATGGGGGGTATGCACTCACCAGAAGTTGTGGGTCTTAAATACTGTACGGTAGAAATACCTTTAGAGCCTTATGGCCTCCTAGGCCGGGAAGGTGACTGCTGGGCTTTGTAGTCCCCTACGATCCGGGGTCCCTATCCTGCAGAACTCATGTTAAGAGAGTAGTTTGTTGGGAGACGTTCATCCAGAGAGTTGGTGGAAAAGGACCATGAGGATCCAGATTATCCAGGAGAGGGACCCCGGATCATAGGGGACTACAAAGCCCAGCAGTCACCTTCCTGACCTAGGAGGCCATAAGGTTCTAAAGGTCTTTCTACCGTACGGTATTTAAGACCCACAACTTCTGGTGAGTGCATACCCCCCATTATTCCACAAGGCCAATACCACAAATACCAGCAGTTGGACTACTAGAGGACCCAGCACAAAGCACCTGCACTTTCCCTAACCTGGCACTGAAGTTTTTATTCATGCACCAAAGTCACTTATGAACTTTTTAGGCACTATTTTGCACTTTATGGCACATATGTGATTTTTATTGTGACATCATTTTATTGTGACGTATTTATTAATTTTCACATTGCAATTTTTATATTGTGATTAATATTATGATTTATTATTATCTATTCACATGTTACACGCACATACAGTGCCTTGCAAAAGTATTCGGCCCCCTTGAACTTTTCAACCTTTTGCCACATTTCAGGCTTCAAACATAAAGATATAAAACTGTAATTTTTTGTGAAGAATCAACAACAAGTGGGACATGAAGTGAAACGAAATTTATTGGATATTTCAAGCTTTTTTAACAAATAAAAAACTGAAAATTGGGCGTGCAAAATTATTCAGCCCCCTTACTTTCAGTGCAGCAAACTCTCTCCAGAAGTTCAGTGAGGATCTCTGAATGATCCAATGTTGACCTAAATGACTAATGATGATAAATAGAATCCACCTGTGTGTAATCAAGTCTCCGTATAAATGCACCTGCACTGTGATAGTCTCAGAGGTCCGTTTAAAGCGCAGAGAGCATCATGAAGAACAAGGAACACACCAGGCAGGTCCGAGATACTGTTGTGGAGAAGTTTAAAGCCGGATTTGGATACAAAAAGATTTCCCAAGCTTTAAACATCCCAAGGAGCACTGTGCAAGCGATAATATTGAAATGGAAGGAGTATCAGACCACTGCAAATCTACGAAGACCTGGCTGTCCCTCTAAACTTTCAGCTCATACAAGGAGAAGACTGATCAGAGATGCAGCCAAGAGGCCCATGATCACTCTGGATGAACTGCAGAGATCTACAGCTGAGGTGGGAGACTCTGTCCATAGGACAACAATCAGTCGTATACTGCACAAATCTGGCCTTTATGGAAGAGTGGTAAGACGAAAGCCATTTCTTAAAGATATCCATAAAAAGTGTTGTTTAAATTTTGCCACAAGCCACCTGGGAGACACACCAAACATGTGGAAGAAGGTGCTCTGGTCAGATGAAACCAAAATCAAATTTTTTGGCAACAATGCAAAACGTTATGTTTGGCGTAAAAGCAACACAGCTCAACACCCTGAACACACCATCCCCACTGTCAAACATGGTGGTGGCAGCATCATGGTTTGGGCCTGCTTTTCTTCAGCAGGGACAGGGAAGATGGTTAAAATTGATGGGAAGATGGATGGAGCCAAATACAGGACCATTCTGGAAGAAAACCTGATGGAGTCTGCAAAAGACCTGAGACTGGGACGGAGATTTGTCTTCCAACAAGACAATGATCCAAAACATAAAGCAAAATCTACAATGGAATGGTTCACAAATAAACATATCCAGGTGTTAGAATGGCCAAGTCAAAGTCCAGACCTGAATCCAATGGAGAATCTGTGGAAAGAACTGAAAACTGCTGTTCACAAACGCTCTCCATCCAACCTCACTGAGCTCGAGCTGTTTTGCAAGAAGGAATGGGCAAAAATGTCAGTCTCTCGATGTGCAAAACTGATAGAGACATACCCCAAGCAACTTACAGCTGTAATCGTAGCAAAAGGTGGCGCTACAAAGTATTAACTTAAAGGGGCTGAATAATTTTGCACGCCCAATTTTTCAGTTTTCTATTTGTTAAAAAAGTTTGAAATATCCAATAAATTTAGTTCCACTTCATAATTGTGTCCCACTTGTTGTTGATTCTTCACAAAAAATTACAGTTTTATATCTTAATGTTTGAAGCCTGAAATGTGGCAAAAGGTCAAAAAGTTCAAGGGGGCCGAATACTTTCACAAGGCACTGTACCTGTTTATACATTGAGTTCATTAATTTATCATTTTACCACTTTATTTTGCCCAATATCTCTACCCAGGTTATTGACAAGCAATTGTCCATCCCTGGCTAGTACTAGCAAGCGCTATAATAAATCCCAATTACTTTGGGGTTTTCCTTTTTTATAAAATGGAAGATGCATAGAAGGCAATATGACTTCAACATGACTGAACTACTTTTCAAATCACATTAAATATATATTTATATCCCTTTATAGCATTTGAATAAACAGTACCCCAAACTGTAATTCCAAGGGGAAAGTAAATCAAGCATAGAGATACTTTAATTTAGTCGTTTTTGCAGTGTCTGGTCTGGATCCAGGTGGCTTTTTCTTCAAGTTTTGTAAACTGTACAAGAAATAGTTGTGTCTCCAAACATTTCCTTGTATATAAATGTCTCTTAACAATCCACAAATCACCTGGCTTTAGATTTATGAGATTCTTTCCAAACTTTTAGGATCTGAAATTGAGGAAAAACCACATAAATGAGTTTGTCAAAATCTTAAAAGATCAGCAACATTGTCTGTGAGAGTGGAGGCCTTCAGCTGCTGAGAAAAATAGAAGCAAGTGAGCAACACACTCCCTAACCACATCTCATAGGGAGATAGTCCAATATCCCCTTACAGGCTTAATAAAATATATATGAAGACAGTCAGGCTAAATTTTTTTAGTTTCATACTCTACTTTTTCCACTACATTGTAGATAGTAAGGAGTGTAAAATAAAACCTCAAAACTTTTTGTAAGGACTCTCCCATAAAAATAGTTCCTCTGTTACTCTCTCTAGCTTCTGGGACTCTGTACGTACAAACTACATCTGATAACACCTTTTGCTGTGGCCTTTGCAATAGCATTAGCAACTGGCCAAACTTCTGGCCATCCAGAAAACATGTCCATACAGATAAAATGCATACTAATAAGATCCTAACTTAGGCATCAGGATATAACTTTTTGTAATCTCTGGAAGGATGTTCAGCTTTTGGTAACAGGTAAAACAAGAAACGGTTAATATAAAAACAACTGTGGTGAACCCTGCCACTATCCTACACTCATTTACTAAGATAGCCATAACTGTATTTGACTTATGACACTGTCCTTGTGTCAAGCTGGGGGGAAGGGAGTGGCTGGCAGACATAAAAGTTTACATTTTTCCAAAGTCTTGTTCATAAGAGCATGCCCCCTGTGGATCACTTGTTCTTCTTGTTCTGGGGTCCTTAAAGTTTAAATATTATTCCCAGCTCTACCGGACCAGAACTAGGGTGGAATCTGTGAGTTGCACAGACCCAGCAAGTGTCCAGGGCTGTAATGCAGCATCCTTAGTCGCCTGGTCTGCTTCCATGTGTGAGTTTTTATGTTAGTATGGCTACCTCAGCAAGAAGCTGGAAGGCTGAAGGCTGAAGACAGCTAATCCATTAATTTAGCATGTTTGATCGGTTTACCTGTTGAAGTAAAAGCAAACTTCTGGCCCTTCAAATGGAACCAAAAGCTTTCTAAATCTCAAATATCTATATAAATGTATACTCTTTTGATAACTCACAGGCATTGCTAAAGCATGGAGCTTCTTGAGCTGGGGAAGAAAGATCCAATGACTCTGAAAACAGAGCGCCCTTCTGGGTGATAATTGCATACTCAGTATGGGTATTGCTATCCTCTGTATAAAACCGGGATCAAATCTACATAGAAATCAAATATCTGGGTCTTCAGGGAGTGTGTTCTGCACTGGACTCACAGCAGCTGATTCCTACGTCATTAGTTTCAAACATGTAATTTTTCTTTGTTTCCAGCCTCCTCCAACACAGGCAATAAGGCGGCTGGATTTAAATGAACGCACTTTTCATTGCTAGATTTGCACAAAAACAACAATACAAATTAATATTTTGGAAACCTTTCATTAAACAAATGTTTAGTTTGGCTGTTTACAATATTTGCTGCACAAAATGTGGGACCATAAAAGTTAAATAATTGACCAAATTAATGTCTGTAATTTTGTCCAGTAGCACCTTGCTACTACTACTCTGATTTAGCTGGGTGAACCCTTCCTTATTGGGTCCAGCTTGCATGAGATATATTACAATGGCTTGTTTTTTCTATCACGTCGTTTGTGTAAAAACTCCAGTTACATGTTTCAAAAAGACAACCTTTTCCTTGGAATATTCTAATTTTTCATTGCTTGTGCTGTTGTTTGTTTTAAATATAATAACAAACCAAAAATTCGGTGCAAAGCACCTATCTCCTGCGCTAAGGGTGGTGTGATCCTCAATCCACCTTTGCCACAGTCATGCAGCTGCTGAGAACTTTCGTCCTGGCATCACTGGATAACTTCAGCCTTGCAGCCCCTTACAAGACCAGGGTAGTCTAAGACCACTAAAAAATGAAAAAACAAACACAAGGGCGCACCGGCCTAGTGCATTATCCTCTAAAAAGGTTTATTCAATAAAAGGTATAAAAATACTCACAAATTCGTTCTTGGTAAAAGCATATAAAATAGGTATGTTGTCATCAGCATCAAGAACAAAGGCTGAACCGTCCCCTGAAGCTGGAATGGCTTACGCGTTTTGAGGCTTAACCAAGGGCTCTGAGGAAGAGGCTAAGCCTCTTTATACCTTTTATTTGAATAAACCTTTTTAGAGGATAATGCACTAGGCTGTTGTTAGTTTTGACAAGGTAACACAAGTCCTTAGTTTCCATCTGACAATATAATATATTATATAACATAATAAATGATAATTATATTGTGCAGCAATGCGGCAGTTTACCACTGCTCTTACACGGAAAAGGAACACATCATTTCACAATCCACACATTCTGCTTTGGAATTCAAAAATAAATAAAACCAAAAAGTATCATCAGCCAGATCAAAAACTATAAAACAGCTTGGCTGCAGGTGGCATCTCTTCCAACAGGGTGTGTGGACTTGATGTGATGAGTCTGTAATATTTTAAATGTTATTTATTACTCTCACATCAAGGACTGCACAGCAAGTTATTATAAGACCTTTAGATTTCATCTTTTGTAGAAAATTCCAATGTATGCCATCCATCTTGGCTTTGTTCAGTATTATGGCAGCTGTATTATAATTATCAACCTCATCTTAATTGAAAATAACTACAGTTTAGTAAGTGGCCACGTGTCTTATTGTTTTCCCTGAGAAAGGGAATACAATAAGACACGTGGCCACTCACTAAAACTAGAGGAAAAAAGGTTTAACCTTAAAATACGTAAGGGGTTCTTTAGTGTCAGAGCACTAAGGATGTCGAATTCTCTTCCACAAGCAGTAGTATCAGCAGGGAGCAATGATAGTTTCAAAAAACGATTAGATGGGCACCCTAAAGACCACAACATACAGGGGTATACAATGTAGGTTAACAGCAAACACACACACATCATAGGTTGAACTGGATGGACTGATGTCTTTTTTCAACCTCACAAACTATGTAACTATGTAACTATCTTACGTTTTCCCAATAACCTGTATTTTATTTATAACCAAAGGTTGTCTAAATCAATTAAAATATATTTATATCATTAACCACTTAAGTCCCGGAGGATTTGGCTGCTCAAAGACCAGGGCCTATTTTGCGATTTGGCACTGCGTGACTTTAACGGAAAATTGCGCGGTCGTGCGATGCTGTACCCAAATGAAATTGACGTCCTTTTTTTCTCATAAACAGAGCTTTCTTTTGGTGGTATTTGATTACCTGTGCGATTTTTACTTTTTGCACTATAAACAAAAAATAGCGACAATTTTAAAAAAATAACAATATTTTTCAAATTTCTTATATGAAATTCCCCCAAAAAATGTAAAAATCAAAATGTTTTTAACATTTTAGGCCAATTTGTTTTATGCTGCATATTTTTGGTAAAAAAAATCGCAATAAGGGTATTTTGATTGGTTTGCGCAAAAGTTATTGCGTTTACTAAATACGGGAAAGATTTATGTCATTATTTTTGTTTTTTTTTAACTAGTAATGGCGGCGATCTGCGATTTTTTTTTTTGCGGGACTGCGACATTGTGGCGGACAGATCGGACCCTTGACTGACATTTTTGATACTTTTGGGGGTACCAGTGACATTACTACAGTGACATTACTACAGTTACTGTAAAAATTACACTGGCAGGGAAGGAGTTAACTTTATTGGTGATCAGTGGGTTAAATGTATCCCTAGGGGCGTGATTCTAACTGTGGGAGGGCATGGCTTGTGATGTAAGCACAGAGACATACGATCCTAGATGGCAGGATCGTATAGTCTCTGCAGTTACATCAGGGAGAATGACAGACGGCTGTGTTTACATCAGCGGTCTGCCTTTCTCCCTCTCCAGCGGGAGATCGCGAGTGGCCGGCGGACACCGGAGCCACCGGTCACTCGCGCGGGGATATCAGGGAATGAGTGGGGGCGGGTACGTCACTTTGCCCAGGAGGGGCTGACCGCCGCAGTATATAGTCGTGCGGCGGTCGGCAAGTGGTTAATAAAATTGTTAACATAACATCAGAAATGACAAAATACATTCGGGTCCAGTGGTTAGAGTGGGTATTGCCAACATCCCTGGGTTGCGAGACTAGAAAAGGAAATTCCCCTTGGGTGTGGGACTTTGTAGGCAATAACCAAACCTTGAGTAGTAAGTATAATTTAATAAATGTATTAATATAGTACAAAAAGTATGTAAAAATTAAACCAAAAGGAAATACAAACAACACTTTAAAAGAGCATGTGGCCATGTATTACGTCACTTGGACTGAAGGTGGCTGAAAGTTCCAAAGACGACCAGACGCGCTTCGGACAATCGCCTTTTTCAACGGTCAAGTGGAAATAAATCTCAGACTAGGGGTAAGAAAAGTAACAATCAATGACAAAAATTAATATCAGCAACACATACATAGAAATTTGTCTTCAACATGTATGACAGAAGATACAAAGTGTTTACTGTAACATGGCTTATAACCTTAGCATATTTGTTCACAATAAGAAAAATATATATCTGAATACGTACCCCATAGGGTAGTCCGTGACGAGTAAGGCCATTAATATTAAAAAACAAGCAGGTATGAACCTGCATCCAAAACGACTGTTGTGATGCTGACAAAGTCAGATATCTCTCTGCCGAAAAAAGAAGTATAAAGTACTGCAGCAGGATGAGAAAAACAAAGGGGGCTGTAGGAACAGCACAATGTCGTTGCACAGCAGGAATGGCCACGCCCAACCAAAAATTCCCACAAGGATCCCAGTGATCAATCCAAAAAAGGGACGTCTAAATGAAGAAGAAAAGTATGTAACAATGCAAGGAAATGATATAATGAGTATAAAAGCAGAATGTCCCTGCAGTGAATTGCTATAAAGTTCAAAATACGTGCTGTGTTGTATGTATACACCTGTTATAGTCCAGGAAAGTATAACTTGAAGTCATATAGGAGTAACGGTGTTGAAAAAATCACTGCGGAAGAAAATCCATGGCAGGTAAATGATACCAGGTAACTTAGATATGCACTAAACAAAAAAAGAAAAATAGTAGGTAGGGGAACTGATGATCTAACAGACCCCCAAAGAGGTGATAGATATAGATGATGGATATCAAGGTGCATATCACAAAAACACCCCAAAGGCTAACCCCAGCCACCACAGGGTAAGAAAGTTAAGAGAGAAGAAACAAAAAGAGAGGGGGGTGGGGAAGGGAGGGGAGGGCAAGAGAAAGGAAAAAGAAAAGGAGATGACAAAAGGAGAGGGAACCCAAGTGGTGCTGAGTATAAGAGCCTTAGTATGGAGAGTGCCCAGTAGTACTGACATACCAAAAGGAGAGGACAATCAAAGCGAGAGAGCAAAGTACCATACAGCAGGAATATGGGCGAAGAGAAATCGTGTCCGCCTGCTCCCTTTACCTGGATGTCTGCTGGAGTGTGTTCAATGGCGGCGCGCACTCAGAGAGAGTGCGTCCGCCATAAAAGGACGCCGACGCATGCGCAGAAAGCTGCATCTGTCTGCCCCTGGGCATGCTGTGGACCAATCGGGGTCCCCCGTTTCCAGAGCGCACGGCGTTGCCCACATCACAGACGTGCGTCGCGACGTGCGTTCCGGGCACGCCGACGCACATCGTCACGGCAATCGGAGCGTGTCCAATTCCACGGCCCGAGAGCCGAGAGAGGGCGGAACCGCCCCTTTGTGCGTTGGGGGGAACAAATAGAAACAGAGAGAAGCCAATCCAGCTGATAGGACATAAGCACCGAACAGTAAACACTTTGTTTACAAAGTAGCAGTAGTCTAGAGATGACAAACATAGGAATGGCAATTATATAAATATTAAGCAAACATAAAGAGGGAATGACTAACCGCTTAGAAGATCCAAACCCACATGTCCAATACCCAAAATAGGACAAGTGTTGCAGAAAGCCATACAAGTCCTTTTGGTTTAATTTTTATATACTTTTTTGTACTACATTAATAAATGTATTAAATTATACTTACTACTCAAGGTTTGGTTATTACCTACAAAGTCCCACACCCAAGGGGAATTTCCTTTTCTAGTCTAACATCAGAAATGAATACTCAAGTGATAATCTCCATATCACGCCCTTATTCCAATATATCTCCTTAAAAGGAGGACGTTTAATCTAATTTCCCTTTTTTTTTCTGATGCACTGTTTCCATTATCAAAGGTTATTTAATATGTGTTTTCTATACTTTGTGCACTTTTCTCAATTTAGCCCTCATTTTATCATTCTGTTTGGGAAACAGATTTAAAATAACTGTGATCACATTGTTTATCATTAGATTAATTAACCCCGCACATATTGTTATGATATACATGTAGTCATATCATGGGTGACCTTGCCAGATATCACTAATGTCTCATCCTAATACATTCCTTTTATGAGAAAGAAAAGAGGGAGGGGGCAAGGGAGAGGATCACGTCTGCACACAGCTAACATGACACCCACAAGATGTAGAACTAAGAGTTCCAGCATTCACACACATAAACAATTCTCTCTAAAATCGCTTACATTTTTCCAGATTTTAGTAATATCGTTCTCTCACTTTTTTCTAACTTATTTCCCTGCTTAAGTTAGTTTTACCTCCCTAAAATCTGCTTTCCTTATTTTGTTCTGTTATCCCTTTCATCCAATGTACAGTATTTCTTACATAGTTAGTGGGGTTGAAAAAAGACACCAGTCCATCTAGTTCAACCTATGATGTGTGTGTGCGTGTTTGCTGCTAGCCGTACATTGTATACCTCTTTATGTTGTGGTCTTTAAGGTGCCCATCTAATAGTTTTTTGAAACTATCGATGCTCCCTGCTGATAAAGTACCACTGCTTGTGGAAGTGAATTCTACATCCTTATCGCTCTGACAGTAAAGAACTCCTTACGTAGTTTAAGGTTAAACCGTTTTCCTTCTAGTTTTAGTGAGTGGCCCCTGGTCTTATTAAATTCACTCACTCTGAAAAGTTTGTTCCTTATGCTATGGTCACCAGTACAGTATTTGTACATTGACATCATATCCCCTCTCAAGTGTCTCTTCTCCAGAGAGAATAAGTTCAATGCTTGTAGTCTTTCCTCCTAGCCGATTTCCTCCATTTCCCTAATTATCTTTGTTGCCCTTCTCTGTACTCTCTCCAGTTCTAGCACATCCTTTCTGAGGACCGGTGCCCAGAACTGGATGGCATATTCAAGATGTGGCCACACCAGAGTCTTGCAAAGTGGGAGAATAATCTCTTTATTTCTCGAGTGAATCCCCTTTTTTATACATGCCCGTGTTCTGTCGGCTTTGCTTGCAGCAGCTTGGCATTGCATGCCACTGCCAAGCCTGTTGTTCACTAGGAACCCCCAGGTCCTTTTCCATCCTATATTCACCCAGAGGTTCCCCCCCTAGCGAGTAGTGATGAGCCGAACACCCCCGGTTCGGTTCGCACCAGAACTCCACGAACAGGGTAAAAGTTTTTTAGAACATGCGAACTCTATTAAAGTCTATGGGACTCGAACATGAAAAATAAAAAGTCCTCATTTTAAAGGCTTAAATGCAAGTTATTGCCCAGAAAAAGTGTATAGGGGTCTGGGTACTGCCCTGGGGACATGGACCAAGGCATTTTTTTTTTAAAATGATCGTTTTTACAGGAGCAGTTATTTTGCTTAAAGTGAAACAATAAAAATGAAACATTTCTTTAAATATCGTGCCTGGGGGGTCAACTTATTGTGCCTGTAAAGTGGCGTATTTGTACGATGTATGTAGTCTGCTGCAGCAATACTGACATTTCTAAAGGAAAAAATGTAATTTAAACTTGCTTGCAGCTGTAATATATTATCAGCTCCCGGCAATACAGATAAAAAACATGAAAAAAACGGCATGGGGTTCCCCCCTCCAGCCCACGCCAAAATTGAAAAAAAATGGCGTGGGGTCCCCCCCAAAATCCATACCAGACCCTTATCTGAGCAAGCAGCCCTCCTGAACCATACCAGGCCACCTGACCTCAACATGGGGAGGGTGCTTGGGGGTGCTCCCTAAAGCACCTTGTCCCCATGTTGATGGGGACAAGGGTCACTTCCTGACAACCCTGGGCTGTGGTTGTGGGGGGTCTTTAACAGGGGGGCCCTCAGATCCCGCCCCCCCCCATGTGAATGGATATCGGTTACATCTTACCCCTACACATTCACCAAAAAAGTGTACAAAAAAAATAAAGCCAAAAGCCAGTTTTTGACAAGTCCTTTATTAAAAAAATTAAAAAATAGTGTCCCCTGATGTAAATCCATCGTCAGTCACGTAGTCAGCCGCACCCAGAAAATAGAGGAGAAAAAAAAAGAAGCTCTTGCCTCTTCAGACGCTTCCCGTGTAATGAGCTGTTTGAGTTTGACAGCTCTTTTATAGGAATCTGACATCACGAGCGCCCTATAATGCACTGCTCCGGTGCAGTGACTAAATTACTGACGTCACGTCAGAAGGAGCGGTGCCACCGGGTGCTGTCCCCTCCCCTTTCCTTTAAAAGTGTCACAGCTCCAGCAGCTCATTATGTCAGAGGCATCTGGAAAAGCAGGAGTGTTTTTTTTTTTTTTTCCTATTTTTTGGGTGTCGGCGTGGCAAATTTCCCGTGAATGGCCCCATTTGTTAGTGTGTTCAGCAAACACACGAACGCCCAAAGTTCTAGCTAGTAACTTGCGTTCATATTTCTGACACCCATGTGCATTACCTTTCATTTTTCAACATTAAACCTCATCTGCCATGTAGTTGCCCACCCCATTATTTTGTTCAGGTCTGCTTGTAAGGTTACCATATCCTGCATAGAAGATATTGTCCTGCTTAGCTTAGTATCGTCCGCAAATACCAAGATTGTGCTGGATATCCCATCCTCGAGGTCGTTTATGAATAAATTAAACAGGATTGGTCCCAGGACAGATCCTTGGGGGACCCCACTTTCCACATCAGCCCAATCTGAGTACTCCCCATTTATCACCACCCTCTAGACTAGCCCCTAGAGTCAGTTCTCTATCCAGATACTCACCCTATGGTCCATACCTACGTACCCTAGTTTGTACAGTAAGCGCTTGTGGGGAGCTGTGTCAAATGCGTTTGCAAAGTCCAGATACACCACATCCACATTCCTTCCTTTATCTAGATGGCAATTCACTTCATCATAGAAGGTTAATAGATTGGTCTGGCAAGAATGATTTTTCATGAATCCATGCTGATTACTACTAATAATACCTTTTTTATTACTATAGTCTTGTATATAATCCCTTAACATCCCCTCCAAAGTTTTGCAGACTACTGATGTTAGGCTAATCGGCCTATAATTCCCCGGGTTATATCTCGGCCCTTTTTTAAATATTGGTACCACATTGGCTTTTTCCAATCAGCTGGCCCCATACCCATCTGTAGACTATCCATAACGATCAAGAACAATGGTCTGGCTATCACCTGGCTGAGTTCTTTTGGAACCCTCGGGTGCAAGCCATCCGGATCCGGTGATTTATTTATGTTAAGTTTTTCAAGTTTAGTTCTAAGTCTATCTTCTGTTAACCATGGGGGGTGCTTTCTGAGGTGTATTATGTCAGGGTTATTTGGGGAGGTTAAATTTAATAAGAAGAAATGAAATGTCATATTTTGTTCTGTATATGAAGCAATGACCTCCATTTTTGTCAGGTTACTGAAAGGTTAAATATCCTTTAACAGAAAGGTGTCTATTCAACAGGTTTAACCCAGACAGGCTGTGTTGACCTAAGATAATAAATAAATAGTTTGTTGACTTTCTTTAAGATAAGTCTAAGACGCTATTCCAAGGTAATCTTATCTATGTGTGGGGCCATAAACCTTAGTCAGTATTTTCTAAAAAACCTTAGTCAGTATTTTCTATGCTTAAACCCATTTAAAATAAGATTTACAGATATATTATAATTTTATATGTAACAGAATATTAACAATGAAATATATATATATATAACTAGCATACATAGATATGTAGAAAACTGTTATATATTATAATTGTTTCATATTTTGCTCAATTCTAACTTTACTGATTTTGATTACTCATCACTGCATGTTTAGTAAGGCTTCAGTAAATAAGCTCTTGTAAGTAGTAAAGCATCATAAAACTGTTTTTGGCCTTGCCTGAAGTCTCGTCTAGGAGGTCTGAATTGTAAGCTCTCTGTCAATATAAGGTGCAAAGTTTATTTTTTATAAATAATGCTGCTATATACTGCTACATACTGAACCTAAGAGCAATGCAATACTGCCATCACTGGTCACTGAATGCTACTATGGTAGTTGAAGTCTTAGGTTAAAAAGTCATTTCCAATATATATATATATATATTAAATAAGATATATTAAATATTAAGATGGTGTTAGCAGATTTAATCTTTATTCAGATACCTGGTGGATATTAAATGAACATGTAATAGATGAGAGCATGGTTACATTTTATGTTGTTTTATAATAGTCTTAAATGGAGAAATCTTTATTTAATTTTAATATACTGGTTGACCAAGAGGTGTCACCCTATGATATCACCAGTTAATGAATAAGATGTTCCAACCAATGGGGATCATGTTACTCTCTCTGGGTTTAACTTATGGTAATTGTTCTATACCATATAAAAAGGCAATCCTAGATGAGAGAGAGACACACATCTTGCCCAAAATACATCACACATACAACATACACGCTACTACAGCTATGCATAAACTCATCTACACAGACTCCATTTCGCTCCATCATGTATCTGAAATTTTGAGGGACGCCAAACAAAACTCCTCCCTAATTGGCCACCATCTTGGAAAAGCAGCCATCTTAAAGACTCTGGTAACTACCATTCTAAGCTAGCGGCCATTTTAAATATGGTAAATATGCCTTGCTAATTATTTGATTATTATTCAATATTGTTTATGTACTTCCTTAAATGTTTTACATTGCATATTCAAGGGTAACGAGAGTACAATCCCAGCCGTATAAACCATATGTAGATTTTTCTCTAAAGAGATGATTTTTGTTTTTATAACATTTTTATTAATATCAGATTTAGCGCATATTGGCGTATTATCTCACGTTTTGCATAGCCTATTCTCACTTCATCTGCAGTGGAGTGACTATCAGATTGTGCATTGCGCAGACAATTGTGGTCTGATTATATAGAACATTTATATATGGTTTCTACTTTACCTGGAGAAAATGTAATCTTGCTTTATTTTTACTTTCATTATTGAGCTACACATCACATTGCATTAATTGTTTGAAGTTTGTATTTTTGTGAAGTTATTTTTTTTGTGTCATCTCAAGTCTGATCATTTATCGTGATAACACGTCTGGTGAATAAATATTCTTATATATATTCCATACTGTAGACTGTTTTCACTAAGATTGGTATATGCTTTTAAAAAGAAATTAATCAATAAAAAGAATTCGCTACATATTGATTTATGGACATAAGTGAAGATTCTCCTTCCTCATAGATCTTTGCTTATTATTAACCATAAATAGACACTGTTATATTCAGAGCAGTATAAACATTCTGACATATTGGAGGCACAGCGAGATATTATTAATTTATTATTAATTCTGACAATTATTTATTTTAACATTTCCAGCTGGGTTAGTGTAGCCCCCAATTCTTTCATGAGAACTGAAGAGAAGAATTTATTTAGCACTTTCGCCTTCTTTCTGTCCTCTGTGGCCAGATTCCCTTCATCGTCTTTTATGGGGCCGATGTGTTCTAGTCTCGCTTTCTTACAATTTATATACTTATAGAATTTCTTGGGGTTTGTTTTACTCTCTTCCGCTATATGTCTCTGGTGTTCTATTTTAGCCTCCTTGATTTCGCCTTTGCATTTCTTATTGCACTCTTTGTAATGTTGGAATGCTGCCAATGACCCCTCAGCCTTGTATTTTTTGAAGGCCTTTTCTTTAGTTTTAATATGTATTTTTATGTTGGGGTTTAGCCACCCAGGGTTTATTTTTGGGATACACTGGCCGATCCCTTTTATTTAGTATGTTCTTGAAGCACTCCCAAATTTCCTCTGTGTTCTTTGTTTCCAGGGTTCTATCCCATTTAATATTGTCTAGCAAAGAGTGCAGTTTAGAGAAGTTAGCTTATTTGAAATTTAGTGTCCTTATATTACCCTTGTGTTTCCTACGTCTATGATTTATACTGAAACTGATTGACCTATGGTCACTGTTTCCCAAGTTGCCCTGTATTTCTATATCCGTGATCAGGTCAGTAATCAGTAGGTCTAGTACCACATTGTTTCTTGTCGGTGCGTTCACCATCTGACCTATGAAATCTTCCTG
The DNA here is from genome assembly GCF_965119305.1 of Pelophylax lessonae. NCBI lineage: Eukaryota > Metazoa > Chordata > Amphibia > Anura > Ranidae > Pelophylax > Pelophylax lessonae. Next base: position 316,634,147 of record NC_138771.1, on the reverse strand, counting down.
CAAAACATTTAGGAACTGCTGAGCCTTAAACGAATGTGCGGTTCCTTCTGCCCAGTCTATATCTGGATAATTAAAGTCCCCCATTGTAATGACATTTCTCATCCTTGCTGCCATTCCAAGCTGTGATAGGAGGTCTGCCTTAGCCTCCTCCCTCTGGTTCTAGGGCCTCTAGCATACACCCAATATTACTTTCCCCATAGCGCCTTCCTTTTGAAGTTCTACCCATAGGGAGTCTACATCCTCCTTAGCTCCATTTGTGATGTCGTCCCTCATATTTACCTGGACACTGTTCTCAATATACAGACATACCCCTCCCCCTTTTCTACTTTCTCTATCCCTGCGATATAGGGAATACCCCTGAATGGTCGCCAGCCAGTCATGGGAACTGTCGAACCAAGTCTCTGAAATTACCACAAAATCTAAATCCTCCTCATACATTAGCAACTCCAGCTCTCCCATCTTGTTGGCTTCTAGCATTGGTATACAAACCTCATAATTTTGTACAGTCGCATACTGTATCTTCGTTCGACTTGCAATTTGTCCCCCTATCCTGTACTTAACTTATTCTAGCTACTATGATCAGTGTTGGTCATTTTACTTTAAAAAAGTAATTAGTTACAGTTACAAATTACTTTTCCCAAAAAGTAATTGAGTTACTGACTCAGTTACCACATTGAAAAAGTAATTTGTTACTCAGCAAAGTAACTGTGACTTTTTTTACTATTCTATAATGCAATTACGTTCTATGAGATCTTTAATAGTGGTGGCGGTGTGGCACACTGTGGGGGTCTGAGTCCTGAGTCCTCCTGACTGTGAGTAACTGTATTTTGTTTTGTTTTTTGGTACCTGCTGCCTGGAGTGGCTGGCTGTTGGTGGTGTGGCACACGAGTGGTGGCAGTGTTGCACACTGGTGGTGATGGCGGTGTGGCACACTGGTGGTGATGGCGGTGTGGCACACTGGTGGTGGTGGCGATGTGGCACACTGGTGGTGGCGGTGTGGCACAGTGGTGGTGGCGGTGTGGCACACTGTTGGTGGTGTGGCACACTGGTGGTGTGGCACACTGGTGGTGGTGGTGTGGAACACTGGTGGTGGTGGTGTGGCACACTGGTGGTGGTGGTGTGGCACACTGGTGGTGGCGGTGTGGAACACTGGTGGTGGCGGTGTGGCACGCTGCTGGTGGTGGTGTGGCACACTGGTGGTGGTGTGGTGGCTGGTGGCTGGTGGGGGTCTGAGACCTGACTCCTGACTGTGAGTTTTTTTTTTTTTGGTACCTGCTGTGCTGGGCTTGCTGGTGGTGGTGTGGCTTCTGGCCTGGCAGGCACACTGTTGTCCGGGTCCCTCTGGCTCCGTCCTCCTGCAGGCCTCAGGCCTGCCTGTCTGTGCCTCTCTCCTCTTCTGGGCTGGCTGTGTGCGTTGGACCATTGGTGGACTGGTGGTGGTGGACTTCCTGCTGCCCAGTGCCCTGTGGTGGTGGTGGAGTTTCCTGGACTATATCGTTTTGTAAGTAACTGCCACTGGTTGTTTTATATATATTTTGCCAGTCTGGCAAAAGTAAGGTCCCCCATAGATCCCCCTTCAGTGCAAGCCAGGGCAGGTCTCCCGTAGATCCCCTTTAGTGCAGGCCAGGGCAGGTCCCCCATAGATCCCCCTTTAGTGCAGGCCAGGGCAGGTCCCCCCATAAATCCCCACTTTAGCGCAGGCAGGTCCCCCATAGATCCCCCTTTAGTGCAGCCAGGGCAGGTCTCCCGTAGATCCCCCTTTAGAGCAGGCAGGTCCCCATAGATCCCGCTGTAATGCAGGTAGGTCCCCCATAGATCCCCCTTTAGAGCAGGCCTGACCAGGGTGAGGGTCCCCCATATTTATACATCCCCCTTTAGAGCAGGCAAGGGAGGCAGGTCCCCCATAGATCCCCTTTTAGAACAGACAAGGGCAGGCAGGTCAACCATCCCCCATAGATCCCCCTTTAGTGCAGGCAGGTCCCCCATAGGACTCCCTTGCCTGCTCTAAAGGGGAATGTATAAATATGGGGGACCCTCACCCTGGCCTGCTCTAAAGGGGGATCTTTGGGGAACCTGGGATGGCTGACCTGCCTGCTCTAAAGGAGGATTTTTAAATATGGGGGACCCTCACCCTGGCCTAGGCCTGCTCTAAAGGGGGATCTAGGGGGGACCTGGGATGGCTGACCTGCCTGCCATTGCCTACTCTAAAGGGGTATTTATAAATATGGGGGACCCTCACCCTGGCCTAGGCCTTCTCTAAAGGGGGATTTAGGGGGCTCTAAAGGGGTATTTATAAATATTGGGGACCCTCACCCTGGCCTAGGCCTGCTCTAAAGGGGGATCTAGGGGGGACCCCCTAGATCCCCCTTTAGAGCAGGCCTAGGCCAGGGTGAGGGTCCCCCATATTTATAAATACCCCTTTAGAGCAGGCAACCCACTAGATCCCCAATTAGAGCAGGCCTAGGCCAGGGTGAGGGTCCCCCATATTTATAAATACCCCTTTGTTAGAGCAGGCAAGAGCAGACAGGTCAGCCATCCCAGGTCCCCCCTAGATCCCCCTTTAGAGCAGGCCTAGGCCAGGGTGAGGGTCCCCCATATTTATAAATACCCCTTTAGAGCAGGCAACCCCCTAGATCCCCAATTAGAGCAGGCCTAGGCCAGGGTGAGGGTCCCCCATATTTATAAATACCCCTTTAGAGCAGGCAACCCCCTAGATCCCCAATTATAGCAGGCCTAGGCCAGGGTGAGGGTCCCCCATATTTATAAATACCCCTTTAGAGCAGGCAACCCCCTAGATCCCCAATTAGAGCAGGCCTAGGCCAGGGTGAGGGTCCCCCATATTTATAAATACCCCTTTGTTAGAGCAGGCAAGAGCAGACAGGTCAGCCATCCCAGGTCCCCCCTAGATCCCCCTTACAGCAGGTCAGGGTGACATTCCCCCTTAAAGCAGGCCAAGCAGGGTTCCCAGACCTCCAGTCCAGTGAGTCCACACAACCTACTGTTACAGTCCTCCTTTTCTTCTCCCGCGCTGGACAGTCAGACAGTCCCTCCCCCAGCCAGCCCAGGGCCCAGAGTCAGTCACAGAGAGATCACTGCGCAGCCGCACACGCAGGTCTCTCTCCAGTCTCCACCACCACTCCACTTTGTAGGCGGTGCCAAGAGCTAGAGCCGAACAGGAGGCGGGAGCGGACAACCCGAGGGAGGCCTGAGGCTCCGCCCCCGAGCGATCGCATCCCGATATTCTTTTCAGCAGACGGGCAGAGTGAGACTCAGAGTTGCGGCGCGGCGGACACTGCAAGGACCGCTCACGGACACCAGTGTCCGTGTGCAGACACCTTGCCGACCCCTGGGGGAATACAATTACATCTACTGCCATCTAGTGGCGGTAGATGTAATTGCGGTAACGCAGCCGAAAGTAGCGGCAACGGCGTTACAGGGAGAGGACGAGTAATCAGATAGATTACTCGTTACCCTCAAAAGTAATTGCGTTAAGTAACGCCGTTTACTTAAACGCAGTTACTACCAACACTGACTATGATCAGATAATACGCATCCCATCTTCACACTCTGACAACATATAAAGTATTTTGTTTTGAGCCAGGGCTAACAATGATGTTATTCTTATACAGTTCGACTCTCATTTGTCTGTTCTTGGCTTTTTCCCATGTTTTAGAATTTACTAGTTGTAGTGCCTGACCCTAAATTCATCACACAACTTAGCATCAAATTTTCCCTTTATGTCTGTTGTTATTTGTCTGTCACCCTTCATCCATCCCGCTCAAATAGATTGCTGTTCCTTTATCTGTTTAATCTGCATGATGCTTAATCTCTGTGGACTTTTTGGTAACCCTATTACCCATTGTGGATCCCTGTTTACTTTAACCTTTTATCTAGGGCTTAGTATAGGCAGAACCACACGTTTGGTTTATATATTTTCTAGCACTCCTCTTGTGCTGGGCATTTTTGAGGGTCTCTTACCCTTCATTCCCTTACTTAATTGAATGCCCATAATGGCTGACCAGTCTTTTTCTATTCTCTACATGTGCCTATACCCTCTTGCCTCTAAACTACTATTACAGCAGATGTGTGCTTCATATAACCTGTTAACAGCACTATTCTTCCCTTTCTTATCTATAACACTCTGATGAACAGTGGACAGTGAGGACACAACATATAACCACCAATCAATACAGTTTTATTAAGGAGATTAAAATATGACTTATGCCTTACCGATCAAGGAAGTCTGATAACCCAAATGTAAGCAAAAGGCTTACTTCAACTGGCTGATTATCAGAAACTCCTGAACCGTCTCAAGCTCCTCATTTTGGATTCTCAGGATCACCTGTAAATTCTCTCCTAGGCAAGGCTCGCCAACTGTTCTGGACATTTTATAGATAGGCAACTCCAATCCTCATATTCATTAGTGGTTCCAAATTATTAACTACTGCAGTAGGGAACAGACACAAAAAGATACACGCCGCATCTTTCCAAAATAACTGTTTTTTTTTATGCAATTGAAGGCTTTTATACACATGATTACGTAGGTATCACATTAATATTACAATTGTACTTTTATGGAAACAAGGGGCGTAACATAGGCAGGCTAATTCTAATAAGGACTCGAAAGAATGCAAACATGTAATGAAAACCTTATTAGTGCCGTGTGCACAATGAGTGCAGTGTGCAATACATACAAAGTAAAATACAATAATGTACAGGATGTAAAAATTTCCTTTACATACATTATAAAACATTACAGAACTAAACAATGTCCATAAGGTGGGAATATCAAAGATTATGGAAAACAATGTCATCCATGCTTAGAGCTGCAGCAACCTATCCTTTACTAGGTGCTGGGGGGGGGGGGGGTGCGTGAGTCTAGCCACCACTGCCAAACCAACTTAAACTTGCGAAAGGCAAGCTGCTCTTTCAGCAGGAAAGAATTAACATATTCAATCCATTGTTTAATTGTCGGGATGGCGGGGGCCATCCAGTACCTTGCTATGAGCTTTCTAGCTAAATATAGGAGGTTTATAATCATTAGGTATACTCCTGGTTGGTACAGATCATGGCCTAGAATATCCAATAGACATACTAGGGGATCAGTAGTTATTAGAATTTAAGAAACTAGAGAAACAGTTTGTACCACTTGCCTCCAATATCTCTTCAGTTTTGAACACCTCCATAGCATAGCACAGTGTAATAGCTGAGCTGGAGTTCTATATGCTCAGTGCAGTATAAAGAGCTAAGAGAGCTTATGAGATGAGGACAGAGATATAGGGGGTATTGATTCTAATGCCAAATCCCAGTGCTTACCGTCAATCTCTCCAAAATCTTCCACCCACGCTGTCCTACTCCTGAGAGCTGTAGGGTACTGTATGCTGGCAAGCAGCCATTGGTATATACGAGAGATTAACCTTCTCCGTTCTGATGCCGAAACCCCGATCAGCAGTGATTCTGATTTGTGTAGTGCTCCAAAACGTTGTTGGACTTGGATTGCATGTCTTAGCTGCAAATATTGGTAGAAGTGCCTATGGAATAACAGAAATTCAGAGCGTATCTGATCATAGGATTTAAGCATGCTACCTGAAAATGTTTTGTGTATATAAAGTAAGCCCCTACGTCTCCATTCATGGAAGCCCTCTAATTTAGCCAATTCAGGGTATTACAAAAAGTGTGGGATACCCCGCGCTAACTTATAGGTAATAATATATGGCTTGTCTTGTGATGGGTGGCTGCATACAACCAAATTATGTTCATACAATGTGAATCAAATAATGAGAGTGTGTGTTGTTGTGCCTAATGCCCTTAGTAGTGTCAGAAAATAATTGTGTTGTAGAGTGCAAACAAAGTCTAATATCTTCCTCCTTCGATATCATCACACTTGTATAAAGTACTCGAAACCCATACTTGAATAAAAGTACAAGTGCTCGATCAAAAAGTGACTTGAGTAGAAGTGGAAGTGCTCTATCAAAAAGTGACTTGAGTAGAAATACTAAAGTATTCAACATTTTTTGTACTTAAGTATTGCAAGTAGTTTTTTTTTTTTTACATTTTGCTACTCAAGTACTGAAAGTAAAAGTACCAGTAGTTTTTAAAAAAAATTTGCTACTCAAGTACTGAAAGTAAAAGTACAAGTACTGTGTTATGTAGTTATTAAAGAAAGAAGTCAAAAGTTTGAACATCATATTGTTTTTTATTATTTCAAATGAATAACCTAAAGGACAATCACAATTCCTTTGGCTGTAACTTTTTGTAAACAAAAACAGATAACGTATGTCCCTCCCTTTCTCTTTAAAGCATCCCTCCTTCTCTTCCCCGCATGTTTTTATTTTCTCCACAGTTTATTGGTGCACAAAATCATATATAAACCAATGTGATATACAACAATATATTCCAATAATGAAATAAAGGAAGAGTGTATGAAATCAAAGTCAATAAAAAGTCCATATATATAATGCCATAATGCCATAATACCATATATATGTGACAAAACAAGATGAATATATTTTCAAAGGTGCAGGAATCAAACAGGTGCTATTCCAAATAATAGGTGCAGACTCCCACCACCTTGTGGATTTCCCCCTTATCCGGCAGATGAAGGAAAGTGCAAAATAATATCCAAATAGACTCTTCCAGTGAAACAAAACTGCAAAACCTGTGCTCTCAACTTCCAGTGAAAAAAGCAAAATCAGCCTCTTACCAGAAAAAAAGATCTATGTACGCTTGTGACTCTCCTTGGTTGGGGGAGGTTCTCTTTCCCCTTAACAGCAGACAGGTAGACCATTTTATTTATACATACAGTAGCATTTATTTTCGTATGCGCTGATTTACACATGACATTATACACATTTTTTTGAACTTCATGAAACCTGCCATCTACTGTTCTGGCAGTGGTAATTTTTATAATTGTAACAAATAACTATGCAGCACAAAAAAAAAATATCGGAGTAGAAGTATTGAAATCATCGAAAAAATGTAGTGAAGTAAAAGTGGAAGTAGGAGAAAAAAATTTGACTCCAGGAAAGTACAGATACCGCCTTTCGGTACGTAAGTACAGTAGTGAAGTAGTTCTACTTAGTTACTATACATCTCTGGATATCATAAAACCTAGGAACACTGGTTCCTAGGTAAACTCTAATACAGTGATTATAAATGTGAAACACAAATATGTACTAAAAAAAAATATATATATACAGTGCCTTGCGAAAGTATTCGGCCGCCTTGAACTTTTCGACCTTTTGCCACATTTCAGGCTTCAAACATAAAGATATAAAACTGTAATTTTTTGTGAAGAATCAACAAGTGGGACACAATCATGAAGTGGAACAAAATTTATTGGATATTTCAAACTTTTTTAACAAATAAAAAACTTAAAAATTGGGCGTGCAAAATTATTCAGCCCCCTTAAGTTAATACTTTGTAGCGCCACCTTTTGCTGCGATTACAGCTGTAAGTCGCTTGGGGTATGTCTCTATCAGTTTTGCACATCGAGAGACTGACATTTTTGCCCATTCCTCCTTGCAAAACAGCTTGAGCTCAGTGAGGTTGGGTGGAGAGTGTTTGTGAACAGCAATTTTCAGTTCTTTCCACAGATTCTCCATTGGATTCAGGTCTGGACTTTGACTTGGCCATTCTAACACCTGGATATGTTTATTTGTAAACCATTTCATTGTAGATTTTGCTTTATGTTTTGGATCATTGTCTTGTTGGAAGACAAATCTCCGTCCCAGTCTCAGGTTTTTTGCAGACTCCATCAGGTTTTCTTCCAGAATGGTCCTGTATTTGGCTCCATCCATCTTCCCATCAATTTTAACCATCTTCCCTGTCCCTGCTGAAGAAAAGCAGGCCCAAACCATGATGCTGCCACCACCATGTTTGACAGTGGGAAATGGTGTGTTCAGGGTGATGAGCTGTGTTGCTTTTACCCCAAACATAATGTTTTGCATTGTTGCCAAAAAGTTTGATTTTGGTTTCATCTGATCAGAGCACCTTCTTCCACATGTTTGGTGTGTCTCCCAGGTGGCTTGTGGAAAACTTTAAATGACACTTTTTATGGGTATCTTTAAGAAATGGCTTTCTGCTTGCCACTCTTCCATAAAAGCCAGAATTGTGCAGTATACGACTGATTGTTGTCCTCTGGACTGAGTCTCCCACCTCAGCTGTAAACCTCTGCAGTTCATCCAGAGTGATCATGGGCCTCTTGGCTGCATCTCTGACCAGTCTTCTCCTTGTATGAGCTGAAAGTTTAGAGGGACGGCCAGGTCTTCGTAGATTTGCAGTGGTCTGATACTCCTTCCATTTCAATATTATCGCTTGCACAGTGCTCCTTGGGATGTTTAAAGCTTGGGAAATCTTTTTGTATCCAAATCTGGCTTTAAACTTCTCCACAACAGTATCTCGGACCTGCCTGGTGTGTTCCTTGCTCTTCATGATGCTTTAAACAGACCTCCGAGACTATCACAGTGCAGGTGCATTTATACGGAGACTTGATCACACACAGGTGGATTCTATTTATCATCATTAGTCATTTAGGTCAACATTGGATCATTCAGAGATCCTCACTGAACTTCTGGAGAGAGTTTGCTGCACTGAAAGTAAAGGGGCTGAATAATTTTGCACGCCCAAATTTTCAGTTTTTTGTTTGTTAAAAAAGTTTGAAATATCCAATAAATTTCGTTCCACTTCATGATTGTGTCCCACTTGTTGTTGATTCTTCACAAAAAATGACAGTTTTATATCTTTATGTTTGAAGCCTGAAATGTGGCAAAAGGTCGCAAAGTTCAAGGGGGCCGAATACTTTTGCAATGCACTGTATATATATAATCACAACTGAATGGCGTAACTTTAATGTAAATTACTACTTTTAAATAAATACCTACTTTGAAATTACTACACCATGAGGACCCCTTTTTTTTGCATGAATCTTTATGGAGGAAAAGGGCCATACACCCCCCTAAAAAAAGGGTATTTGGACATACAGTGGAACAAACGAGGAGGAGGAGGACGCAAGAGGAGCCCACCGTGCACACCCCAGCATATAGGGGAAGGCAAAATTTGACCTAGTAAGAGAGGTCAAACATAGAAATAAGCACATTAGTTGAGAGGTAGTGGGGATCACAGAAGCACCAGCACTTTTCTGATTACGGATTATTATGGACTCACTTATCAATTGTATTGTACACGTTGCACTTTTAAGGACTTTTTCAATTCATGCAATTATACTGCGATAATGTGATTTTGCATTTTTTTTTTCACATTACACATTGTGTTTCACATTTATTTGCCCTGTTTTGCAGCACACCTAGGAACCAGGGTTTGAATTTATGATATCAATTTATATTTGTGTATTCACCAATATTATTTATAAAGGACACTAAGGAGGAAGGTTTCAGACTTCGGTTGCACTTGTTTTTGGTAATAATGTGGATTCACTTTAACCACTTGCCGACCGCCACAAGTAGATTTACTGCGGCGGTCAGCCCCTCACAGGCAAAGTGACGTAAATATACGTCACTAGCCTGTGAGGCTCTGGGGAGCGAGCGCGCGCCGCCGCCGGCGCGCTCCCGATCCCGCGCGGTCACGGGCTCCCCCGCACGTGTGACCGGCGGACCCGATGTCCGCCGCTCACTCTGCAATCGGCGGGGGAGAGGGAGAAAGTCAGGCAGCTTGTGTAAACAAGCTGCCTGTCATTCTCCCCTGTGTAGAGACACCGATCATACGGTTCTACTATGTAGGACCGTTGATCAGTGTAACTACAGCTCAACAGACAGCCAATCACAGTTAGAATCACGCCCCTAGGAACACACACAGCCCCTCCCTCTCAAATAAAGTTAACCCCTTCACTGCCAGTGTATTTTTACAGTAACAGTCCATATATATAGCACTGATTACTGTAGAAATGTCACTGGTAACCCCAAAAGTGTCAAAAATGTTAGTCAAGGGTCCGATCTGTCCGCCGCAATGTCGCAGTACCGCAAAAAAAATCGCAGATCGCCGCCATTACTCGTTAAAAAAAAAAAACACCAAAAATGACAAAAATCTTTCCCTTTGTTAGTAAACGCGATAACTTTTGCGCAAACCAATCAAAATACGCTTTTTTCAATTTTTTTTTACCAAACATAGGTAGCGTAAAACAAATTGGCCGAAAATGTTAAAATATTTTAATTTTTACATTTTTTTTGGGGGGAATTTCATATAAAAAAAGTGAAAAATATTGTTATTTTTGCAAAATTTACGCTCTTTTTTTGTTTATAGCGCGTGATCAAAAAATCGCACAGGTGATCAAATACCACCAAAAGAAAGCTCTGTTTGTGGGAAAAAAATGACGTCAAATTAGTTTAGGTACAGCGTCGCACGACCGCGCAATTGTCCGTTAAAGTCATGCAGTGCCGAATCGCAAAATACCCCCTGGTCAGGAAGGGGGTAAAATCTTCCAGGGCTTAAGTGGTTAAATTGCATATACATGTTACATTTATAAGGATTTTTTTTTCTTTATGCAATTATATTGCGATATTGGGATTTTTGTGATCACGCAATTCAGGGTATTTTGGATTATTCTACAAGGAAGTAAATTTGAAACAAATCTGTCAGCTCCAGAGAAGTTTTTAAGACACTCTAGACCTCTAGACACTCTAGACCTCAGGCAGAAGAACCACGGTGGGTGATGACTCTGAGGGTGGGGGAGCAGGCAAAGCCAACTCTATGTGAGAGATTGCAGGCATAGCAGGGTCAGAGATATTAATGAGACTAACTGTGGAATCCTTACTACCTGTATGTCCTCAGCCAGCCAGTTGTTGAGTTTGGGCAACGAGGAAGTTTGATTCTAGGCTGTTGCTTTTTCTAAAAAAGGTCTCCGGACTGGGAGTCTATTTGTTGAGACCACCTCTGAGGAATCCACATAGGCGAATTATGACAAGGATACAGAATTCTACACCAAGACAAACAAATTAACCATCAGTAGAAGTGTAATTGTAGATGAAACTTCAGTGTGTTCAAAATTTCATGAACACAAACACTTCGAACTGAGGGAAATTCCACATCAGTGTCACATGAAGATAAGCAACAAAGTGACACAGAAATAGAAATTAACACAGACAATCTAAATGCTGTAAAAGAGAAACCAGGCCACAAAAGACTTTAATAAGGAAATCCACCAGAAGCAATAAAGGCATCCCAGCAAATAGTGCAAAAACTGCAACCACAATAAAAAGATACCCCTTCTAGTGTCAGTATGTAAAATACATGTGTTGTGCTAAAGTGCAAAAAAGAAAGCATTAATTTTTCTTAAAACTTGTACATAGAAAAACTTATTTATAGTACAAATATCTTAAACAAAAGGGTCCATGCAGAAATAGATTTAAAAAAAAAGGCCCAAAACCGGAGAAAATCCCTTTTACAGGTGAATAGTATAAATTCTTCGATATTCTCACAAAGGGCCAACAGCTTACCAGACCACAATGACCCCCTTATTCAGAGTGGTCAATACAAGCTCAAATATTGATCATTTACAACCATGGCACTTCTCCTCATAGAACACCAAGGTGAACATCTGAACCCAGCTACAAATGGACCCCTTCAGGTCTTTAATTGCTCTAATCCATGTGGAAACAAACACATAAACACTCCTAAATTATAGGCTGATCTTAATTTGTAAATCGGTCCTTTGTTATTTTGTTAATTTGTAATTTTGTAAATCGGCGCTTGTGTCTAAATTGTGCCCATAAAACCTATACCAAAAACTACTTCAAGAAAAAATCAACACCCACAAAGCTAGACAGCCTAGACAGTCTTGCAGAGATTCAAGATCCCAAAAACACTTAATCAGCAACATTGGCATCAGGAGCTTGATAGCTACTGCTAATCCAGGACTGATTCATTTTGACAAACGCCAGCTGGTCAATGGAGTCTGTGGACAAACGTGCTATTTTATCTGTCACAAAACATTGCTTACCACGTGATGGTACAGAGTTGGAATGGCCTTACGTGCAAAGAAATAGCGACTGGAATCTGCTATTGTGGTACAGCACATTCTGCAAATTCACGAAAGGGGGGCATAATCCACCAGACAGAAAGGCAGGAGTTGTAAAGCCAGCAATTTGGGCAAGCTGGAAGTTACACACTGGGCATGTGGGTGTCAGTGAGTGTATTTTTTTTTTTTGATGCAGTGGTGGACTGCACACTAGTGTCAGCTTTGGTCATAGAGGATAAGGAAGATGAGGATGGTTTAGTAAGCCAGTCCACCACCTCTGCATGTTGTGGCTGGGTAGCACAGGCAACATCACTAAACAGAGACAAATGTACCCTGCCTTGAGGACATCTATGGCTGTGGAAACAGATGCTGCTGACCCCCCTCATAGTGGCATTGGAACATCTGCCTCTCCTTGTTGGTCTCCCAGACATGATGGGGGGGGCTTATTACCCACATTTTAAAAGAAGCTGGGAAATTTGTGATTGGATGCCACTTTATTGAATAAAAAGTGGTGTTTGGTAAACCATAACTTGAGGACTGACGTTGACAGAAATGTAAAAACTGTAAAAAAGAGAATAGCGTGGCTTACAATTTAAAAAAAGGGGGCAGGCAACTCCCCACCCCCCCAAAAAGCAAGCAAAAAAAAAAATAGGGTATACAACACTGTATACAACAGTAAATGTTATGTAATGCTGTGTTAAACACTGCACTACACTAACACACTAAACTATACTGACACACTAAACTAACACTATACTAACACTCTATACTACAGAGTCGCAATAAGTGAACACACTAACTGGCTGGTAGAAAACTGAGCCCTGCTTTTTCTATAGCCACCACAACAACACACTGCAAAAGCTTCCTATGGGAAGGAACCTTTTATAGTGCAGGGAGGGACTATGAGCACTGAGCCTTGATTGGACAAAGTAATCATAATTTTGTCCAATCAGGGCTTTGAAAGTGCTCTGTGCCATAATTAGCAAAGCCTTGCACCTGACCAGTGGTACGAACCGTTCGCCCAACACTACTACCCAGTGGTGGCTGGTGTGTTGAGGGCGCAGGGGTGCCGCGCCCCCCCCCCCCATCCATGCGTCTGGCCCCCTAATCTGCATGCAGGGCGCCAGATGCATGGAGTGCAATGTTGTTTTTTTTTTTCAATCACCTGATTAGAGCCAGAGGTTCTAATAGGGCGATGGAAAGGGTGGTCCCGGGGCGCAGAGCAGTGCGTCCCGAGCCCACCCATTGTGTGACAATAGCGAATGAAAATTCGCTATTGTCACACCGATCCTCCTACTCTTCCTCCTCCTCCAATCAGGAAGCCGGTCTGATACCGGCTTCCTGATTGGCCGCATGGCAAACTCAATGCCATTGGCTGAGCCGAGGAGGAGGCGGGAGCGGGAGGAGGACTCGAGAAGATGTGCCGCCGGAAGCCGTCCGCCGAAGCCGGAAGCCGGAGTGAGAAGAAGCCGCCCACCAGGAGTCCGGGACCTGCTCCAGGTGAGTGCACTGGTCTCGGGGGTGGGGGTGGCACATTGCATTGAAAGGGGCACGCACGCTGTGGCGCTCTGCATTGATTGGGGACAATGCTGTGGTGCTCTGCATTGATTGGGGACAATGCTGTGGCGCTCTGCATTGTTTGGGGACAATGCTGTGGCGCTCTGCAATGATTGGGGACAATGCTGTGGCGCTCTGCAATGATTGGGGACAACGCTGTGGCGCTCTGCAATGATTGGGGACAATGCTGTGGTGCTCTGCATTGATTGGGGACAATGCTGTGGCGCTCTGCATTGATTGGGGACAATGCTGTGGCGCTCTGCATTGGTTGGGGACAATGCTGTGGTGCTCTGCAATGATTGGGGACAATGCTGTGGCGCTCTGCAATGATTGGGGACAATGCTGTGGCACTCTGCAATAATTGGGGACAATGCTGTGGTGCTCTGCAATGATTGGGGACAATGCTGTGGCGCTTTGCATTGAAAGGGGCACGCACGCTGAACTCTGCATTGATGGGGGCATGGTACGGCACAATGTTCACTGCATTGAAGGGGGCAAAGCACAGTTGCATTGAAGGGGGCACGCACGCTGAACTCTGCATTGTGGGGGCACAGCACAGTGTTCAATGCATTGAAGGGGGCACAGCACAGTGTTTATTGCATTGAAGGGGGCACAGCACAGTGTTCATTGCATTGAAGGGGGCACAGCACAGTGTTAATGGCATTGAAGGGGGTACGCACGCTGAACTCTGCATTGAAGGGGGCATGGCACAGTGTTCATTGCATTGAAGAGGGCACGGCATAGTGTTCATTGCATTGAAGGGGGCACGCACGCTGATCTCTGCATTGAAGGGGGCATGCACGCTGGTCACTACATTGAGGGGGCATGTACGCTGGTCACTACATTGAAGGGGGCATGTACGCTGGTCTCTGCATTGAAAGGGGGCATGTACGCTGGTCTCTGCATTGAAAGGGGGCATGTACGCTGGTCACTGCATTGAAAGGGGGCATGTACGATGGTCTCTGCATTGAAAGGGGGCATATACTATCTCCTGTACCATGACCTGTGCCATGCCCTTACCATAACCTGTGCCATGCCTGTACCATGACCTGTGCCATGCCTGTACCATGACCTGGGCCATGCCTATACCATCACCTGTGCCATGCCTGCACCATGACCTCAAAGTCACGCAATTTTTTACCGCGTTTTTTGATGCAAAGCAATACCTATTACATTTTTCTTTTTGCGCCCCCCCAAAAATTTCGAGCACCAGCCGCCACTGCTACTACCTATACTACTCTTTGTTCCTTGGCACTTCCAGAACATAAATAGTTTTATGTTGGCAACTCAGCTCTTTTAACCTATAATAAGGCCTATTCTACATCTTAGATAAAATGTTAGTTATGTTATAATTGATAATATTGGAGCTCCCAAGCAAATTGTAGGACCCATCGTAATCATGATTCACAAGTCAACCTTGCCTACCTTAATGTTAGCCTATACTTTGCCCATGCAGGGCAGATTAACAAATTAACCACTTGCCGACCGCCGCACGACTATATACGGCGGCGGTAAGCCCCTCACAGGCAAAGTGACGTACCGGTACGTCACTAGCCTGTGAGCCAATAGGGGGTGAGCGCGCGCCGCTGGAGACGCGCTCCCGCCCCCGCCCATTCCCTAAGCAGCCCGCGCATGACCGGCGGACCCGATGTCCGCCGGTCACTCGCGATCGCCGGATACAGCGGGAGAAAGGCAGGCGGCTAATGTAAACAAAGCCGCCTGTCATTCTTCCCTGTGTAACAGCACAGATGATACGGTCCTGCTATGTGGGGGTGGGGGTTTTTGATCTCGAGGTAGTATGAGTAGGTTTTTGCCTCCGTCCCTTATATTTAGAAAAAAGGGTGTTTTTTTGGTGTCTCAAGCCAACGTGGTGGGACTTTGTGGGCAAGTAATGATATAGATCAGAAAAGTAAAAAAGATTTGGATTTATTCCATTAATCATATATTGTACATATATACATACATATTTATAGTGTGAAGATTGGTGCTTGGGTAGAGGCCCAATGTGATAAAGGTTTATGAAAGAGATTCAAGCGAATCTGTGATAACTTGTGACAAAGATATGGATATTGTTTCTGTGTTTCCTGTGAAGGTTCCAGGAAATAGTGGTTCACAGAGTTCATCCAAATTCGGACGCGTTTCGGCTGTTTATAGCCTTTTTCAAAGATTTTGTCACCCAGCTGTAATGTATAAACAATAACATTTCAGTTATTGAAAATATATGCAGTTTGAGTTACAAGAAGTAATAATGAAAATATTTGTACATACATAGTTTGTCTTTGTTTCTGCAAACCTTTTTTCTCTGTGTCCCTAAGAATCTGCAGCAAGGAACCGTGGTGTACCTTGGTCTGGAAGAATGTATATTGTATATAGGTTTAGTAGCATATATATAGACGTTGTATCATGTGATTTGTTAGGATATTTTCATTTACTCACAATTAAATTGGATATAAGGGTTCATGTATGGGTAGCCAGGTAAGTTGCAGTACTGTCCTGAAATGATCCGTTCTAGGGAGATCATATAGGTGTTGGTTTAAATGCTTATACATCAGATGGTGAAACCAGTAATATTTATTAGTGACTCTTCAGGTGTTTAAATGGATCTCAAGGTCCATTATAACTTACTTTTTGCCAAGTTTTGTTGAGTAAACGAGGGGGGGAGAAAGTGGTTCTTCCAGCTACTGCAGGTCCGTGTCCGTCCTGTTCCCTCTCCTTGAGGGAAGTGAGGAGAGACACCGGCTCCCCGGCCTTTTGAAGCTGTTCGCGCATGCGCAGACTGCGCTGCACGTCCTCTGCTTCATTGTCGATGACGTGGCATCTCCGTACTGCGCATGCGCCTGGGTGATGCGCGCGCAGTACGAGTCAGTCCGACTTCGGCCGCCGACACGGGATAGGAGACTTGAAGTCATCTGACCGCAGTCAGATGGGGAAGCATCTTGTAACCCTTTCAGATCTCATTTAGCAGCCCCTGTCACTGCTGTTAAAACTAAAATATGCTTTTCTATTTTACTTTACCTTATTAGTACGAATTACAAATGATGAATAAATATATTACTGCCTGTATAAAAATATAAATGTATTCTTTGTTCCGAATTGGAAACATCTCTGTCCCCCAAATTCTGCACCCGGCACGGTAAGCCCTTGTTGTTTTCCTATGACAGGGGCGTCTCTCCTCACTTCCCTCAAGGAGAGGGAACAAGACGGACCGGACCTGCAGTAGCTGGAAGAACCATCTTCTCCCCCCCCCTCCTTTACTCAACAAAACTTGGCAAAAAGTAAGTTATAATGGACCTTGAGATCCATTTAAACACCTGAAGAGTCACTAATAAATATTACTGGTTTCACCATCTGATGTATAAGCATTTAAAGCAACACCTATATGAGCTCTCTAGAATGGATCATTTCAGGACAGTGCTGCAACTTACCTGGCTACCCATACATGAACCCTTATATCCAATTTAATTGTGAGTAAATGAAAATATCCTAAAAAATCACATGATACAACGTCTATATATATGCTACTAAACCTATATACAATATATATTCTTCCAGACCAAGGTAAGGTACACCACGGTTCCTTGCTGCAGATTCTTAGGGACATAGAGAAAAAAGGTTTGCAGAAACAAAGACAAACTATGTATGTACAAATATTTTCATTATTATTTCTTGTAACTCAAACTGCATATATTTTCAATAACTGAAATGTTATTGTTTATACATTACAGCTGGGTGACAAAATCTTTGAAAAAGGCTATAAACAGCCGAAACGCGTCAGAATTTGGATGAACTCTGTGAACCACTATTTCCTGGAACCTTCACAGGAAACACAGAGACAATATCCATATCTTTGTCACAAGTTATCACATATGTCACAGATTTGCTTGAATCTCTTTCATAAACCTTTATCACATTGGGCCTCTACCCAAGCACCAATCTTCACACTATAAATATGTATGTATATATGTACAATATATGATTAATGGAATAAATCCAAATCTTTTTTACTTTTCTGATCTATATCATTACTTGCCCACAAAGTCCCACCACGTTGGCTTGAGACACCAAAAAAACCCCCTTATTTTTACGGTCCTGCTATGTAGGACAGTTGATCTCTGCTATTACACACACAGCCACATCCAATCACAGTTAGAAGCACGCCCCTAGGGACACACTTAACCCCTCCCTCTCCAATAAAGTTAACCCCTTCCCTCCCAGTGTCTTTTTTACAGTAACAGTGCATATGTATAGCACTGATTACTGTAGTAATGTCACTGGTACCCCCAAAAGTGTCAAAAATGTTAGTCAAGGGTCCGATCGCAGTCCCCCCAAAAAAATCGCAGATCGCTGCCATTACTCATTAAAAAAAAAAAAACAATAAAAAGGACAAAAATCTTTCCCTTAGTTAGTAAACGCAATAACTTTTGCGCAAACCAATCAAAATATGCTTTTTGCAATTTTTTTTATCAAACATATGTAGCAGAAAACAAATTGGCCTAAAATGTTAAAAAATTTTGATTTTTACATTTTTTTTGGGGAATTACATATAAAAAAATTT
Source organism: Pelophylax lessonae (assembly GCF_965119305.1). Lineage (NCBI taxonomy): Eukaryota > Metazoa > Chordata > Amphibia > Anura > Ranidae > Pelophylax > Pelophylax lessonae. The sequence goes on along the minus strand of NC_138771.1, from coordinate 316,616,064 downwards.
GAGAAATATTGTTATTTTTGCAAAATTGTCGCTATTTTTTTGTTTATAGCGCATGATCAAAAAATCGCACAGGTGATCAAATACCACCAAAAGAAAGCTCTGTTTGTGGGAAAAAAAGGACATCAATTTCATTTGGGTACAGCATTGCACGACCGCGCAATTGTCCGTTAAATTCACGCAGTGCCAAATCGCAAAATAGGCCTTGGTCAGGAAGGGGGTAAAATCTTCCGGGGCTTAAGTGGTTAACTTAAGAAGAGTTTCAACCTAGGGGAAAAAAATTAAAAGTCAGCAGCTACAAATACTGTAGCTGCTGACTTTTAATATCAGGACACTTACCAGTTCAGGGATCCTGCGATGTCGGCACCCGAAGCCAATGCGTCCATCAGCTCCAGGTGCAGGCGCCGGCATCCTCACTAATGGAAACAGGAAGTGAAGCCTAACGGCTTCACAGTCGGTTTCTTACTGTGTATGCCCGATTCGCGCTGTGCTTTCTGAATGGTCCTGCTGTGTTCTGGGACCTGTATGTCTCCCAGAAGGCAGTGGGGGGAAGGGGCTGGAAATTACTTACCCGGAAGTGGGAGTGGGTACCTGGTTTTGACAGGTAATTGCTCCTCCCCAAAAGGTGCCAAATGTGGCAGCCGGGGGAGAGGGGGCAGGCAAACAAGCGGAGTTTCTCCACTTTAACTGTCACCCTCCCCATCTAGACCTATTGACCTTTCTTTTGCTCTGCAGGTCCACTGGCTGCAAAAATAGGAAACCCTGTGTAAGCTCCAAATTGCAACAAGTTGACAATTGAGTCCTCTTCTGTTGTATCAGGGCTCAGGAACACTGACATTAAATCCTGAAATATAGAGTAGACCTGCTGTCAAACAGACAGCTGAGACTTGAAGTGCTCCAAAGATACAGAGTGGGACCCAGTTGTCTGCACAGATTGTACTAGGTGTCAATTGTAGTGCTCTGCTGTAAGAATGTAAGATTGACACTCAGCCAGGTCCGCATCTGTGTATCAAAAGTACTCATCATGTACAACTAGGAATGTCTACATTAATATTATACTGGTCACAGTTTTATGTCTGACAAATTTTCATTGCAACCAGACAAGGGCTAAAGTAGCATTTTTGTTTAATTTTTTCTTATCAATCAGCCTCAATTAGAACCCGTTCACCTAGGGGGATCTTCTACGTTTCATTAAAGTGGTTGTAAAGGCAGAAGGTTTTTATCATAATGCATTCCATGCAATAAGATACATAGCCTTCTGTGTGCAGCAGATCCCCCAGCCCCTCTATTACTTACCTGTGGTCTATCTAGATCCAGTGGTGTTGCAGGAGTGTCTCCGCTACCCAGAACTCCCCTCCTCATTGGCTGAGACAGTAGCACGGCACCATTGGCTCCTGCTGCTTTCAATCAAAGTCAGTCAGCCAATGAAGAGAGAAAGGGGGCAGGGCCAGGGGTGGGGGGACTGCGACTCCCTGTCTGAATGAACACAGGGAGTTGTGGCTCGGCTCAGTGCCCCCGTAGCAAGCTGCTTGTTGTGGGGGGCACTCAACAAGAGGGAGGAGCCAGGAGCATGGAAGAGGGACCCGAGAAGAGGGGGATCGCGGCTGTTCTGGGCAAAACCACTTTACAGAGCAGGTAAGTATAGCATGTTTGTTATTTTTAACAAAAAAAAATGAGACTTTAATATCACTTTAAGGCTGCCCAATAATGTGAATGGGCTGCAATTGCACCACAGTGGACCACAAATTAGACATGCACTTGGTAAGCGCAATGTACAGCAACCTATGGTAGTACTTTACTGCGTGTTGTTGACGTTAATGGGCGCCAATGTTTCTATTCACCTTTCACATATAAAATTGCGCAATAAATCTATGAACAGTTAAAATTTTGCAGATGATCAGCTAGGGGAATTTTGATTAACAGCAAAATCTCTAACTGAAAAAGTCTGTGTGCCAGGCTGTACAAAAGTAAATTATGTCAAACATATCTCTTTATTTAATCTACATTAATAATTTAGCCATGATCATTCTATTTTTATTAGGTGTATGTTTACCCTTCCCTCACACACACGCCACCACACTGTAGCAAGCACTTAGGGAACCTTTTTTTTTTTTTTTCCTTAAAATACAGTATGTTAACAATATATGATTTTAAACACAAAGCCCTGTGCCCCTTTCTCAAAAAGAGAGAAACAGAGGAGACGAGTGAGGGCACATAATACAAAGAAAGCGAACCGCCTCCTCAATTTTATGGTTGCCATAGAAACAGTACAATTTCTGAGCCCTACTAAATTTATAAATATTTATAGTTGTCTGATTTTAAAAGGTAATCGTCATGATTACACTTATTATGTCATTTCATAGAAACAGGCCCACCTGAATGCAGCCCGGGTGGCAGCTAATCACTTGTTCTTTCTAGAATGTCCAACGGAAATGATTAATGTAAAACAAAAAAAAAAAAAGCGTGTGTGTGTGTGGAGGTGGCAGTATTTTATATGGTTTACAGTGCCAGAAATAATGTTGGAGTAGGTCCCAGGTAGCAAAAAAACAAAAATGTAGAAATGTGTAGATTAAGCTTTGCTTGATATGTACAGAACTGCATTTTTTCTATGACATTTACTGTCAGAAAAATCTGGAGCTGACTTGAATCTTGAAGAAGAGTTGACTGTTGCATTCAGAGCTGTCATCTGCCACTCAATTCAAGAGATATTGACTGTTTTTTGGAGGTTCAGGCCATGTTTTTTGGTTGTCCCTAGAAATGCTCCTGATTTATGAAAACTACTTTTATCTCTGGAGATGAACGTGTCACTACAATGTCAAAATATAAAATAGACACACTTGTAAAAACAAGTGTCATTATACTTACCTTTCTGATGGCCAGGCATTCACACCCCTGGAAATATGGAATACCTGTAGCGGCTTAAGTGCAGCATCACAGTAGCACTTCAAGACACAGCCCAATGATAAGGTAAGCATAGTGCCTATTTTTATTATAGGTGTAATGCTGCCCCCCATAGGACCCGCTGGAGAGGGCGGGTTCTCTGTTCCTTGAGGGGAACCACAACCCCTCTGACACAGCTGGTTGACTGTACAAACTTACAATATCACAGGAATTCACCAAAATGTAATACTTAGTACCCAATAGTAGTGCAATATCAAACAGAACAGGCACCAAACCAGGTAGTAAAGGAAAACCTAATATATTGTCACCAAATATGGTTGGTAACAAGGCAAGAGCATTGGTGCACTTAACAACAGTCACAGTAAACCTGCATGTAGTATAGGTACAGTATAGTCTCTGTACAGGTGCAAGGTATATGTGATGCAGATGCAGTAAAGGTGCGGTATTGTCAGGGTACTACCGTATATACTCGAGTATAAGCCGAGTTTTTCAGCACATTTTTTTGTGCTGAAAACGTCCCCCTCGGCTTATACTCGAGTCAAGAAAAAAAAAAAAAAGTCCCTGGCCGCTCCGACGTGCTTAAGCTTTAAAAATGGCGCTGCATGGCGCATACATGTCACCGCGCACCCGCCGCCGCTCGGGAGAGGCCGGGAATAGCCGAAAGTATACGAGCGGCGGCGGCGCATGCGCAATGATGTGTCGGCGCCGGGCGGCGTCATTTTTAAAAGGAAGGCGCCTCTGGAACAGGTAAGTGAAACAGCTGCACTACCTGCCATTATGCAGGGCTGCGGGCATACTACAAGGGATGCAGTGCTGCGGGCATGGTCCACCTGTACCATGCCCACAGCCCCTTCATCTCCTGTAGTATGCCCACAACCCCGGATCCTCTTGCATCCATCATGCCAGTACCCTGCATTCTCCTGTACCATGCCAGTACCCTGCATTCTCCTGTACCATGCCAGTACCCTGCATTCTCCTGTACCATGCCAGTACCCTGCATTCTCCTGCACCATGCCAGTACCCTGCATTCTCCTGTACTATGCCAGTACCCTGCATTCTCCTGCACCATGCCAGTACCCTGCATTCTCCTGCACCATGCCAGTACCCTGCATTCTCCTGTACCATGCCAGTACCCTGCATTCTCCTGCACCATGCCAGTACCCTGCATTCTCCTGCACCATGCCAGTCACCTGCATTCTCCTGTACCATGCCAGTCACCCTGCATTCTCCTGTACCATGCCAGTACCCTGCATTCTCCTGTACCATGCCAGTACCCTGCATTCTCCTGCACCATGCCAGTCACCCTGCATTCTCCTGTACCATGCCAGTACCCTGCATTCTCCTGCACCATGCCAGTCACCCTGCATTCTCCTGTACCATGCCAGTACCCTGCGTTCTCCTGTACCATGCCCGCCGCCCTGCATTCTCACCCTAGGCTTATACTCGAGTCAATGATTTTTCCCATCTTTTTGTGGTAAAAGTAGGAGCCTCGGCTTATACTCGGGTCGGCTTATACTCGAGTATATACGGTAACCCAAAGAGGAATGAGCAAAGACCTGGCATATGTGCCAATCTCCAACACGGGCGCGATAATCTGCGCTAGCCTTTATAAGGACAGCACTCTTGATCAGAAGTTGCTGGTTGATCATCAACTTCCTGTATCCTATGTTACTGTGCATTCAGTATTCTTGGATTTCCCATTACTGTTCCTGGACCTGTCTTCAGTTTCTCTCCTGGCTCTGATCTTGGCTTGTTCTCACAGACTCTGTTTCTGTTTGCTCCTTGTTTTTGACCCGGCTTGTTCCTGACCACGCTCCTGCTCTTGTTCCTCACTGATTCTCTGTGTATGACCCTGGCACTGACTCCTGACAATGTCTTCTGCTCTAGTCCTGCTGCTCATATCCATCTGCACATCCAGTGTGTCACCTGGACTGCTGTCATCCCTGTCTGGCTCTGCCTTCATAAGGTGCCTCATTACCACGGACCATCAGGCAACTACACGGCTGGTAACCTGTGCTTCTTTAGGTGCAGCATCACCCGTCACCACTTCCAGGAGAGCTCTGCACTTAGCCACAAGGGGAGCCCACTCATCACTTTGGCCACTGACCAGGTACATGACAGGTATAATGTAGCCTAGGCTTCGAATAAGTGTAGTATTGAGTGCAGTATGGATTGGGTACTTCCCTCTCTGTTCAGGTCGGAATTCTATCCAGGAAATTCCAGAGGGAAGGTGTAACAGACTAAACCGGGACAGGGGCTTTTGGAGGGGATTAGAGGCCTGCCTTCTACCCATTGATTATGGCCTAGAGAGGAGCCCGGGGGTTTTTTCAGCTTCTCCCGGTCAGAGCATATAAAAGAGCTTAGTTCAGCCCCTGATCCCATGGAGAGGGTAGATAATTCTCTAATGATGGACAACAACGTGATGAACACAGAGAGCGAGACTTGGATTAAATCTCTGAATAAAGACAATAAAGCTTCCCTTCTGGAGCAGATGGAGAGGTGTAATATTAATCTTGTACAGGTTAATAGTCAAAGGAAATATGGTGGCTCACCAGCAGACGAAGGCAAAGAAGCTCCTCCACTAGGGACTTTATCAACAATCTCTCTCAAGAAATTTATGAAGATAAATAATTCCACTTTTTCAGACTGCTGGATCATTGTATGAGTTTTGTCTTATGATGATTTGTGTAGTGGAGAAATTACACAAGTGAAAGCTGGTTAATGAGATTTTGACAGCCCTTGGTCTTTTTTCTGGGGAACTAGTGTCAAACTGTCTGGGTGGGCACTTTTAGGCTTGTCTAGGTGACTACTAGGTCACCTAGACATTTAGGCTTGTCTAGGTGACTATTTTTTTAATTACCTTACTGTTTAATTAGGATCAACGTTTTTTGTTAATGTTAGCTGTACTTATTATACTGTTTACAGTTTGCATTGCTTAGGGTACTGTAATCAAGCTCTTACCTGATTTTGTGTGGTATACAGTATTTTCTGTGTGAATTTACAATAAAGACAGTTCCAGTTTGCACCTAAACTAGTGTGATCTAGTTCTTGGGTGTAAAACTCAGCTATAATGATTAAGCACAAGATGTATGTGTGAAACGCGTCTACGTGACTTCATGTTGGTGTCTTTGTTGTCATCACTTGTAACATTTTGGAATTAAAAGAAATCTAAAGGCAACTGGAATTCCTGGATGTGCGGCTATTTCTTCTTCTACAGCTATAATACCTGGTTCGTGGTTTCAGAGTGTAGGAAGCTATATATTGGTGGCGGTACCCTAGCGGGGTGCCAGGGGGTCCATCAGAGAAGGTATTAGACCAATTCTAAAAGATGGTAGAGAAGGAGTTAATCAGATTGATAACCTCACAGAAAGTGAAAGTCAGGCTTTGAGGACCCTCAGTAGTGACCCGTCTATAGTCATCAAAACACTGACAAAGGTAGTGTGGTGGTAGTTCAGGATTGTGGTAGTTATAAAGACGAGCCTCTCAGACAATTGTCTGAAGAACAAACATATATAAAATGAAAGGGGAATCCCACCGCAAAATTAGAGTGTTCTAACTATCTCTGTGCAAAAGGGAGTAAATATGGGGGTCCTAACTAAACAAGAGGGGGAAGCTTTAATCCCATGAGCACCAATCCCTCCTGTATTTTATCACCTTCCTAAGACTCACAAGGGTTTACATCCCCTTATTGATAGGCCCATCATAGCTGGAACAGGTTCATTAAATGAACACATGGGTTTGTGGGTAAATTAGCAACTACAACCATTAGTAAGAGAACTCCCCAGATATTTAAGGGACACAAAACAGCTCTTGAACATTTGTCAAGTGCTTAATTGGGAGCAGGGGAATGTATGGATTGACTGTGATGTGTCCAGTTTATATTCTTCAATTCACCATAGCTTGAGGTTAACTGTTTTAACTTTTTATCTGGACTTTTTATCTGATGATTACATCTTAATCCATAGAGAGTTCATTTTGCAGTGCCTTGATTATCTATTATTGCACAACTTTTTCTCCTTTAATGGAGATTTCTACCACCAGTGGTGTGGAGCAGCCATGGGCACCTGTTTTTCCATCTCTCACGCCAACTTATATATAGGTTGGTGGGAGAGGGTCCGTATCTTTGGAGGTATGAAATAATTCAGGCTATTCAGAACACAATATACAGGGATATGGTAAATGGTTATCGACATGAACACACACACACACCCCCACAGGTTGGACTGGATGGACCAGTGTCTTTATTCAACCTTATAAACTAAGAAACTACATATTAAGTTCCTGAAGTCACTCTAGATATTTTCCCCCCCCAGACCTTTCACCCCCTTTTTGTTACCCATCTCTGAACTCGTTCTATCTTATCAATATCTTGATAAATATATTGATGATATATGATATATTCAAAATGAAGTCTCACTAAAGATAGGGGATTCAGAACCTCCTGCTGGTGATCCTTCTAGTGATGCACTCTTGAAACATTGAACTGCAGTCTACACTGCTTTGACCAATCATCCAGCAATGCCAAAGAATTTTCCATGTTACAGACACCTCCAGGGATATCAACCCTATTACACATCGATATATCATCAGCAAAAAGACATACAGTGCCTTGTAAAAGTATTCATACCCCTTGAAATTTTCCACATTTTGTCATGTTACAATTAGAAATGTAAATTATTTTTTACTACCAAAACAAAGTGGCACATAATTGTGAAGTGGAAGGAAAATCATAAATGGTTTTCAAAATATTTTACAAGTAAATATCTGAAAAGTGTAACGTTCATTTGTATTCAGCCCCCTTTACTCTGATACCCCTAACTAAAATCTAGTGGAACCAATTGCCTTCACAAGTCACCTAATTAGTAAATATAGTCCACCTGTGTGTAATTTAATCTCAATATAAATACAGCTGTTCAGTAAAGCCCTCAGAGGTTTGTTAGAGAACCTTAGTGAACAAACAGCAGCATGAAGGCCAATGCACACACCAGACAAGTCAGGGATAAAGTTGTGGAGAAGTTTAAAGCAGGGTTGGGTTATAAAAAAAATATCCCAAGCTTTGAACATCTCACGCAGCACTGTTCAATCCATCATCTGAAAATGAAAAGAGTATGGCACAACTGCAAACCTACCAAGACATGGTCATCCACCTAAACTGACAGGCTGGGCGAAGAGAGCATTAATCAGAGAAGCAGCCAAGAGGTCCATGGTAACTATAGAGGAGCTACAGAGATCCACAGCTTAGGTAGGAGAATCTGTCCACAGGACAACTTTTATTTGTGCACTCCACAAATCTGACCTTTATGGAAGAGTGGCAAGAAGAAAGCCATTGTTGAAAGAAAGTCATAAGAAGTCCCCTTTGCAGTTTGTGAGAAGCCATGTGGGTAGCACAGCAAACATGTGGAAGAAGGTGCTCTGGTCAGATAAGACCAAAATTGAACTTTTTGGCCTAAAAGCAAAACACTCTGTGGTGGAAAACTAACACTGCACATCACCCTGAACACACCAGCCCCACTGTGAAACATGGTGGTGGCAGCATCATGTTATGGGCATGCCTTTCTTCAGCAGGGACAGGGAAGCTGCCCAGAGTTGATGGGAAGATGGATGGAGCCAAATACAGGGCAATCTTAGAAGAAAACCTGTTAGAGTCTGCAAAAGACTTGAGACTGGGGCAGAGGTTCACCTTCCAGCAGGACAACGACCCCAAACATACAGCCAGAGCTACAATAGGATAATTTAGATCAAAGCATATTTATGTGTTAGAATGGCCCAGTCAAAGTCCAGACCTAAATTCAATTGAGAATATGTGACAAGACCTGAAAATTGCTGTTCACAGATGCTCTCCATCCAATCTGACAGAGCTTGAGCTAATTTGCAAAGAAGAATGGGCAAAAATGTCACTCTCTAGATGTGCAAATCTGGTAGAGACATACCATCTGAAGGCTTGAAGCTGTAATTGCAGCAAAGAGTGGTTCTACAAAGTATTGACTATGGGGGGGCTGAATACAAATTCACGCCAAACTTTTTACATATTTATTTGTAAAAAATTTTGAAAATCCTTTATCATTTTCCTTCAACTTCACAATTATGTGCCACTTGGTCTATCACATACAATTCTAATAAAATGAATTTACGTTTTTGGTTGTAACATGACAAAATGTGGATAAAGTCAAGGGGTATGAATACTTTTACAAGGCCCTGTACCTTGTCCAAAAAACCTTTAGTTATATAACTTACATATAGAATAAATAGAACATGGTCTTTGCACAGAGCTTTGTGGTACACCACTCGTGACTGATCTCTGTTCCGAGGGAACTCTATTTACAACCACACTCTGATATCTATCCTTTAGTCAACTGCATATCTCCTGAACCACCCAAGGTTTAAGTCCTAGCTTGTACAACTTTTGTATTAGATCATTATGTGGAACTGTATCAATTGTCTTGCTGAAAACAAGATATACTATATACACAGCACCACCCTGGTCAAAAACATTGGTATTATAGTAAAAAAATTCAATCAGATTAGTCTGACATGATCAACCCTCAGTAAAGCCATGCTGCTTTGGGTCCAGCAAGTTGTGTTTTTTTAAGTGATCAATGGGTCTTCTTTTCAGGAATGATTCCATTAACTTGACTACAACTAATGTTAAACTCGCTGGCCTGTAATTGCCAGCTTCTACCTTGCTGCCCTTCTTGTGGATAGGTACAATATTAGCTGTCCACCAGTCATGGGGAACTTCTCCTGTTAGAAGAGATTGATTAAAAAGATGTGTTCAACAACTATACCACAAAGTTCTCTTAGAATTCTGGGATAAATGCCTTTAGGGCCCATTGCTTTATTAAGCTTTAAACAAGCCAGTTCCTCAGCTACCTCTGTCTCCAAAAATCCTAAAAATGAACCCTCATTACCAGAACCAATATGATTCCCAAACTTGTTTAATTAGTTTGCTTCCTCCAAGTCTTCCTCAACATATGTGTTTTGCCGTGTTTTTATTTTAGTGCTCCCACTGTATTTTTTTCTTTCTATCACTAATGTACCTTAAAAAAAAAGTTTTATCTCCTTTCTTAATAGATATAGAAATGTCCTCCTTTTTCTTTGCTTTGGCAGCACTGATAATGTGTTTGGCCTCCTTTACTCTATACTCTTCCCTGTCAGCTACACAGCCTGAATCTTCTATATACCTAAATTTTTTCCTTTACTAGACTACTTACCCTTTTAGTGAACCTTATTCCATTTATTCTTACTAACTTGCCTGACATATAATCTAGTTGCCTCCAGGATGGTAAACATTGACAGTGCCCACTGATTACTCTCTCCTGTTGTTTTACTCCAATCTTCCAATTCATTTTTTTTGAATATTCCCCATTTCAGCAAAATTTGTCCTTTTAAAATCTAAAACTTTTGTTTTTGTATATGATTTTTCAGTTTTTGTTTTAATATCAAACCAAAGATATTGCTGATCGCTAGAACCCAAATTTTCTCCCACCTTAATATTAGACAGTTGATCCCCATTTGTCAGTACTAGGTATTAAATATGATCACCGCAAGACTTTTTACTAATTGTGTATTGCTAGAAAGTTTTTTTTTTCTTGGGAGAGTGCATGTGATCAGCACAGGGCCAATCAGCAGTGTCCAGACAGAGGGTCAGGGGAAAATGAAAAAAAAAACTCCTCCTACAAGCTTAAAGCAGACAATGATACAAGTCACAAGACTGCTCTAACTGCTGATGAGAAAAGGTAGTTCGCAGTTTAGATTTACTAAAACTGTTGCATTTCTCTGTTCTGTGTACTGTAGGAGACCAGATATAGTGAATGCAGGGTCCTGGGTTTTGTAACACTTAAAAGACACCTGGGCTGTCAGAACCTTGTAAAGGGCTTGCAAAGTCATCAGAAAGAAGGAACCAAAAACCAAAAGATTCCAAAACACATAAAAGAAAGTCCCACAAAAGATGATCAAAGGCTTTATAAGAACAAGAGAAACATGTAAAAATGACACAAAACATCCAGCACTCCTCTATATTATGTAAACAATTAGTCTATGGATTAACACATTGAGAGTCTGTGGTATGGCAGCAATTATAGCAGTAGTAGATGAATGGTAGGAAGGCGGATAAAGAGCGGATGGATGGATGAAGGGCGGATGGATGGATGGAATGTGGTTCACCTCTGCAGCTTCCGTAAGATCTGGGCAGGATCATCTATAGGATCCAATGGAGATGTCGGGAGGGGGCCAGCATAACGTGTTTTAAGGGACTCCGCCCTCTTTTTCAAATGCATTTGAAAATGCATAGCATGTTATAGTTATGCTATTTTCAACATATATGGAAAACTCTACCTACCCTCTTCCCTACTCTGTTGTTCTTGTGTAGTGTATACCCTGGTATTGTTTTCCCCAATCATTTAAATCCTTGAACCATGTCTCTGTAATTGCAACAAGGTCCAAGTTGTCACTAGTAGACATGTGTAGAACAAAAAAAAATTGTTTTGATTTGTTATTTGCATAAATTAGTTAAATTCAATTATTTTAAATAATTTTCGGAATTCATTAAATTTATTCAAATTCAAATGGATTTGAATTCCATCCGAATTGCTTTTAAATTGCATTGTAATCTACTCCCATTCGAATGCTAATTTATTTATTTTTTTCAAAATTAGAATTTTGAAAGATAGTTATATTCTTTCTATTCCATTCTATTCTATTGTTTTTTTTTATCTATTCTATTATTTTATTTTCTATTTTATTATATTCTTTTCTATTCAAATTCAAATATATTCTAGTCGAAATTTGAATTTTGTGATTATATTGTTAAATTCTTTCTATTCTATTCTTTTCTTTTTTTTTCTATTATAATCTTTTCTATTATTTTATTTTCTATTCTATGCTTTTTATACTATTCTATTCTTTTCTTTTCTATACAAATTTATATTCTATTTGAAATTTGAATTTTGGAAGAAGGTTATATTCTTTATATTCTATTCTATTGTTCTTTTCTATTCTGTTCTATTCCATTCTATTCTATTCTTTTATATTCTAGTAAATTCTATTCCTTTATTTTCTATTCTATTCTAATCTATTCTTTTCTACTCTGTTTGAATTTTGGAAAACGGTTATATTCAAGTATATACTATTCTATTGTTTTAATTCTATTCTATCATTTTATTTTCTAATCTGTTCTTTTCTATTGTATTCAAATTCGAATTAATTCTTTTTGAAATTCAAATGTCAGAAAATGGTTATATTCTTTCTTTTCTATTCTATTCTAGTCTTTTTATATTCTATTCTTTTCTATTCTATTGTATTCTTTTTTAAATTCTATTATTTTCTATTGTATTCAAATTCAAATGTATTCCATTTGAAATTCAAAATTCAGATGATAATTATGTTCTTTATATTTTATTATTTTTCTATTTTATAGTCTATTCTTTTTCTTTATTTCTTTAGTCTAATAGAATAGACTATAAAATATAAATAGAATAATATAATTTTCCATTTTTTTTTATTCTGTTCTTTTATTTTCTATTTTATTTTGTTCTGGTTTACTCAATTCTTTTATTTTCTATTCTATCCCTTTATTTTCTATTCTATTTTATTCTCTTCAGAAATTCGAATTTTATTAAAAAACTATTCATATTTGAAATTGATTCGAATACTATTTAAATTTGATTCAAAAACTATTCAAATTTAATTAAAAAAACTATTTAAATTCGAGTTTGGAACAAAACGAACCACATATGTCTAGTTCCTAAACATAATAGCTGTTAGCTCACAAAGCTTGTTGCCTAAACTACGAGTATTGGTGTACATGACATGACAAACACTGCTATCTAAGACAAGCAACGAGAAATAGATCTGCCACATAGGTAAAGTATCTAGCTGTCTCCATCCCTAATGAAATATGGAAAAAACAGAGGGGATTGTGGGACTTTGAGTGAGTGCAGCTAGATATGTTATATGTATATGATTGTATTAGATGTCATGGAGATAGGATAAAATCCCAAATAGGGGACCTATAATGACCTAGCACCAAATATGACACTCACAATCAATGCAGTAACATGAATCAAGGATAGATCATATATATAATTAATCTAGGCAAGAATAAATGCAAAAATAATAAATACAAAATCATTGTTAATAAATAACAGATTTATTGTGACAGCTTAGTCTCTGTAGATACACAATCTTTTAATATACATAAATCACTTACTAAGACCCAAAAAATGGGGACCCACAGAGAGCTGACACATGGTTCACATATTAGATTCAAAATTCATAGCCTATAATATCACATCTAATGATATCAATAACAAGTCATGTTTTTTAAAAAAAATTCGCATAAACAAAAACACATTAGTAACATTAGAAAAATGATTATTCATAAGAGACAGATAAAATACGGGAATATATTCTTTGTAAATACATGATTTTTCATTTTGACAGACTTATACATAATGGCTGAGTAATTGTAGGCTCGACGCGTTTCGTGGACCTCCGTCCGCTCATCAGGAGCATAAGAACTAAATTGTATGTCTGAAAATATAAGTTTGGATATATATCAGAATAATGATATGAACACAGGGAGAAATAGGGATGTATATCAAAGAATATATGGAGTTGACAACTACCTTGAGCAGTGTCAGGTCTACACAAAATATATGATCTATCCTTGATTCATGTTACTGCATTGATTGTGAGTGTCATATTTGGTGCTAGGTCATTATAGGTCCCCTATTTGGGATTTTATCCTATCTCCATGACATCTAATACAATCATATACATATAACATATCTAGCTGCACTCACTCAAAGTCCCACAATCCCCTCTGTTTTTTCCATATTTCATTAGGGATGGAGACAGCTAGATACTTTACCTATGTGGCAGATCTATTTCTCGTTGCTTGCCCTAGTACATTTTGGGTGGAAGACACCCGCTTTTTAGGTCTGCCACATTTTTTATACCCCTTTATACGCATAGGAAATGTTTCCCCCCATTCCTTATAAACAAAATATATAATTACCAATCAATCCTTCATCTTTAGCCTTTATATTTTGTATGTTTATTCAACCCCCCCCCCCCTGTTTATTTTTGAGCACAAATAATCCCTTTCTTAGTTTATCATCCAGTCCCAGACAGATTAGGGAAGGTCAGGTTCCTGTGTCCGGGTTCCCTGCACCGGGGCTGCGATGGTATTTAGCTGCCGCTCCCTTCGCCTGTCTCTGTTTATTACATCCAGGCTGGGGGCGTGGCTGGGCTACTACCATCTGCGCCATGCACAGTAGACCAGCGGCGTGGCGTCCCTTCGACGCCGCGTCGCTATGGTGACTGGTATCCATCTGCATCGGAGGCGGTCCTCTCCGACCAGCATCCGGTCTTCTGACCGGATGTGGGTGGGTCTGTTGTCCGTACATATATATCCGACGCCGACATGGCATTGGCGTGGACTACATCCGGATCTGGGGAAATGCAACCTGGTCACAACTTCAGCCTTTTATCTTTTCAGTGTACATTGGTGAGTCCCTGCACATCAAACTCGTGTTAGTCTGGCTTTCTATATGCAACACTATCCTGCCTATTTATTGCATGCCTCCGTTCTTCTTGTTTATGCACAATTTACTTGCTATTTGGAATGGCTATAAGCTTCTTTGGAGTCCTCCTTCTCACCACGGTTCTGGTTCCACTTCTCTCCTGATTTTGCTTTTTCATCTTGGAATCACTTTTAATATCACCTGCTGTCACAAGAAACCTTTTCACTTTCATCTGCCCCCTTTATTCACGTAATATTCTCACCTGTTCACTACTATATCTGACACCTCCTTTTTGAGATCTTTTTCTGCTATCTCCTTAGTGTTGGCACTTTCTCTGGTGGCTTCCTGACTCCCATCGATCACTCAGAACTCTTAATTCTTTTTATATCCAGACACATTCTTTTTCTTCTTTACAAAATATATTTTCATTTTATTAGGAGAATCAAAACTAAACCAAGTCTATCTTATTATATATTTTCAGATTCTACTGATATCGAATTATTTACGATTTCATTCTTTGACTATTTGCCTGGTTTCCTATTTGATTCCTTCATTTCCATATGGCATTTTTTCTTTCAATGCTCATCCCCATTTTTTGGATGTTACCCACGCCTCAGCCCCGGGTCAGGCGTATCTCGGCCCAGCCCTGTACCTCCTCTCTGGGATTGGATTTTTTGTAGACCTGACACTGCTCAAGGTAGTTGTCAACTCCATATATTCTTTGATATACATCCCTATTTCTCCCTGTGTTCATATCATTATTCTGATATATATCCAAACTTATATTTTCAGACATACAATTTAGTTCTTATGCTCCTGATGAGTGGACGGAGGTCCACGAAACGCGTCGAGCCTACAATTACTCAGCCATCATGTATAAGTCTGTCAAAATGAAAAATCATGTATTTACAAAGAATATATTCCCGTATTTTATCTGTCTCTAATGAATAATCAGTTTTGTAATGTTACTAATGTGTTTTTGTTTATGCAAATTTTTTAAAAAAACATGACTTGTTATTGATATCATTAGATGTGATATTATAGGCTATGAATTTTGAATCTAATATGTGAACCATGTGTCAGCTCTCTGTGGGTCCCCATTTTTTGGGTCTTAGTAAGTGATTTATGTATATTAAAAGATTGTGTACCTACAGAGACTAAGCTGTCACAATAAATCTATTATTTATTAACAATGATTTTGTATTTATTATTTTTGCATTTATTCTTGCCTAGATTAATTATATATATGATCTATCCTTGATTCATGTTACTGCATTGATTGTGAGTGTCATATTTGGTGCTAGGTCATTATAGGTCCCCTATTTGGGATTTTATCTCCATGACATCTAATACAATCATATACATATAACATATCTAGCTGCACTCACTCAAAGTCCCACAATCCCCTCTGTTTTTTCCAAACACTGCTATCTACTACCACCAGAAACTTTAACTGAAGTGACCACCCCATCAGCCCAATCTTTAACAACACAAACCCTCACATTTGTTTCAAACTGCTGGGGGCAGAAATGCTCATCATCAGTTACATCTCTGCCCCATTCCTCAGTTTTAATGCATGTGCAAAAAACTTTTAAATTCCATACTAAGAAGCTCAGTGCCCTTGTATAAGGGATGAACATCTCTCTTGTACAGCTCAACGTCAGACCACCGGAGAGCATCATGCCCAATCATTTAATCAAAGGCTGGCCATACACTATACAATTTTCTTGTTCAACTTTCCTTTAGATTTACCAAAACCATGTAATATAGGGTCAAACCTAAACACTTTCAATTTGTACGCAGTCAGGCAGGCCCTTGCACTACATAGTTTAAGGTAAATCTAAAGGAAATTGAATAAGAAAATTGTATAGTGTATGGCCAGCCAAACAGTGAACTCTGCTATCATAGGCGTGCGCACAGGGTGTGCCAGGTGTGCCTGCGCACACCCTAATCACCTAGGGCACATTAGCATTATCGCTCTGTTTGCCAGTGAGGAGATGGGAAAGATCTCCCTCGGACCTGCTCTGCCATAAGAGAAGTGCCACACACTTCTATTTCACTTTGCCAGCAGGGAGAGTAATGTACCGGGGCCATATACATGTAGGCAAACACATGCATGTGTATTTAAACTTTGGGGTGCACACCCTAATGCAATAGGCTGCGCACACCTATGTCTGCTATACAAAGTACTTTCTCTTGTTGTCCATTATGCACAGGTAAGACCGTTGAAAATGTAACAGTACACCCTAACTGGTAAAGATCCTGGATCAAATTCTGAAAATCCTTCTATAAAGAACGCACATCATTCTGGGACAAATCATTTTTGCCAAGGTGCACAACATCAACATTGCACTCTTCACTAGCTTTTTTGACAGTTATTAAAATGCTTCTTTCATATCTCCTAACAGTAGCACCAGGCAAACACCTAACTTCCTTTGACGCTTCCACATGATTTCCTTAGACTACGCAGAATTTCCTGTGAGGAGAGGCATTCTGAGAATATAAAGTGGTTTAAATAGCCAAAGCAGGAAAGAGTGACCACTAATTGCAGCATTTTACCCACGGTAGGGAGCAAAATAACATGCTAGTGTTTACCCCAGCATATGGTTTGGAGTATAGGAAGGTGAAAAGAATAGTCGAGCGATATATCCCAATATTATATGAATATGAAATTTATGCACAAATCCTTTCCAAGAGCATAAAAAACGGTCTCCCGGTATAGTTACCTCCTTAGGCAGTCACTTGTCATCTAGCTTTTAGTAAAACATGGTTGGAGTTTGTAGGAAACTACAAATGTGGGGGCATATAATTGCCACTGTAGCTCTTGTTTCTATAAAGTGGACACATTTACGTCAACAGAAAACAGACAAGAGTTTAAAATTAGGCCTTTTATAAGTGTCGGTTCACACTATGGCGATCCGACTTCGGGGGCGACCTGTGAAGTCGCGTACACCGCGACTTCGGTGCGACTTGCACGGACTTCACATAATGGAAGTCAATGCAAGTTGCTGCGATGTCGCCGCGAAGTAGTACAGGAACTATTTTCTAAGTCGGAGCGACTTGAGTCGCTCCTATTAGAATGGTTCCCGTAGCACGGAATGAACCGCGACTTGTCAGGCGACTGGTCAGCCTAGTATGAACCGGGACTAAATTGCAACACTCAAAATGTAGTATATTTAATTCCCTACAAAGGTTGTTCCATCCAGTACATAGGAAGGGCCACAAGCAGGCTGTGAGATTGCCTCAATGACCACATTCATAATATTGAGAAAAAACATGGGACAATTGTGGCTTTTTGTAACGTTTTGTTTTAGTTTTGTGGATTTTTTCTTGATTATGTAGTTATTATTTGTTACATTGTATATCAAGTCAGTTGGGGTTTGTGTTTACATGGGATTTTGTGGTTTTATTGAAACATGGTTGGAGACTAGCCACTATCTGATTGATGGTTTACACCTGTGGGATCTGCCTGTGTAGGGATAACAGTTGCATCAATAAGAGGGTGAGCTAAGGTTTTGACATAGCACAGGAAGTGTTAAACTTTCTCTAAACAGTATAAACACTGTACACACTCGCAATACCCATACGAAGTAGTGATGGGCTGAACATTTGAGTCGAACATCGTGTGTTCATGTGTTCGCTGAACACACAAACAAATGTGGCGCTCAGCGGGAAGTTCACCTGCCGATGAGTGCCCCATAATGCACACCACTATTGCAGTGCATTAAGTGCTTGTGATTGGCCAAAGCATGCACCTGACCTGTATGCTTCGGCCAATCACAGCACAATGTTCTGTCAGAGCCATAATTGGCCAAAAGCAGGGTGCCTTTAGCCAATCAAGTCCACGTCCCACACTATATAAGGCTGCTTACATGGTAGCCGTGTGTTGTGGTGCAACAGAACTAATTTTATTTAGGGCATAATTGCTGTCCTCCCTTTTGTGTCGCATGTGCTATTCCTTCTGCGTCAGCAGTGGGGTTTTTTTGTGGTGTAGCAGCACTAATTTTATTTAGGGCATAATTGATGTCCCCCCTTTTGTGTCGCAGGTGCTATTCCTTCTGTGTCAGCAGTGGGGGTTTTTTGTGGCGCAGCAGCACTAATTTTATTTAGGGCATAATTGCTGTTCCCTCCTTTTGTGTCGCAGGTGCTATTCCTTCTGCGTGAGCAGGGTTTTTTTTTGTGGTGCAGCAGCACCAAATTTATTTAGGGCATAATTGCTGTCCCCCCTTGTGTGTCGCAGGTGCTATTCCTTCTGCGTCAGCAGTGGGGTTTTTTTGTGGCGTAGCAGCACTAATTTTATTTAGGGCCTAATTGCTGTTCCCTCCTTTTGTGTCGCAGGTGCTATTCCTTCTGCGTCAGCAGTGGGGGTTTTTTTGTGGCGTAGCAGCACTAATGTTATTTAGGGCATAATTGCTGTCCCCCCTTTTGCGTCATAGGTGCTATTCCTTCTGCACCAGCAGGGGTTTTCTTTTTTTTTTGGCTTTATTAAGTTTTTCTTAAAAAATATATAATAAAACGGTTTATAGTGCACTGAGTACAAAAGTACTGCACCCAAGCACCATGTTCCCTTCCCACATTCTATAGTAAAAAGTTACAACCCCCCCCCCCCCCCAACAAAAAAAATGGCTTTATTACGTTTTTCTTTATTAAAAAAAAAATTATAATAAAACGGTTTATAGTGCACCAAGCACAAAAGTATTGCACCCAAGCATCATATTTCCATCTCGCATTCTATAATAAAAAGTTATAACCCCCCCCCCCCCCCACTCACAAATCCCATCATGTTCGAAAGGCCAACAAGGAGAGGCAGACGCTTACAGGCCACTAAAAGAGGGCAAGCAGCCTCTTTGTCCACAGTGGAAAGTGGTGGTCTTGAACATTGTGCATCCTCTGCAGGCGTGGGCAAGCTTGTCCTTTTTTTCCAGTGCTGGCCGTGTTATTGAGCCACAACATGCAGAAGAGTTGGTGGAGTGGATAATTAAGCTGTCCGTGTCCTCCTCATCCTTTGTCACCCAGGCTCATACTAATTTGCCTTCCACCATAATATCAGTTTTAATGCTGAAGCTTCATACATAATTATCATCAGTTTATATCCCTTATTAATAATTCCTTATTAAAAATTCAATTAAAAAACACCAAATAGCTGAAAAACTCTGTAACCGAGTTTATGGACCTCTCATTACAAAAGGTTATAAACACTGGTGGCTCCATACCCAGCCAGAGCATTTAGAACATCAAAAAGGTCTTCCATCTCAACTCACCACTGTCCTCAGCAGTGTCACAGATGTTACCCAAAATATAAAAAGTTCCACATAGTATAAATTCCTAAATTTTGTTAGGAATTAGGAATAGGTTGCGCTTACAATGTAGATGTAAACAAAGCAAGTAAAATTACATGCGTAAGCCCGAACACACAACAAAAATTCTATTGATGTGCATACATTGGCCCCTAGGCACATTAACCAACCAGGGTTTAGAGTGACAACTGCTACTGGGTATGTAGGAATTATAATCAGTGTTTTTAACCACTTGCCTACTGGGCACTTATACCCCCTTCCTATCCAGGCCAATTTTCAGCTTTCAGCGCTGTCACGCTTTGAATGAAAATTGCGCGGTCATGCTACACTGTACCCATATGACTTTTTTATCTTTTTTTTTCACACAAATAGAGCTTTCTTTTGGTGGTATTTAATCACCTCTGGCTTTTTTATTTCCTACAAAAAAAAAAAGAAAAAAGACAGAAAATTTTGAAAAAAAAAAAAGTTTTTCTTATTTTCTGTGAGTAAATTTTGAAAATAAATACATTTTTCTCCTTCACTGATGTGCGCTGATGGGCACTGATAGGCTGCACTGATGGGCACTGATGAGGTGGCACTTAAGGGCACTGATGAGGTGGCACTGATGAGGAGGTACTAATATGCTGCACTGATGAGCACTGATGCGCACTGATAGGCGGCACTGATGAGCACTGATAGGTGGCACTGCTGGGCACTGAGAGGTGGCACTGCTGGGCACTGAAAGGTGGCACTGCTGGGCACTGAGAGGCGGCACTGACGGGCGGCAGTGATGGGCACTGAGAGACTGCACTGATGGGCACTGAGAGGCGGCACTGATGGGTGGCACTGATGGATACTGACGGGTGGCACTGATCAGCACTGATGGGCAGCACCATCAGTGTCCACACTCAGTGCCCATAGTGCTGCCAGTCAGTGCCTAGATGAGCAGGCACTGATGGGCACTGACTGTGGGCACTGATGGCGGGCACTGTGGGCAGTTGTGGCATTTTTTCCCCTCTTCTGTAATCAGGGCACTGGTGATCAGTGCCCTGATTACATTCCTGTGTGTTCCCTTACTGCTGTTCGGGCTCTCCTCTTCCTCACACTGCAGTCTCCGTGTGAGGAATAGAGCTGGCGATGAGAGATGATCTAATATGTTTACATATGAGATCATCTCTCATTGCACGGCCCGATGACGTGGTAAATGGCCGCTGTGATTGGCCATTTACCACGATCTGTGATTGGCTGTGTCCAAGGGACACGGCCAACACAGATTTTTCCCAATGCGCGCTCGCGGGAGCGCGCGGGGAGCCTGTTTCTGGGAGGCCGTTTAAAGACGGCCTCCCGGAAATTCGAGTCCGTGCTGTAGCCGTACTTCGGCTATAGCGCGGATCGGAAGTAGTTAAAAAATGTTTTAGTGTATATAGTTGCATCTTTCTTGATCATTTCTCAATCTAAAACATGTATTTTATCCATTCTGCTCTCCCAAGTTAATTTAATGTTTCTATTATTCCTATTAATGTTATCCAAAACTCCTGAAGGTCCTCTTGATCCCCTCTCCATATTATTATTATAAAATATTTGAACCTCTAAAGGGTTCATTCAATTGGTTTACTGGATAGGATGCATTCCTCTTCCCATTTTGCAATGTACAAATTTGCTATGCTGGGTGCAAAGTTTGCACCCATGGCAACACCTACTTTTTGTAAATAATATGTTCCTTGATACCAAAAATAACTATGTTTTAAACAAAATTCCTGTCTTGTTGAGTGTCCATTTTGCTGCCTTAATGTTGGTGTATAATGATGAGACATCAGCTGTTGTAGGAGTTTTAAAATATGCTTGGTGTCTTTTAAGTACGCTTTTGTACTTTGCACTAGTGGCTATAAAAAATATTCTATGTACTCACCTAGCCTTGCTGTTAAGAAATCTATATAATTTACAATGGGGCACCCTGGCGGGTGTTTATTGTTTTTATGAATTTTAGGTACACAATATATTACAGGTAATGTATTTTGCATGTTGACAGGATTAAGTATTTTTCTTCTTTTTTTATTTAGAATCCCTTCCTTGCTCTGTATTTAATAATTTCTCCAACTCTTTTTATGTATTGTTTAGTGGGGATGATACTTAAGATCTCATATAGTATGTGTTTTGATGTCCTAAAAGTTTATCCATGTCTTGCTTATATTGTTTTTTAGACCATATCTTTGAGTGATTTTTTTCCTTTTTTTTTATCATCTGAAGTTTGTGGTTCTTTTTAACCACTTAAGCTCCGGAGGATTTGGCTGCTCAAAGACCAGGGCCTATTTTGCGATTTGGCACTGCGTGACTTTAACGGACAATTGCGCGGTCATATGACGCTGTACTCAAATGAAATTGACGTCCTTTTTTTCCCACAAACAGAGCTTTCTTTTGGTGGTATTTGATCACCTGTGCAATTTTTACTTTTTGCGCTATAAACAAAAAAAGAGCGACAATTTTGAAAAAATAACAATATTTTTCACATTTTTTAATATGAAATTCCCCCCCAAAAAATGATTGGTTTGCGCAAAAGTTATTGCGTTTACTAACTACGGGAAAGATTTATGTCATTTTTATTGTTTTTTTTTTTTAACTAGTAATGGTGGCGATCTGCGATTTTTTTTGTGGGACTGCGACATTGCGCGGACAGATCGGACCCTTGACTGACATTTTTGACATTTTTGGGGGTACCAGTGACATTTCTACAGTAATCAGTGCTATACATATGCACTGTTACTGTAAAAATGACACTGGCAGGGAAGGGGTTAACTTTATTGGTAAACAGTGGGTTAAATGTATCCCTAGGGGTGTGATTCTAACTGTGGGGGGGCTTGGCTTGTGATGTAACCACAGAGACATACGATCCTACATAGCAGGATCGTATAGTCTCTGCAGTTACACCAGGGAGAATGACAGACGGCTTTGTTTACATTAGCCGTCTGCCTTTCTCCCTCTCCGGCAGGAGATTACGAGTGGCCGGTGGACATAGCAGCCGCCAGTCACTCGCGCAGGGATGTTAGTGAACGAGTGGGGGCGGGAGCGCGTCTCCGTCGGCGCGCGCTCGTCCCCTAGAGGCTCGTAGGCGAGCGACGTACCGCAACGTCACTTTGCCAAGGAGGGGCTGACTTATGTGGGCATACAGGATGCTGGGTTGTTATTTGCTTCCGGGAGCTGAGATGCGCTCCGAAAGCCCTCCCCTTCCTCCTTGCCTGGGCAATGCGGGTGTCTGGGCGAGTCTTCCCATTGCGCATAGGCGCCATGCCTTCCTCACTGAACACATGGCATCAATACACTTGGCGGCACTACGCCGCCGCGTGTGTTCGTCATCGGCGTTCATCACACGATGGAGTGTTTGGCATCACGCATCTGGACGTTTAGTGCCGCCCAGGGTGTGATGCCCCCCTCTTTGTGAACGTGGGCGTGACGCTGGGAGTCACCCATGGCCAATTCGAGGGTACAAAACCAATTCTAGGAGGACACCATACAATTTCCTTGTCTTTGCTTCTCACCCCTCTGGGAAATTTTGTACCATTACCGGGATTATGGCCCCATCACGCATGAGGAGGTACACTATTGACGATTTTTACTTTACTCTATTTTGCTTGTATACTTTGGCACTGACTCCAAGTTCCTCACGAGGTTACTGCACCTTGGCTTCACACTTTTTCTACCTCTCCAACTCCTTCTTCCCCTACTCTGGGACCATGGTTACCTAAATATTCCACATTCCCCAGTACACTTCTTTCATTTACATAATCATGTAGCTGCTCCACTTATATCAAAGGAGGAATATAGAAAAGTCTGAGGAGTCCCCAGGTGGTCCTATAAATCTTTTACACTGCACAATCCCTTTGTGCTGCAGGTGAGCGCGCATTGCACACAGAGGTGTTTAGCAGGTGGATGGATTTGGCACATTTAGCACAATCATCTTGAATGAAGAAGCACTGCATGTGTTTAAAGATTCACACATTTTATTTTAGATATTCACTAAATTTTTATGATTTCACTTTTTCCCTTATTGTTTTGATTTTTTTAAAGGTGCCTATTAGGCACCTTTTCATGGATATTGCATTTTGGTATTTTTAAAACATGATTTTATGACAATTTATCATGGTCACATACACAACATTTACTTTCATTGAATAGCGCACCACTCTCACATATACACTTATACAGATGAAACAATCAGCTTTAGGATCCATGCACACTAGGGAGCAGAAATAACATCAGAACTGCTGGCAGAAAAAAGCAACATAACGAAATTCTCCAATGGGGCATACTGTACACGCGTTTACGTTTATGTTTACGTTGATTTTCCCCAAAACACTAAAAAAATGTACACTTAAAAATGCTTGACAACCTAAACACCACGTTTAGGCACATCAAGCATTTTTTCTCCCTGAAAGTTATTCTCAAAAATGCATTTGTGATGGGTTTTTATCAGCCTATAAAAGCTGCTCTACAAATACGCCTGTAAATGCTTAAATATGCATGGACACAGGCTAACCAAGTTACCTCTACAAGCTGAAAGAGAAAATGCCAAATGTCTGTATAAGTAGAATTTTTTATGCCCAGTGTCCAAGAGGCCTTAAAGTGGAACTATAGCCTTAGTATGAAACATTGGATGCAGGTAGGTTTTTATTGTAGAAGATACTTCGTATGACTCTTCTGCTGTAAATACTTCTTATCCGCGTGCCAGCAATGCTTCCTCTGAATGTACACTGAGTCGTGCATGTGCAGCTCAGTGTACATTCTCAGCATGCCCTGGGGCCAGAATAATTTTTTTCCTGTGCTCATGTGCAGAAATACATCTTCAGTTAAGATTTCCGAAGAAGACTGAGAAGACTACTGAACAAAGTTGTCACTGAAGGCAATGGAGCTTTCAGACATTTTAGTTCCACTTTAAGTAACAACAGGGTGAAATAATGTGTTTCAGCTAAATTATGAATACTGATTACTATAGTAATGTCACTGGTCCCCCCCAAAAGTGTCAAAAAATGTCAGTTAGGGGTCCAATCTGTCCGCCGCAATGTTGCAGTCTCGCTAAAAATCGCAGATCGCTGCCATTACTAGTAAAAAAAAAAAAAAAAAAATCCTGTAGTTAGTAGACGCGATAACTTTTGCACAAACCAATCAGAATACACTTATTGGGATTTTTTTTTACCAAAAAATTTGTAGCAGAAAACAAATTGGCCTAAAAGGTTAAAAAATTTTGATTTTTAAATTTTTTTTTGGGAATGATATATAGCAGAATGTGAAAAATATTGCTTTTTTTTCTCAGAATTGTCGCTCTTTTTTTGTTTATAGCGCAAAAAAATAAAAATCGCACAGCTGATTAAATACCACCAAAAGAAAGCTCTATTTGTGGAGAAAAAAGGGCATCAATTTTATTTAGGTACAGTGTCCCACGACTGCGCAATTGTCCGTTAAAGTAACACAGTGCCCAATCGCAAAATATGGCCTGGTCATTAAGGGGGGAAATCTTCCGGTCCAGAAGTGGTTAACCACGATTGCCTGGGTTTCTAAATTGATCGATTTTCCTCCAGTCAGACACATACACATTCAAATTCAAATTATTTAGAATAATCATAATGGGATGAATCAGCTAATTTCCTGGTTTGATCTCCCATAATTGTTTTACAAATGTAATTAGCTCTTTACTAAAAGATGATAAAAAGGAATATGAAAAGGTTATCATATATGGGTAACTTTAGCCTTAAAGTGGATGTCACACCAGAAGAAAGCAAAGATGCTTTAAAACCTTACACAAAAAGAAAATCCCTCCCTGACCTGGGCCTTCCCTTCACAATACAAAGCCCTAATAAAATCTTTTTAAGTGTATAAAGATTATGATGCAACTCTTTCCACAGGCAAAAGTTTGCATCATTATTATTGAAAACGTAAAAGTATACAGCGTAGGGGTGGGAAGGGAATTAGGCCCCATTCACACCTGGGCATTTTGGGATTGTGGTAGAATCACTGCAATCCTGCCTGCAATCTCAAAATGCACTAAAATTGCAAAACACAGGCTCAGGTGCCATTTATTTCAATGCAACCTAAAGAGTGGTGCAGTTTTGCCACCGTTTATCGTGTGGCAAAACCGCACAGTGTTTTAGGTGCCCCCTTCACACCGGGGCGTTAACGATGGTGGGCAGTATCGCTGGGATTCTGCCCGCAATCCCAAAACACTATGCAAAACTGACAAATCGCAACAAGCTTGTTCAGGTGCCATTCATTTTCAATGGCACCTAAACGCGGTTAGGGTTCTTGTGTGATAAATTGCAGTAAACCGCTTTGAGCGAAGCTTGTTGCCTAAAAGAAGCTGCTGCTCTTTTACTGAGTGACAAGGTTCACGCAATGCGGTTTGCCACCATTGAAGTGCTATTTATCCTGCAACAATCGCGGCAGAGCCACACCCGTGTTTAAGTGCCATTGAAAATGAATGACACCTAAACAAGCGTGGTGCAATTTGTCTGTTTTGAAGAGTTTGGTATTGTGGGCAGAATCATGGCGATTATTCTCACGATTTCAAATGCCCAGGTGTCTTGCAGGGCATTAGAGTACACAGCATCTGCAAAAGATGCATGGAAAGGGTATGAAAAAAGACAATATTTACAAGAGAGAAATGCGGAGGGTATGATGTCAGGCAGTATATGAAGGAAAGGAGTGCGGAGGGTATGGTGGCAGGCAGTATATGAAGGAAAGGAGTGCGGAGGGTATGATGGCAGGCAGTATATGAAGGAAAGGAGTGCCGAGGGTATGATGTCAGGCAGTGTATGAAGGAAAGCAGTGCGGAGGGTATGATGGCAGGCAGTGTATGAAGGAAAGGAGTGAGGAGGGTATGGTGGCAGGCAGTATATAAAGGAGAGGAGTGTGGAGGGTATGATGGCAGGAAGTATATGAAGGAAAGAAGTGCGAAGAGTATGATGGCAGGCAGTATATAAAGGAGAGGAGTGTGGAGGGTATGATGGCAGGAGGTATATGAAGGAAAGGAGTGCGGAGGGTATGATGTCAGGCAGTGTATGAAGGAAAGCAGTGCGGAGGGTATGATGGCAGGCAGTGTATGAAGGAAAGGAGTGAGGAGGGTATGGTGGCAGGCAGTATATAAAGGAGAGGAGTGTGGAGGGTATGATGTCAGGAAGTGTATGAAGGAAAGCAGTGCGGAGGGTATGATGGCAGGCAGTGTATGAAGGAAAGGAGTGAGGAGGGTATGGTGACAGGCAGTATATAAAGGAGAGGAGTGTGGAGGGTATGATGGCAGGAAGTATATGAAGGAAAGAAGTGTGAAGAGTATGATGGCAGGCAGTATATAAAGGAGAGGAGTGTGGAGGGTATGATGGCAGGAGGTATATGAAGTAAAGGAGTGTGGAGGGTATGATGGCAGGCAGTATATAAAGGAGAAGAGTGTGGAGGGTATGATGGCAGGAATTATATGAAGGAAAGGAGTGTGGAGGGTATGATGGCAGGCAGTATATAAAGGAGAAGAGTGTGGAGGGTATGATGGCAGGAATTATATGAAGGAAAGGAGTGTGGAGGGTATGATGGCAGGCAGTATATAAAGGAGAGGAGTGCGGAGGGTATGATGGCAGGAAGTATATGTAGCAAAGGAGTGCGGAGGGTATGATGGCAGCCAGTATATGAAGGAAAGGAGTGTGGAGGGTATGATGGCAGGCAGTATATGAAGGAAAGGAGTACGGAGGGTATGATGGCAGGCAGTATATAAAGGAGAGGAGTGCAGAGGGTATGATGGCATGAAGTATATGAAGGAAAGGAGTGTGGAGGGTATGATGGCAGGCAGTATATGAAGGAAAGGATTGCGGAGGGTATGACAGCAGGCAGTAGATAAAGGAGAGGCGTGTGGAGGGTATGACAGCAGGTAGTAAGAGCTGGAGAGAAGTGCCAAGTATATGGCAGCATATGCAGGAGAAGTGTTCAGAGGGTATGACAATGCAGGACAGGTGTGGGGAGTGTTATGACACTTGGGACTGTGTAGAAGAGGAATGAGAAGGATATGAATGAAGCTAGTGTAGCAGATTTTCCAGGCATTGGGCCTGATGTAGGTCTGCCATGGTCACCGGTAACACCTTCAGCTCATTTAAGCTGAATACCCAAGTGTGAGTTTTGAGTCAAATATCAGTCCGGCATCTTTGGTTTGTTTTGTTTATTTTATATTAGGGATGGGAGAAGGGAATGAGTGGGATACTCCTCTGGCTCAACTAGGTTCAAATGGGACACTTGAACAAAAATGCCTTTCAGCGCTGTCTTGACACCGGCTGGGGGCCGACCAACGCTTGCTGATGCTTCAAAAACACTGACTTGCTGTACTGTACTTGAAACTTGACCTCTGAAAAAGTCCTGAATAGTGATGGACGAACATCGACCTGGGCGGTTCGTGAACGTCAGCCGCGAATTTTCTCAAAAGTCCGCGAACCGCGAGTTCGTGGCGGGCCCCATTGACTTTAATGGGAGGCAAACTTTTTTTTTTTTTCATAAATCAGCCAGAACTGACAGCAGCCGGTAAATACATGTCAAATACATATAGGGTCCATTCACACATCTGTAAAATGGGTCTGCATCCATTCCACAATTTGGCAGAACATTTACAGACCCATTGATTTTCAATTCCAGTCTGAAAAACTAGGCATTCACAGGATAAAGAAGTAAGTGTCGACCATAAAAGGCCCCAAAAATTAGCCCACGTGCGTTTACCTGACAGCTAAGAACGTAGTATTTGATGGCTGGAGGTACATTAGGCATTCACAGGATGCAGAAGTAAGTGTCGCCTATTCCAGGCCCCAAAAAATTAGACCACATGGGTTTTCCTGACAGCAAAGAACGTAGTATTTGGTGGCTGGAGGTACATTAGACATTCGCAGGATACAGACGTAAGTGTCGGCCAGAATAGGCCCCAAAATATAGCCCACATGGGTTTACCTGACAGCTAAGAACGTAGTATTTGGTGGCTGGAGGTACATTAGGCATTCACAGGATACAGAAGTAAGTGTCAGCCAGTATAGGCCCCAAAAATTAGACCACATGGGTTTACCTGACAGCTAAGAACGTATTATTTGGTGGCTGGAGGTACATTAGGCATTCACAGGATACAGAAGTAAGTGTCGGCCAGTATAGGCCCCAAAAATTAGACCACATGGGTTTACCTGACAGCAAAGAACATAGTATTTGGTGGCTGGAGGTACATTAGGCATTCACAGGATACAGAAGTAAGTGTCGGCCAATATAGGCCCCAAAAATTAGACCACATGGGTTTACCTGACAGCAAAGAACGTATTATTTGGTGGCTGGAGGTACATTAGACATTCAAAGGATACAGAAGTAAGTGTCGGCCAGTATAGGCCCCAAAAATTAGCCCACATGGGCTTACCTGACAGCTAAGAATGTAGTATTTGGTGGCTGGAGGTACGTTTGGCATTCACAGGATACAGAAGTGTTGGCCAGTATAGGCCCCAAAAATTAGACCACATGGGTTTACCTGACAGCAAAGAACGTAGTATTTGGTGGCTGGAGGTACATTAGTCATTCACAGGATAAAGAAGTAAGTGTCGGCCAGTATAGGCCCCAAAAATTAGCCCACATGGGTTTACCTGACAGCAAAGAATGTAGTATTTGCTGGCTGGAGGTACATTAGGCATTCACAGGATACAAAAGTAAGTGTCGGCCAGTATACGCCCCAAAAATTAGCCCACATGGGTTTACCTGACAGCTAAGAACGTAGTATTTGGTGGCTGGAGGTACATTAGGCATTCACAGAAAAAATTATTGTCGGCCATGAAAGGCCCCAAAAATTTGGCATTCCATGGACATGAAATGCCTTTTATGCTGCTGTATTTAGCGAAGACAAGGACCAGAAATTTGTTGTGGGTGGATGGTGGTCTGGCGGATATTTGTGGCCTGTCATGAGGAATTTTAATGAAACATGGTCTACTGGTCACATGAGATCCAGCCTCATTCATTTTTATATGTGAGGTAGTCTACACTGTCATCAGCTAGGCGAGTGCGCTTATTGGTCACGATCCCTCCTGCTGCGCTGAACGTCCTTTCGGGCAGGACACTGGATGGGGGGCAAGCCAACAGTTTCATTGCAAATTGTGCAAGCTCTGGCCAGAGGTCAAGCCTGCCCACCCAGTAGTCCAGGGGTTCATCACTCCTCAGAGCGTCCACACCGGCCGTTAACCCGGTGTAGTCGTAAATCTGTCGGTCTAGGCGTTCCCTGATGCTGGATCCAGAGTACAGCTGTCGATGGTTCGGGTGAAAGAAGGATCTCATATCTGAAGTGACCAAGACATCTTCAAACCGCCCTCTTCTTGCAGGTGCCGTTGGATTGCGACCCAAACTGTCTCTCTGTGACTGGAAATTTTTCTGCCAACGCACGCTAAAGCAGAATGCAGCATTTCCCGCAGCAAGGCCTGGAAGTGCTGCATTCTGACCGCCCTCTGTGATTGTGGTAACATTTCTGCCATTTTTTGTTTGTACTGGGGGTCTAAGTACGTTGCCACCCAGTACTGGTACTTGGCCTTCATGCTTTTTATACGGGGGTCCCCCTTAAAACACTGGAGCATTAAGGCCCCCATTCGCACTAAACTGGAAGCGGTGTAGTGGCCTGCTTCCAGCTCATCATCCAGGATAATGTCGTCCTCGTTCTCCTCCCCCCATCCAGGGATAACACCAGGGATCCCAGAAAGGTTTAAAGCATGCTCTTCTTGCTCCTCCTCATCCCCCCTCGCACCATCCTCCTCTGACTCCTCTTCAGACTCCTGTTGTTGACTTGTCTCAGATGGAGTAGCACCCACTGGGAATTCATCCAACATTGCGACTTTCTCATCTTCCTGCTCCTGCTCCTCGACGGCTTGATCAATGACACGATGCAATGCAGGCTCCAGAAAGAAGGCGTAAGGTACGATGTCACTGATGGCGCCCTGGCCGTGACTGACCAGTTTGGTGATCTCATTGAATGGCTGCAGAGCAGCCACAGATGAGGTGAAAAAAACTAAGCTCCCCAGAACCTGTCCTGCCGCAGAGTTCGTACAGGTAGTCGTTAACTGCACATTTCTGTTGGAGCAGCCTATCAAGCATATGCAACGTTGGGTTCCATAGCATCGGACAGTCACAAATAATACGCCTGACGGGCAGGTTGTGTCGCCGCTAAACGTCAGCAAGGTGAGCCATGGCTGTGTAAGATCTTCTGAAATGGCCCGAGATTTTCCTGGCCTGCCGCAAGACGTTCTAGACCCCAGGGTATTTGGCAACGAATCGATGCACGACCAAATTCAGGACGTGTGCCATGCATGGCACGTGTGTTTTTTTCTCCTTTTCAGCCCGCTCAGCAGATTGGCACCATTGTCGCACACCACTTTACCAGCTGTCAAATTGAGCGGTGTCAGCCACTGATCTGCCTGTGAACATAAAGCTGAAAGGAGTGCAGGACCAGTGTGGCTCTTGGCTTAAGGACTCAACAGACGCAGCACAGCATGGCAACGTCTCACCTGGCATGTGGAATAGGTTCTGGGGATCTTGGGCGGCACAGCGGAAGAGACGGTAGCAGCGGAAAAGGAGGAGTCAACCGGGGAGGAGAGGGAGGATGGAGGAGAAGAAGAGGCAAGCCTGCATGCAATCTGTGGCAGTAAAACCAAATCTACATGGGTGCCACGGGTTTCATGCTTGACGGCCCTCAGAAGGTTCACCCAGTGGGCAGTAAAAGTGATATACCTTCCCTGCCCGTGTTTGCTAGACCATGTGTCTGTGACCAGATGTATCTTGGCACCGACACTGTGTGCCAGAGATATATTCACTTGCCGTTACAGCTTCTGCAAGAAATATTTTCTGCCTGGGCCCTTCCATTGTGGTGTTCAGATGGCCACAAATTTATGAAAGGCCTCCGAGTCCATGGCAGTAGTTGGCGGGCTGTCAGTTCCGACAAGCCAGAAGTCATCATTTTTTCCGCTCCAACATTTGGGCCACAGAAGCCTACCTTTTTCCAGAACAACATGATGACGGCATGATGGAAGGTGGAGTGGAGGACAATTGTGAGGAGAAGGAGAAGAGGCTGGACGGTGAGAGCCTGGAGTGTGGCTTTGTGGGTTCTGACGGTGTTGCTCCCACTGGGCTCAGTGATGGGAGTTCATGTGACTTCTTAAGGCGGTTGTCCCTAGGTGAGTGTTGGGCTTACTGCGACTTATGCGTTGACTGCAAAGGCTGCAGATGGCAACACTGTTGTCAGCAACGGTCACATTGAAAAAAGCCCACACTGTGGAGCCATGTGCCGGCGTCCTGGGAGCGCCAGATGTGACTGTACATGGTTGATGGCTCACTCTTGATACATTTGCAGTCTGCTTTGTACCTCTTGTGCAATTCAAGTTCTGCCTGCCTCTCCTCCCTATCTGCCGGTCCGTCTCTCCCTCTGAACTCCCCTCCTCTTCCTCTCTTGTGGCCACCCACGTAACGTCCATAGACACGTCATCATCCACGTCACCTTCCCCACCACTAACATTCGAGATCTCGGAGTAGGCAGCAACAGCGGGGACCAACCTCCTTGGGTTGATCTGGGTACTGTCGTCAGACTGCTGAGTGGCGGCTGTTGCTACCTCCTCTTCCTGATCCAATGCCAAGAATGGCTGCGCATTGCAAATGTCTTGTGATGGATCAGAAAATAATTCCAGTGACTCAAGCGGAGGGTATGTGGTGGTGGTGGCGTTTGTGGTGTCTTTGGGGGTGCACACAGCATAGACTGAAGAGGGTGCAGATAGAGAGGATGAGGAGGGTGCAGAAGAGGAAGGCTGAGTGAGCTACTCAACCAAGTCTGGTGCGTCCTTTGACGCAGTAGGCTCCGACCTACTGCTCCTGCCCTATCCCTACCACCCCTGTGTAAGTGTCTGCCTCTTCCTCTGCCTGTCATGTTTTTAAATTACCCTGTGACAAAAGTCTCTAGAGAATCGCAGTATATCTGGAAAAAGGTATATAACACCCCGCTTTAATCTGTGGTATTGGGGGGCCACAGGTGTATCACACCAGTTCTACAAATAATTGGCCAGTAACTGTTGTCATTGTGTGTAGCACAGTTAACACAGCAAAAGAGGCTACATTTCTGCAGGACTAAAATACAATCTTAGAAAAATATACTGTTAAATAACACCCCACTTCAATATGTGGTATTGGGGGGCCACTGGTTTATTACACCAGTTGTTCAAAAAATTGGCCAGTGAGTTTGGCACTGTGTGTATCAGAGTTAACGCAGCAAAAGAGGCAATAATGTTGCATGACACAAATACACTTATAAAAGTATACTCAGATAACACCCCGCTTCAATATGTGGTATTGAGGGCCACTGGTATATCACACCAGTTGTTCAAAAAATTGGCCAGGGAGTTTGGCACTGTGTGTATCAGAGTGAACGCAGCAAAAGAGGCAATATTGTTGCAGGACACAAATACAATTGTAAAGTATACTCAGATAACACCCCACTTCAATATGTGGTATTGGGGAGCCACTGGTTTATCACACCAGTTATAATACAATAAAAGTGCTTTTGTCACTGTTTGTAGTATTGCTGCAGCAATGCTCAGTCACCACACCAGTCACAATGCTGCAGAGTACACAATACAAATCCACTATAATATGCTTTCTATATTACAAAGTATATTATACCATGGATTACACCCCTATATAGTGCACTGCACACCTATACCAAATAAATAGCAGCCCTTGAAATGACTTTTGTGGACATTAACAGAGCGACTTGTGTCACTGCTGATCTCTATCCCTGGAGCACACTGGATACCTGTCCCTAAACTGAAAAACTGCACATCTATACCAAATATATAGCAGCCCTTAACATGACTTTTGTGGACATTAACAGAGCGATTTGTGTCACTGCCGATCTCGATCTGTCCCTGATGAACACAGCATACCTGTCCCTAAACTAAAAAGAAAGTGTAGTAGACCTACACCAAATACCAGCCCTTAAAAGGACTTTTGTGGATCTTAACAGAGCTTTTTGTGTGGCAATCTGTCCCTGATGCGCATAGCCAACCTCTCCCTATGCTGACAAAAAGCAGAATGTGAAATGGCTGCCAGCTCTGGTCTATTTATAAGGTAGGGGGGCATGTCTATGTGCTGAAATGTTTCAATTGGCTGTTTCGTCCCACCTGACGGCTGTGTCATGGGTCAAAGTTCTCCCCAATGTAAACGAATATGGCCGCCGCAAACAACATGTGTTCGCAAAATTGGCGGGTAGCGAACAAGCAAAATTTGCCGAGAACCGACCGCCGAGCGAACCGCAAGGCCATCCCTAGTCCCTCCAGTCCTCCCTGACTGACGTAGCTTCTGTATACTGCTTCTGCAACTCTCAACACTGTACACTGCACACTTCAGGGCCCAACTGCTGGCACGCCCTCTACACTTCAGGATCCTCACACTGGCACCCCCTTTACTCTTCAGGGTCCACACACTAGCACCCACTTGTACACTTCAGGGCCCAAACTCTGGCACCCCCGTTACACTTCAGGGTCAACACTGGCACCCCCTTGTACACTTGCTTGCTGTACCGGCTAGCTAGCTCCCAGATCCCTCTGACCTTCACCGGAGTGGTCCCCTCTCACTTGGCAGAGCCCCAGGGGCAGTTTGCAGTACTCACGAACTGGAAATGCTTTCCTGAAACTCTGCACCGGATCCTCTCTGCAGCTCAGCTCAGCCTTCTGTCCCCTCAGATAAGCCGCCTGGGACACCCGATTCCTCTGACAGGAGGAGAGACAGCCGTACTCTGCCTCCTGGGACTCTGCTTCCCGCCAAAGACGCTGCGTCATGTGCTCCCCTCAAATTAATACCCACTCCCAGAATGCGGTGCAGCAGAATCTGCCTTGCTGGGGTAGATACAGGCCTGAGTGAACCATTGGCTGGGTTTCCTTCGCTGCCCAATGAGAACCCTCCCATTAAGTACAGTGGGGAGACTCCCCAGTCCAACAGCCACACCCAGGAGACATGACTGCCAAGCTGAAAATCATGGCCCTGCTGTTAAGCAGACAAGGCCCACTATACTTTACCTAGCACCTACCTTGTAGGGTGCTACATCAGCATATGAAAGAGAGGAGTGCACAAGATATGAAAGTGGGTAGTGTTAGCATGAGAGGTATAATGAGAATTCGAAATGGGCTAGTATGTGCATAAGGAGTGCAGATATGACAGCAAGTGCCCACTGTCATACCCTTTACACTTCTCCCCACATATACACTATATTGTAAAAAAAAGTATTGGGATGCCTGCCTTGAACTTTAATGGCATCCCAGTCTTAATCCGTAGGGTTCAATATTGAGTTGGCCCACCCTTTGCAGCTATAACAGCTTCAACTCTTCTGGCAAGGCTGTCTACAAGGTTTAGGAGTGGGTCTATGGGAAGGTTTGACCATTCTTCCAGAAGCGCATTTGTGAGGTCAGGCACCAATGTTGGATGAGAAGGCCTGGCTCTTCTGGGAAGCGCATTTGCAAGGTCAGGTACTGTTGTGAGCCAGAAGGCCTGGCTTGCAGTCTCCACTCAAATTAATCCCAAATATATTCTATCGGGTTGAGGTCAGGACTCTGTACAGGCCATTAAGCCCCGTACACACGTACCGATTGTCGGCCGTAAATATTTGGCCCCTGACCGATCGGCCGATTGTAGGCTTGTTAGTATGATGCTTCCGACAGCGCATTTTCGGCCGAACAGAATCTGTCGTGCAGACTTTAAAATATTTGTTGGCCGTCACCAGAACAGCCGATTGTTCGCCAGTCAGTACAGAATTCCGCCGACAAACAGCAGATTAGCAAGAC
Organism: Pelophylax lessonae; assembly: GCF_965119305.1. Taxonomy (NCBI): domain Eukaryota; kingdom Metazoa; phylum Chordata; class Amphibia; order Anura; family Ranidae; genus Pelophylax; species Pelophylax lessonae. The sequence goes on along the minus strand of NC_138771.1, from coordinate 316,580,526 downwards.
TGGGCATGCTCAGAAAAGAAAAAAAAACACACGGAAAATTAACCATCACATGACATCACTTCTGCAGTCGGCTGTTGTTGGCCGACAAAATTCGTGTGCAGTCTTTAGCACTTTTCAGCCGACAGGACAGCACCGGACAAAAGACGGCCGATCGTTCAGCCGACATTCGGTACGCGTGTACGGGGCTTTAGTTCCAGTGAAGGAAACTCTTAAGGCGTCAGAGTGCAGACAGTAAATCTCCTAAAGGGAATAAAGATAGACAAAGCAAGCCAAAAAAACCTGGATTCTCAAAAATACAACTATTAAAATAAAAAAAAGTATGAATAACCTAATGGACCAGATCAAAGAACTATTACAAATATCTTTATCCAACAAATAGATGTATAAAAATAATAAAACATGAATGGAAGTGAATTTTGAAATATTACTGCACAAACCATGAAGAAAAAGTATCATTGAGACAGATGTGTATCAAGTGTAAAGTTTATTAGCTAAATGTACAGATGGACAGTTTTAAAGAGAAAAAAAAAAAAAAAATGTCCAGAAAAGATGCTGAAGAGAAGGATGGTAAAACACAATTTAAATGTCAAATTTCGTTTTTATTTCCATGCTGTTATTTGTTTCTAGAGAAGGTGTACAGTAGTAGGAGACCTAGGTGCCATGCATACTGGTCTCCCCTCTCCTTATTGGTCAGTGATTTGCATACAGCCTGCCCAAACCCCTTTACATCCTTCATTAGCATCCCATCCAATCCCTTATCCAGGTTTGACAAAGGGGCATGTCCCCGAATTGCATAACCACACCCCCTTCCCATTCTGTCATACTTGTACAACTCTGGCTCTATCCTTGGTTCAAAGCAGACTGTGCACACCACACTGGCCAAAGGTCCTGGATATCACCACTTCCTGCTCCTGCTCTACAATCTCCAGCCACGTGTTCTGCATATACAGCCCAGCTACTTACAGGCGTCACTCTGCTCTACCTGCCCTGCTGAGTTCTGCAGATACCAGAGGACCTGTAATGCTTTTATTGTTTCATACAGTGTGAGTGCAATTTTAACTTTTTATTGTTTCAAATAAACATACACTTAGTGGTGTCCACTGTTTCTTTTGTTTTGACAGTGCAAGAGTTAATATCCTAAACTCATACAGAGGAGCTGTAGCCATTTCAAGAGGACACATTCCTTTTGAGACTTCTGGGCACATTTTTACTACTCTAAACACACCTTGTGTGTTATCCCTTTTGCAATGTGGCTTTATCCACACTCCACCGCCCTAGCTATCTTAGCACCATATAGTTTTTGTGTTATATACAAAATATAAGTGTTTTTTAATTTTGTAAACCTTTGTGGTAGAGATCTGTGTTTATATGCATGCTCATGTTATTCAAATGTAGTGTGTATCATGCTTTAGTTAGCAGGCTGCCCAGGATGGGAATGGGTTAACTGTGTCTAGACTCTTTTCTGGGCTTTCTGAGTCTTGCCCCCTGCTGTAAGCTTCATAAATACCAGGGGAAGGCTCAGAGCTCAGGTCTTGCACATAGGATTTTATAGGAATAATTGCTACATCATGTAGGCTTGTTGGAGCATGTGTGCCCCCCCCCCTTTTCTGGGTACCTCCAAAAAATAATTTTGTGGATTTCCTTGATGCTCATGAAGGAGGTCCACAGGGCCAGAACCCAGCGAAGATTTCCCCCCATCCCAGTAATGGGTGAGTGCAGACCTTCATGCTGAAGGGGTCCTGTCTGCAGGTCTGGCGAAGCCAGCTCTAGGCTTACCAGACCAAGGTTGCTTGGAACCTCCCCAGGAAGACTCGAAGGATCTATTTCCCTTACTCTAAGTCCTGGAAGCACAAAATCATTCTCTATGGGCTGAGGAAGGCCCTAGTCTGCGACAAGGCTCCATCCCTTTCCTGGATTGTGGCAGGAAGGTACTCTCCCCCCATAAGACCCTTAATGATGTCATTCAGAGTAGCCCCATACAGGCGACCACCTTGGAAGGGCAGATCAATGAGAGCTTGAGGCTTGGTCACAGCATGTGCCCAATCACCACCGCTGAAACAGAAAGGTTGCTAAAGCACAGGAGCTGCATCACAACTAAACTGAAGCCCCTGGACCAACTGGTCCGCTAAATCAACATAAGCAGCAGGAACCTGCTCACCCCCCAGGCCCTGGTGCAAAAGCTTGGCCCATTCAGTTAGGCTCTGAGACACCAGGGCCGAGGCCAAGACTGGTTGCAACACCGGGGGGGGGGTATATACCAGCTGAGTATGGCCCATCGGTGTAGCCCAGTGTTTTTTGTTCTGGCCAGTCTTACTCCTGGAGGAGGCAATATAACCCGGTGGTTATGATTTATGGAGCGATGTGTCCGTCGATGAACAAAAGAGAAAAATGCTTAATTTCGTGTTTAAGTCTAACAAGTGGAACTGTGCAAGGTGAAGGACTTTCTTCTATGTTGGGGTGCCGCCTTAATTCTGATCTCCGCATGACCGCGGCCCTGTGCTCCCAGGGCATTAGCAAGCACGTTCTCGAGTTATCCCCGTATGGGGCAATAAGCCCCACCCACATGTGGAGGGTATAATGTGTGAAGGGTATAATGTGGGGAGCGAAGTATGTGCAGGAGAGAACTGTTGAGCGTATGCCTTTACAAAATAAGTTCAGAAGAGTAGGTGAATAAGACTATATACAGAAGAGAAATGTGAGTGCGGGGTGAGGGGGGGGGGGGTGTATGATGGTGGCTAGTTTATGCAGAAGAGGAGTGCAGAGGGTACAGTGGCAGCTGTACATGCAGGAAAATTTTGCAGAGGATTTGATGACACACAGTACATGCAGGACAGGAGTGCAGAGTGGGCAGTGTATTTAGTAGAGGAGTGCAAAAGGTATGACAGCAGATAGTGTGCAGAAACTGAGTGCGAAGGTTATGACAGTTGACAAAGTGTACAAAAGAGGAGTGCACAGGCAGAGTATGACATGGTGCACTGTGTTCAGAAGTGTGTGAAGGATATGACATGGAGCACTAGGTTTAGGAGAGGCTTGTGAAGCAATGACAGCGAGCAGTATGTGCAGAGAGAAGTGTGAAGAGAATGACATATGGAGGAGTGCTGGGGGTATGATGGTTGGTAGCAGGACTTCAGGTAAGGGTGTACCACTGGTCCCCCTGTATGGGGCCCAGGTCCCATCACTTGAACAGAAGACACCCAGGCAGCCAACAAGCAAAAGGAAGGGAAACTGGGACAGGAGGGGCGGCACTGACTAAAACCAATACCCTGTAGTTCCGCCCCGCAGCAGATAAAAGCTAGCTACTCCTCCTCTTCCTCCTGGCCTTTTCAGCTTCTGCAGGTGGAGACAACAAGAAATCTGTACTAGTAAATGCAGCCCCCTCCTGTCCAGGTTGCCCTTCCTGGACCTTGTCCCTCAGAGCGATCGGCTTCCTCTCCCTCCCACCGGCTGCGGCGGTGGATTATTTCAGGATAGAGAGCGGAGGGGCAGGGGCTGGTAAATAGGTCATACATCTCTGTCTCAAAAGTTAAACATCAGGGGTGATGTCTGATATTTCAAAGCCCCCCACCCCAAAACAGAGCTGGTAAAAAATAAAATGAAAAACACGCAGTTAAGGTTCCCTGGGCCATACAGTGTGAATGAGCCGTCTGTTGCACCAGTGGATCTAAACCTCAGTCCACAAGTACCCCAAATGGGCCATGTTTGAAGGTTTTCCTTTACTTTGGACAGCTGCTTTAAATCAGTATCAATGACATGCTATATGAAATACTTGAGGACTGAAGTTGAGAACCACTGTGTTACATTATGGGAACACAGCTGCAGGCCCTTATTTGACAGGTGTGCAGGTGCAGGGTAAGTGGCCCTGAATGCACACTGTCTGTTCGGGGGCCACACATCTGCATCCACACGCCTGTCACATTAAGACCTGTGGCCGTTTGTACAGTTGCTGCATCCCCATAACATGGGCTGCTTGCACACAGTTCCAGTCAGTAAAAAAAAAAAAAAAAATGCTGATTCACACTGTACAGGCCACAGCGCCCATGTGAATGACCCTCAAGACCTCACACATAGAGCTTTATTTATTAACTCAATACAGTTTTATCTTTTTGATTTAAAATTAACTTGGTTAGTTATGTTGTATTTGTGTAGGCTCCACAGGCCTCCATTGGCACCCCTGAAGCCTGCCCGATGTGCCCCCATATTTACCTTTACTTGTCCCAAATAGCTTCCGGGATACAGCAGAGCATGGATGTTCCTTATTAGTGTCACGGCAGCACACGCCACCTATTCAAAAATAGGCGTGTGCTCAGTGTACCTTCGAAGAGACGTGCCATGATGTCGGGAATGAGTATATCGGACAAGCTTTGGTGGTGCCAGCATAGACCTACAGTTATACCAAGTGCATTACACTGTTCTGCAAAAAGACATTGTGAATTGTAATATACTGGGGCCCCTTGTCTGCATGGGTCATTTTAGTGAACTCAGCCCTTGCTAGGTTACAAAATAGTTATCTTGCTTTAAATATTTGTCCAACATTGTTTCCAGAATTAATGGAATGTGACCGTTGTACATTGTATAATCCCCTAGAGATTTACCAACAACTATTAATGCACTGGCCTAAACAACCAATTTAATTTACATCGAGTATGCCCTTATACTTGCAGCTGCTGATAAAGCTAAAGAATATTGCAATATGTATGGCCAGCTTATGTCAATCAGATGATGTTCAAAAAGCTTCATAATATTTATTTAAAAAAAATGTGTTCATTTTTCTATTTCATGTTAAAAACTCCTTCATGACTGTAGAGCTTTTAATCTGTTGTGACTGCAGATTCTGTCCAAGTGCTTAGGTTGTCTGATGCACTGCTTAAATCGCAGATAAAAGGTAGAAGAAGCGGACCTTCAAGATAAACACTTTAGGTATATTAATAAAGCAGTAAATATGACATTCACCAAACATTATTGCAGGTGTATTTTCCTGGTACATTCCTAGTTATTGTAAGAGAAGAAAACAGGAAGTGAAATGGCCTTTTAGAGCCCTTTTACACTAATCTGTAGCCCAAAGCGCTGTTGCCCGCATAGCTTTTTGGCTGCAGAGCAGTTTGGAAGGAGGCAGTTTGATGTGCCTTTTATTGTGAGACTTGGCTGCTTTTTTTCTCACTTCTGTGCAGTGCAATATTATGCAAACTTGTTGCATAATATCACACTGCTTTGGAATGCAGTGTAACACTGCCTTCTGGACTGAACTATTGTTTTCCGTGCATCACCGCAATTACTACAATTTTTTGCATGGAAAACGCTCGTAGCTGCACCTAGTGTGAGCAGGTTCTTCTTTTCAGCTAAAAATCTAATTCAGGCCTGATTCACACCATTTGTGCAGAAATACTGATGAAAAAAACATGCAGATTTAACTAGCAGAGACAAACGCTTACACAAGTTTTTATGCACATTGATAAAGTTTTATTTTCATACGCATTTTTTTTATATGCACAGATTCACACCGAATCCTGTGTCATCCCTTCCTCTTCCCATTTATGGGGAGAGAATATGACAGTTTGGATTGTTTACTGCCAGTGTTACTGCAGAGCCTTCCTTTATATTAAAGGTCCTCATCAAACCCACCTCATCAATGTTTTCATTCATTAGAGCGCCCTCCTCATCAGTGTCCCTCTTCCTCAGAGCCCTCTCATCAGTGTCCCTCTTCCTCAGAGCCCTCTCATCAGTGTCCCTCTTCCTCAGAGCCCTCTCATCAGTGTCCCTCTTCCTAAGAGCCCTCTCATCAGTGTCCCTCTTCCTCAGAGCCCTCTCCTCAGTGTCCCTCTTCCCCACAGCCCTCTCCTCAGAGCCCCCCTTCATCAGAGACCCCCTCATTATTAACAGCTTGTTGACTCAAGGCAAATTAGGTTTTGAATATGCATCCAGATGCACAACTGAGTTCAATGTAGTTGACATCAAATACATATGCAAAATGAGGTTTTCCCATATTGAATAAATAACACAAAACCAACAATATTAAATGGTTGGATCCAGACTCCTTTATTAACACACGAGCACAGTCTGTACAGTGTTGTGCTTTCAGAACAGTACTAAACATGAAAAAAAGAAAAGAAAGCTTTGTGGCAGGTAATGAAAAGATGGGCACAAGGAGTCAAAGAGGTGAGCAACAGAATAAAAAAGTAATCTGTGTGCACAACCTTCCCTCTAACCCCATCAACCTACCAGCAGGAGCTTATGATCCAAGAACAAGGCATGTCACCCCCACATCCAGGGAATAAATAGGAGCACAGAGCAACTTAATAATATGGAGGGGAAGAGAGTGCTACAGAGGAAAATATGCCCGCCTGCCCTGTGGGGTTGCGCAGGGGTACTTAGGGTTAATTATTGCCATAAGTTTCTATTTTTGTTTCCTCAAAAAAAAAAAATAAAAAAAAAAAAAAAAAAAAGCTGCAGGAACAAGTTACAAAGATATAACTACAACAAGAAATCCTCTCTGCATCCTCCAATCCGAACGCAAAAGGCAGTCGGCACAGGCTGGTCAAAAAAAAAAAAAAGTTATATTTATATATATACTTTTAAAAAATCCATCCAGTAACACTGATGGAGCCAGGCATTAGGCTGTGGCTCCTGGCTCTGATGCATGAGTTCTGTTCAATCTACGGGGTAATTGCACTCCCCATGTACTTGTCAAACAAAGCAGAGAGATGCCAGCAATGCTGGTTTATTAGAATATATAGAAAAAGAATAACTGAAAGGTGGGGGAGTGACAGCCTGTCTCCCACCCTCAAAATTCTCAAATGGCGGTAAAGTGTGGGGGGAAACAGGCAGGGTCTTATTAGCATGGCTCCAGCAGGGGCAGAAGCCTCAGCCATTACTACAATACTTCGCTGTTACACGGCTGTGTCACATATTTTTTTCTTGATCACGTGTTCTGGGCACGTGTGAGCAAAGACAAAAATTTACTAAGCACTTTCACCGAAACCACCTCCTTCTTCATCATCTTCTTCTTCCATCACAGGGTCAGAGTCCCAACATGTAATATCAATTTCTGAAAAACATGAAATGCAGGCACATGACTACAGCTGCAAACGGTTAACGATTCACAAGAGTTGTCAAGGCCTTGATTCATCAAACTGACAGCACTGAAAGCATGACAAACTGGCCTCCTAAACATTCCCACATGAAAATTCTTCCAGAGAGGTCACCCTAAAGTTCCATTCACATTTGTACGACTCCAAAATTGCGCCGACTTTGGAGTGCAACTTTGATGCAACTTTGCTTCAGATGCATAATTATCAGAATCCACAACTTCATCCCTCCCACAGGTTTTCAGCTGAAATTTTATTGCTGCTGCCTGTTTTGTGGGTCCTCCTGTTATATTTAAACACTAGGCCATGGCATTCAGGTTTAGGTAAATTTGCATCTGGGGCATAGAAGGGTGGTAAGGTTACTCATGAAATGATCAGTAGTCATCACCAATTTACCTAAACCCAGATGCAAATTTACCTAAACGTCCCAAAAAAAATAATTTGATATAAAAGACTAAATCTGCTGTCGTCCTGGTGCTCTTACCATTTCCAACTTCATACATAGAAATACCTTGAGTGATTTGAACTCAAATATATAAAAAAGTGATCTTCTTTTAAAAGTGCACATTCTCCCAATGTGCATACCATCTAAAAGTGATTATTAGAAAAACTTACCACCGTTTTTCATTGATACTGTATATTACCTCAATGCAAAAAGTAAACCAAGTCTAACAGGTAAAAACCCTGTAGGCGAGGAAAAAATTAGGATTTTAATCCCTTTAACATCTAAAAAGATATATCATATAAAGTAACGCATCCTGTAATGTGATGGATCGACGTGTTTCGCCCACACTTTGGGCTTCCTCAGGATCTGGATATGTAGCACACTTTTCCAGAGATAATATATACACCTTATAATAAATAGAATAATATAATCAATACATACATATCTTAATATGCATAGCGTCTATATCAATATATAAGTGTGCTACATATCAGGACTCTGAGGAAGCCCAAAGTGTGGGTGAAACGTGTTGATCCATCACATTACAGGATGCTTTATTTTATATGATATACCTTTTAGATGTTGCATTGCATTTGAATTTTTTATCGTTAGGTCTTTAATAAAATTTACACTAAAGTTTTTATAATTAGTTTTTTCCATCCAATGTTCTTATGCCATATTAAAATCCCAATTTTTTCCTCGCCTACAAGGTTTTTCCCTGTTAGACTTGGTTTACTTTTTGTATTCAAGTTTTAGGGGATTGTGCTGCTATTTTTCTGATAGATAACTACTCTCCACCCAATTCTTATACTGTATATTACCTGGTGGCTTGTTGTAAAACACTGGTGCAGTAGCTTTTGCGGACACATCATCTGTTTGAGCAAAGTCTTCATCTTGAGATTGGCTGAAATATCCTTCACTTGCCTAAAAAGTAAGGAACAAAAAAATATATATACACATTTAATACAGAAGTATTCTTCGTATATTATCCAAATCAAATTCTTCCTGATGTCAAGCTGTAAAATTTAAGTTTCACCTTAATGTAACTGTTAACCGAACACTGAGAACTTGTAAACTTTAACTAGGCCAAACAAGGTAAGAATAGTGAGTTTAAAACACTTTTAAACTGAAATATTCATGAAATATGAAGTCATCAGATTAGACACTACCTCTATGAATTTTATTCGGCCCCCATGTTTGTGTGGGTTCTCACTTAGTGCCTGCATTTTTGACACTCCCTCATGAAACACCAGTCTGATACTGACTGTGATGTAGGCTGGAAAATAAATGGGGGCAGCAGACTCATTGGCCCTTTATTTATAGCGTGCGGCTTCTTGGAGTAATGTGAAAAGCAAAATAAGAAGTATTCAAACACAAAAATACTCTTTAATAATGGTAAATTACTCAATAGCCTACTTTCAGCAAACACATTTTTGGGTTATTACTGTATTGTTTACCGAGCAGACCTTTAAGTGCATTTTGCAAATCCACCCTCCTATCCACCTCCACCCTACTAAATACAAGCACATATCTCAGATGCACAAAAGATCTACTTTTACACTACCTGCTTTGTGATGTGGTAGAAGCTAAAAACATAAGTTGTGTCTGTAGTTTTCAAAGTTAGGGGAATGGCCATTTTTTTAAGGACATTTTGAATTTAAAAAACTGCTCCTTACTAAACATTTTTATAGTATTACATGCAAAAAGCTGCTGCATAGATGGAGGTGAGGGCCTTGTTAGCAAATTATGGAAGTATATTTACCCTTTAAAAAAGTTCATGTCCACAGAAAGTATACTTATATCCTATGTGCTAACAACCTAGCTGCACACTAACAAGGTTCTCAAAGCATAGATTTCTATAGAGAAATCTGCTACCTCTAACGATGGTCCCATAGGAATTCATAGGGATCTACTGATAAAACAAGGGCAGGGGAAAGAGAGCCTAGACTGGTAGTTGCAAAATTTTCACTGGGCCATAGCTGCCCTGAACCCAGTATGCATGGAGCTGGGGTGGAAAAGGGCGATTTAGGCCTGGTTCACACTAGAGCTACTTCAGATGCAACTTGAGTTGCACAAAATCGCATGAAAATGGAAATCACATTACAAAAAAGGCGTCCTATAAGCTGCACACCACAACAAAACACTGTATGTAGAAAGTGAAAGACTCTGTATGTAAAAAGTGTGTGGCCCAGGCTCCATCCAGGCCACAAAATGCATTTCACTCTGCCCATGTGGTGAAATGCATTTTGGGGCTGGGGGTGTGGCCTGGATGGAGCCAAGGCTGAGGCTGTTTCACTGTCTATATACAGGGTTTTGTTGTGATGTGCAGCTTATGGAATGCTTCTTTCTTCATATCTGTACGAAGCTCCGTCCCCGCCTGCACTCCCAGCAGCTGAAAATAGAAGAGAACCTGTTGGAGCCTTGAGCGGCACCCTTACACTTAGTTTTGCCATTGGATCACAATGGAAATCACATTGTTTTTAATTGTGCTCATTCACATCAATGTGACTCAGCACAGAGCAATTTTGGAAAAGGTCCCTGTACTATGGTGTGATTCCAGCTATATTTTGGCCCATAGAATATGCAAACCACATCCAAGTAACATGCAAATAGCATCCAAATAGTACTACATCAAGCACGTCCAACCTGCGGCCCACAACCTCAGGCAATGCGGCCCACTGCCCCCTGACAATTTTTTTTTTTGCTGGGGAGGAAGGAAGTCAGGTCGGGGGCAGGGCCACAGCAGCTGCCAACTAACGGCAGAGGCTGCCTCATAAGGGAAGGGGGGGAGGGGAGCATGTGCAGTGTTTCTGACTCCTACCATCATGACCACTTCAGATCACTGAAGTGGTCATGGTGGTTAGAGTGTTCCTTTATTATCGCTCAGAAGAAGTAAACCTCTGTATACGGTTTCCATTTCATTTGATCATCCTCTAGTTGTGTTAAATTAGTGCGGGGGGCGTGGTGGCGCGGAAGGGCGCAGCGGCATTTTATTACTTATATACCTTAACTATAGTATATATTTTATTTTATATGCGGCTTGAGAAAATTTCTCTACACTCAATGTGGCCCAGAGAAGTCAAAAGGTTGGACACCCATGCACTACATATTCACACAAAAACTCTGATAAAATCATGTTACAGCAGTGTGAACCTAGCCCAAGTAAAAGCCTGTGGGGGATAAGCAAAACGTATAGGTATACCGGGTGCATGTACTCTTTAAAGTGCAACTGTTGGCACTGCCTAGCCAGCCAGACATCAGCCATAATCGAGACATTGTTTTTACTCATTCTCCCATGATTTGTAAACTTTTGTTTAGAGTGAAGAAAACAGACTAGATCCATATGGGTTGTAGGTGAGGCATTTTGCCAGAATTCTAACCACACTCCTGAAGAAAAATTTATTGAGAACATGGCACTAGCATAACTGCTGCAAATAACATACTGGCAGTTGTCCCGCATGGTCATTGCCCCACTCTAGCTGGTTAGAGGAGTACTTGGCCATTAGTACACTACTGGAGTACACTGAATTAGCCCTGTTGTTTGCAAGAAACTTACTGGGGGCCCTTTTTTTTATGAACCCAGACTATAGCACAACTAAGCCGCAATTACTAAAATCAAATATGTATGCCTGCACATATGTATATCTGATTGTACCATTTAAATATGAGCAATTTTTAAATTATTTTTATCATGAACTTTGAAAATCATGAAAAAAAAATATCTAAAAAATATCTAAACAAAAAAAAACAAAAACGTAGTTTTTCATTAAATGTTCAGCACTGTTACAGATGACACAAGTGACCTGACTGAAGAAGCAGTATGATGTTAACAGGTAAATCTGTTTTTTCACTCTGACAAATAGGGAAAACATCGGACACTTCCAGGTGACAATTTTTATTTTAGGAACACCTGACACCTTCCCTCTAACAATACAAGTGCTATTTTTAGACTGCAGGGCAGCTGAAAATGCCACATGAAATGACAAACGTGTGAATGTCACAGCTGCCTGAAGGACAACTATCATGAAACTACTGTAATGATGGTAATAAACGGTAGTTTATGAACTCAGTTTTTTTTTTTTTAAATTTCCAACATGTCCCTTCAACAAAAGTTGGTAACATTTGACGAGCGGGTATGGCTGCACACTGATCTAAATGTATCTGGTACCTCGTGAAGCGGCCAACCTCTGACATGAAATATGAGCAAAGCATATTCATCTATAGTGTAGATTTGTCTCAATCCAGAATACTGAAGGCCACATGTGGTCTAGTGCGTTTTTTTTTTTTCTGCATCAAAAACACATGAATAGTAGGTTATATGGTTTTCAACGGCATAGTTCACACCAGTGTGGTCAGTAAAAAACAAAAAAAAGTAGAATATGCTGCATTTTTTCTGCACTAGGCTGTACTGAGACGCGATAAAATGTATAAAAAATGCACCGGAACACACTGACAATGCACTGGAACACGTCCTCATTTAAAGTTAAGAAAAAAGAAGGAAAAAAGGCACTGGACCGCATCAAAATTGCAACAAAAACACACTGGAAGGCATCAAAAAAACGCATGCAGAAAAGCACCCGGAGTGAATCTGGACTGCGTTTCTATGAAGTAAACTGGCCCTCAGTGTCATTTCCGTCAGCTGTTCACTTGTTCCTCTAACAGCATGAGTAATTTACCTGACGCCAAGAGAAAAAAGGTGACAGGGGAGGGATCTCCAGCACACAGCCTGAGACTGACAGCCCCAGCTCTGCTGTGTATAATTTCAGCTCCCCACCCCTGTTTTATGACAGCTCAGACAAACTTTATAGATTCTGGATTTTGAATAGATGTAGAAAAGAGAAGACTGCAGATAGACAGGTACAACTTATGTAGGAGGATTTGTTTAATCTCTGTGTATCACCTGATGCCAGACACTTCATTGAGTATATGTAAGGGTTTACAATCACTAACTCTCTCTGAACTATAATCTTTAAATGTGGGCCTATTCTGGAAATCAGGAAAAACAAGAATTTAAAAAGGAACTAAAAAGGCAAAACTTTTTTTTTTTTTTCAATATTGGATAGAGTAAGGGAGGGTTAGGAGCCCTGTCACCATTTTTTTTTTATTGCCATCTGGGATCCATTGGGGAGACTTCCCTTCACTTCCTGTCCTATTGCCAAAACAGGATGCAAGAGAAAATCCTTTCAAAGTGAGGAAGCCTCTGGATGTCACCAGAATTATTGTCCCCTTTACATTTACCCTCCATTACTGTTCTGAAGTCAACCCAAAATGTGGGATTTTCTTTTACATTCACTTTTGATGAGAACAGTACACAGGACAAATAGAGAGATAAAGAATCTCCCTAACAGGGGTAGAGACAGCAATAAAAACTGACAGGTGTTCTAATCCCTCTCTCAACTCTACCAAAAAAAAAAAAAATTTCCCTTTAGTTACACTAATTACATCAGACAGACAGCAGACCTAATGGAAATGTGCATTGCTACTGCAACCCACAGCTAACAATTATTCTTTTAATTGTGCAATGAATAGGAGAGCAAACAAATGTCTACATTCATTAAATGGTTTATTATCAGCGCATTTTGCTCATCTGCACTGTTAAAAAAAAAAAAAAAAAAAAATATTCAGAACTAACATGTGTGCTAACATCTGACTGATATACAATTGAGTATTGGATGGATGGATGGAACAGAAAATCAGGTCATAGGATGTTCATGATTGCAGTAAATATAGACAATATATTCGCTCCAAACTACATAAGAGCTGACCATACACTATACAATTTTATTGTAAAATATCCTTTAGATCTAACAGCAACTATGTAACATAAGGGCTGCACACTGAATTCAAACTGAATGGATAGTTCATGTTTGCCCTCATATTACATTGTTTTGGTAAGGTACAAGAAGATTGTACAATGATTGTTAGGTGTGTGGTCACTTACAGTTGCAACCCTGTCATTGGGATTTTAAACAATCTAGTCATATGCAGTTGGTGTATAAAATCCTTGTTAGAGCCACCGTTCCTTTTGCCTTAAAACAGTTAATTTTGTTGCAGCCATACTATGCTATTCAGACTGATCTACACAATTCCCAGCACTGCTGCATCTGTCTGAATTAGGTGCTGGCCCCACTGATTGCAATGCACAATCAGGGCCGGTGCTTCCACTAGGCAAACTAGGCAGCCGCCTAGGGCGCATTGCCACCTAGGGGCGCATTGCCAAAAGTCAGCACTCACGCTCCATCATGAATGATCCTTGTGAGCTGAGGAAAGGGGCGGCAGTGGGGGAGGAAGAAGGGACAGAGGAAGATGCCTGGTGTCTGGGGCAGTGGCAGAACTACCAGGCCCTGGCTTTCCACCATTGTTGGGGGAGCCCCAAGGGGCAGGAAAGGAGCCCACCGGAGTGCTAGCTGCATAATGATCCTCTTCGTCTGGAACTGGCCTAATCCCTGGGCAGGAAGTGACTCTCTAATCTGAGCAGGTGGGCAGCCGTTCATTTCCCTGGGTCTGTATTAAGCAGGGAGTGGAGGAGAGCTGAACCTGAGCCATGGCTCTGCACTGGAGGGCGGCACCTTTACTGGAGACGAAGCGACGAGGCAACGGAATGGTCTGAGGATGTTGGTGATGAAGGAGGTGCGGAGCTCTCTGACTGCAGCTTCTCCCTCCACCAGGAGCTGGTTGGAGTTGTGATGAGCACTGTGGTCCAGGAGAGGAGTGTCCTGGGAGAAGGAATAAGCAGGATCATGGTGAAGGAGGGCAGAGTGCAGGCCACTCTCTTCATACTGCCCAGTACGTGTCCCCAGAACAGGGAATCAGGGTCCTTGGGTGTGACATGGAGTATCCCTGGTCTGAAAGAGAATTGTGATCACCAGGTAAGCCATGGGGAATCTGAGTCATTAGGTGTGACATGGGGGAGAGGGGTCACAAGTGTAACAGGGGTTTGGGGTCACCAGGTGTGCCATGAGGGATTGAGGTCCCCAGGTGTGACATGGAGGAACATCAGGGTCCCCAGGTGTGACATGGAAAAACATAAGGCTCTCCGGGTATGACATGGAGGAACATCAGGGACCCCTGATGTGACAGAGGAACATTGGGATCACTGGGTATGACAGCATTACATGGAGGAACCATCAGATCAGGGTCACTGGATATGACATAGAGCAGTTTTTAACCCCCTTCCCTTTTTATTTATTTATTTTTTTGGGGGGGGGGCACAAGTAGCTGATCTTGCCTAGGGCGTAAAACAGTTTAGCACCGGCCCTGTGCACAATCATGTCACATCAAGACAGGTAGCAACAGAGAAATTCATATAAGAAAGTTACATTACCTGACAAAGCTTGAGTGCCTATATAGCTGGGATCTGATTACAAGACTGACAATGAAGAATTTTTTTCTGCACATAGGAAATACAATTAGTCCAGACTAAAGCTGTGATGATGTTAGTAGCCAAAGTCAAGCCAATAGTAACTAAAAGTTCACCTAAAGATGTGACCTTCTCTAACACAGGACAGACTCTGGCAGTGGATCCACCTGCTCAGTGGGGAATCTGCTTGCAGTTATCCACCAAGTGGGCGGATGATAGGTCCGTGTCTGCTCCGCCTATGCAGAGTGGACACGGACAAAGCCCACTGTTCTCTATTCGGCGGTCAGATGGAAACAGACTGCTTGTGTTTCCATCTGACCCGATCCACCAGACAGATGGAAAACAAATCCCCATTCATCTGTTTTTATTGGACAGGATGGGATTGGATGTTGGGGGGCAATGGAGGGTCTGCCTAAAAACTGACAGGTGGACCCGATAGGTCCGCGGCCTAACAGTATACATTTTATAAATGATTTTAAAGTATATCGAAACCAAAGTACTAAAATATAATATAGTGCAGCTTATAGGTAACAACACTACTCTATAAATACAGTGCATAGAGGGAGCGTGGTCACCCTAGGGCAGGGAAAAAAAGTGTTATATGCAAGATCACCAGCTAAAAATAAAGGGAAAACTAATGTAATCACTTCTTTTATGGACTGGTAGGCTTGTTTCACATGGGCTTCAGCTTGTATAGGAGCAGTGTGAACAGCAGGGTCTGAAAAAGCATTTGCAAAGATTTCAACAAGCTTTGTTGAAGCTTTTAAAGAACTATTCAGCTCTAGTTTGTAAATGTTAAACACAGATCCTAAAAAAAGTGTTGATTGACCCTTTAAACAAGCTGCTAGCAGGTTTCAGGACTACTTGAAGTTTGTTGAAAGCCTACTGAAGAAGTCTTCCTTTAGAGAAAGCTGGAACAAGTTTGCCAAAAGTCTTGCAAAAGCTTGCTGAAAGTTTCATAAAAGCTTGCTGTTCACACTGCTCTTTGGGTGCGTTCACGCATGTGTTGATTATGAAAAACAAAGCAATGCTCAGTAATGTGCCTAGAACATTTATGACATGTTTTTGGTAAGTTTATGAAGCGCTGAAATCTCTTTAAGACTATTGATGAATGGCCATGGAAGTATTGCTTTTCTAGTGGGAAGTGCCTAAAGGAGAAGCGATGTAGAGGAAATGATCTACTTTGAGGGATGTTTAGGTTGTGGCGTGATGGCAGACATTTTTGTGAATTCTGTGAAATATGGATTTGTATACTTTGATTTCTAGAACACTGGGCTTAGTCCTCCTCAACGTTTCTGAAACAAAAAGCTTTGCCCCTGGCAATAATGCTCTTTCATTTTCAACACAACACTATGCTACCACTCCTGTGCGAACAGCACTGTGTGGTGCCCATTGTAATTTTCATGGCAGGCATTAAAGAGCGGTTATAAGAGGCTTTAAAGAAAATTTGGAATAATTGCCACATACACACAAGGTATTGACACACACAATGAGCCATTACACAAGCTGAAGCCCGTGTGAAACAGCCATACGCCAAACTATATTCAATTTTTGCTTTTGGGTTTATACACACTAAAGCCAGCTACTACTTAAAACTGCTCAGTGTTCTTGTGGGAAGATATACCAAATCACAGTTGTCAAGGTTCAAGAAAATAATTTAAATCCCTGGTTTAAAGAAAAAACACCCACAATTGGCAGTTGTTCTGCAATAATATACTTCATTAATTTTTCAAACTTCAGAGGTAAGATTTCAACATTCCCCACCACTGTGGCTGCTGCAAAGCCAATCAAGATAATCATATTCTTTCTGCAGTCTCCTTATTTATCTGCTAGCAAAAGTAAGGCTGGCTATACATTATACAATTTTCCTTTAAAATTTACCAAGCAGGACTCCTGCAGACTTGTCTGTGGATCTGTCTGCTCATACCTCATACAGGCAGGCAGATACACACTGACAAGAAGAGAGCATGAATTACCAAAACACTCAACAGTGCCATGGTAGTCAATTGAAACTACAAGCCGACAGCCGCAAAGGCTGTTGGTACTTGTAGTTTTCCATTCACAGAGGGCTGGGAATGAATGACGTGGCCAGGTCGGTGGAGCCCCCCATGGACACGTTATGTTCAAACAGTGACAGTGGTGCCCAGAGAAGATGCAGCTCGCATTTACTGGGGAGATGCAGGAGAGGCTGCAGCTGCTGGAACATGTTACATGTTCCAAAAGGTGAACTTATCCTTTAAAAGGAAAAGTACAGCCAAAGCTCGTTTGGCTGTACTTCTCCTATGGATCACAGAAGTGCAGTTCGTTTTGCACTCCTGTGACTGGTTTTCAGCACGTAATGTCACTGCTTCTCCACAGCCAGATGATATATTGTAAAACAGTTGTGACATCATCACAGTCCTTTACATAGCCTGTGCAGAGAGCAAAGCTATGGGTGGGACCCAACAGGGTGCCTAAAAAAAACTACAGGATGGAGATAAAAGATCCATCATCCTGCACAGAAGAGAGAGCAGCCATATCCATGCTTTATTACAGCACATTATTATTGCACAGAGGCAAACTACAGATATTTTTAATGCTGGATTATTGCACACAAAGGATACCAAGATTTGAATATTATTGGCAGGCTTTCCATATTCTGGCATTATTTGTTTAGATTAGATAAGAGTTTTAAAGCTGAAGTTTAGGCTGGAGAAAAGGCTCCACTGCTTACTCATTTTCTCTAGGGGGCAAAAAGCACTACTCATTGCTGCCTGACAGGTCCCTGCACTTCAGCGCCATCCTATACAATGCAGAAGTGCTGTGACCGGTTAGGCAGCAACATTGTACATGAGGACACCGAGGGCCTGCCCCCATCCCTGGAGAATCCCAACAGTGTGGAAGGTAAATCACTGCTTAGGAAAGTTTGTCTTCAGTCTGGAATTCAGCTTAAATATATATCTACCTTGTATTTTTACATTGAACATACCAATTTCTTTTAAACCTTGGTGCGTTAGGGTTTCAATCACTTTTATTCATTTAACTACCTTCCTTTGAATCCTCTTCAAAGCCCCTGTGTCATTTTGACAGTATGGCACCAACAACTGGATCAAATATGCTACACTGGCCTTACACTGCTCCTTCTAGTTGTCTAGCAACTTTAAAGGGGTTAAATTTGATAGGCACTAGTCATTCTCAGCCTGACTATGTAACGTAGCAAGAAAAAAAGTTAGTAGATGATCCAGGAAATTGGTATACACCGACATCCAATCAAAAGGTAAATATTAGTTCTGATCCCTTATTTAAAATAATTAACAGATTATTGGCACACCTGAGTTCCTTCTCTCTGTGAAGTTTCACCATTTGTCAGAAGAGAGTCTGTTAGCTCTGGCTGGTGACAAGAGGCTTCTTGTAGTGCATGTTGATAGCTCAGAGTCATCTGATGAGGACCCTCAATGTGAATGATGCTTTGGGGATCCTCCTCTGCCTCCATGTCACAGAATGTGGGTGGTGGTTGCGGTAGCTCCTCAAAGTTTAGGAGGTTGTCTTCAGGGACATGATGGCAGGCCTCTGTTTCTGAGGGCTTTTTCTCTGTTTGGATGTCCTCATGTGAAGTCATCAAGTTTCCATCTGTCCAGGTAGTTTCTTGGGGCCCGCTGTTTTGCCATAGATCTAGCAGGTCTGAAGCTTCCTGTGGTGGCTCTGGGTGTGCATCTGTCATCACGTTGGCCTCCCCAATTTCCATAACTGCTTCATCTTCACACCCAGTCAACTGAGGAGCATCAGGGAAGCCTGCATCCTCATCACGTACCTCCATAAAAACATCTTCTGTGAGCCCCTGTTGTGCCCATGTACCATCTTGGACAGGTTGGTCTAAATTTAAGGACTTGTTCCAATCTTCACCTAGACTGCTACGACGTTCTTTTTCAGGAGTACGAGGAGGACCTGCTTCCGAAGAGCTTCTCACTGCTGCAAAAATAAGTATGAAGGAATTATAAGCAACTCAACCATAAAACTAAAATTTATATTATTACAACTATTAATGTAACAGCTAATGGCTTAAAATCTAATCTGCATGCAATCCACAGACACAACACAATTTCATACAGAACAGACCTACTGTATGCAGACACTGGTTAGATATTGCACCAATTTTGTTAGGGGTATGAATTCTTAGCTTAGTACACAAAGGGTAAGTATTAAATGAATTATTTATAACACTAGGTGGGCAGTGCATGAAAAATTGTACAAAGGCAAACTTAAAAAAAAAAACATTTGGTAAAATCACATACTAATATTTGAACTACTTGCTATGAAAATAAAGGCGAGGAGAAAAAAAAAAACTCATTTTGGACAGTATGGTTTTTCCTACTGGTGGGAGCATGTCAAGAAAAATCCACCAATCAGCCTTGTTCAGAGCAGGCTCTATATGAATTACTGATTCTCATGTTACTCATTCTCATCGTTCATTTTTTATGCTGATCAGTTTAAGCATGGATGTGGGCTGAAGTTTGGCCAATCATCTTTGAAGGTGTTAAATCAGCAGCTGGGGGTTAAGGTTCTGGTCTTAGTTTATATGGACCAGCCAGTACTGATAGCTGGGTCAGGGTTAAGATTACCGACATCAGTGCATGAGCTCAATTACAACAAACCAACAAATCACATGGCAGGTGTGAGCAGGCCCCATATAGCCATTTTATTGGTCCCTAAGGGTTCTGTACAACCAGGGCTAGCCATATTAGCACAAAGAAAGATATGCTATCAGAAGTAATGTTTATCTGTTTGTGATTAATATTTTAGATTCTATTAGAGAAACATAATGCTTAAGATCTTTAGCAAAATGACAATTGTTTGTAGACAGTTCGCAGTCTAAGTATTTACAGCCCTTTTCGCCCTATGCTGGGTTTTGTAGCCAGCAAGATTCGTTCAAGACTGGTTGGTTTTCCCTTATCCATGACCACAAGCCTACAGGACCCGGGCACAGGTTCGTTAGCATGAGGCTATTGGTTCCCCCAATGCCCAGGCCTGAGCAACCTTTTCAAGCTCAAAATTTGGAAATTTGTCAAAAACTGTTAACCAATGAATGAAATATCTGTGATATGAACTCACTTCTCCATTTTATTGTCAAGTGTTCTTCCCCTGGTTTTCAGCTTTGTAAGGGAATCTCCCCAACAGGCAACAAAGAAAAAAAACTTCTCTAAAGTCCTACACTTTAAAAATGTTTTGGTCTACAAACTAAAAATCCTCATTAAGGAAGATATCTGGATGACACGGACATCATATATCTACTGTGCTCTCACTCATGTACAATAATTAAAACGTTTGTAAAGTCAGAAGGTTTTTATTATCTTAATGCATCCTTTGCATGAAGATAAAAAGCCTTTAGTGTGCAGCATTGCCCCTACTACTTACCTGAGCCCCATCTACATCCAGCAATGTTTTAGGAGTGTCTCCGCTGTCCAGGACTCCCCTCCTCATTGGCTGAGACAGCAGTGCGGTGCCACTGGTTCCCTCTGCTGTCAGTCACTCAGCCAATCAGGAGAGAAAGGGGGCTGGCCACAGCTCCGTGTCTGAATGGACACAGGGAGCTGTGCCCCGACTCGGGTGCCCCCATAGCAAGCTGCTTGCTGTGGGGGCACTCAACAGGAAAGAGGGGCCAGGAGCACTGAAAAGAGACCCTTGAAGGGGAGGATCCAGGCTGCTCTGTGCAAAACCACTTTACAGATAAGTATAACATGTTTGTTATTTTTACAAAACTTAAAAAAACAAGACTTTACAATCACTTTAAGAGCCCATTCACATTAGCGCGACTTGTCAGGTGACTTGTCAGCCTGACAAGCCGCGGTATGTCGCGGTCTGTTGATTAGCACAGGACCCGTTCTAATAGGAGCGACACAAGTCGCTCCGACTTAGAAAAAGGGTCCTGTACTACTTTGGGGCGACCTCGGAGCAACGTGCATAGACTTCCATTATGTGAAGTGTCTGCAAATCGCGCCAAAGTCGCGTTGCACACGACTTCACAGGTCGCACCCCTAAGTCGTGTCGCGCTAGTCTGAATGGGCTCTTAGGTATGATCCAAGGTTTACTTAATTCTAAGGAAAGTATTTATGACTTCACATTTGTGTGTGTCCCCAGAAGAAACAAAACGTAAATACCTATAGGTCCTTAGTAGCCCATGAAACTGCATAATGCAAAATAAGTGCACACACATACCTGTCCGAGGAGTCAGCAATGAGACATTTACATCTGATGAGGCTTTCTCCTGCTGTTTGAAGAATTCCCGTGGGTTCTCCGTACGCTGTGCAATGATGGCAGCCGCCTCCTGTTGAGAAGAAATCTTTTCAGCATTGTTAAATAATGTAGTAATATACAGATATATAAATATGGCTGCATATCGTTAGTTGTTAGTCTATCTATGCTTCTGCAAGTATAATGGAATGAATAGAACCTTTGCAACATACTCTAACTAGGCATGCTACTTAAAAGTGATTACAGAAAGGGCAGTGTTGACAGTGCCAGTTTATCTCAGAGGACAGGGTGCACAAACATGTGACCAGGAACATCTTGGGCTACCACACCTGCTACACAAATGGTTCTAAAACATTTGGCCAGTTATATGTAAGATTCTTTTATTTATTCATTTTCCATTCCAGGGCACATGGAAAACCAAACCAAACCAATTAGACATTATCTGCTTCCAGACTTTTGCAATAGCAACTCATAAATGGCCCCTTTCACCTTAGCAGACAAAAATGGGATTTATGTGCTTACTGTAAAATCCATTTCTCTGGGTTCATCAGCGGACACAGCGCTCTATAAATCATAGCTACTGGGTTATATATATATATATATATATATATATATATATATATATATATATATATATATTATTTATTTATTTATTTTTTTTTTTTTGGGGGGGTTTTATTACCTCCTCCAGGAGTAGGACTAGGCAGAAAAAAAAAAACACCTGGCTATGCCCATGGGCTGTCCTGAGCTTGGTATATAACCCCTCTCTCTGCTCTAGGTAATCAGTTTATGGAGTTCTGATACTTCTAATACTGTTTGCTACTAGAGGGGTGGGTGTTGTGTCCGTCGAACTACAAGAAATAGATTTTACGGTAAGTACCAAAATCCCATTTTCTCTTTCGTTCATTGACTGACACAGCGCTACATAAATCATAACTACTGGGACGTCCAAAAGCAGTGCCAAAAGGAAAATGACAGGCACAGCTTTATAACTTCTTTGACAGATGGGTTATGCTGCTCTTCCTAGGAGTAGGATACTAGGCGGAAAAGGGTTAACAAAAGTTAACAAAGCTCAACTACCCATATGTGGCAGTCCCAGGTGGTATACTACCACTTCCAGCTCTAGGATCTCAGTTTTGTAACAAGCAGTGTCAAAAGAATACATAACCCAACTCCACAGGGGGGTGGGTGCTGTGTCCATCAATGAACATCAGAGAAAAGGATTTTACGGTAAGACAAAAATCAAGTTTTCTCTTCTGTTCATTGACAGACACAGCTTTATATCTTCTTTGACAAATGGGACGTCCCAAAGCAGTGTTAATATGAGGGGTGGGAAGAACACAGTAACAAACCTACTTCCCAAAGGTTAAACATAGCCAACCAGGTAAAACAGGAGCTCAACAAGGAAATAACTTGAGCTCACGTGGCAGAAATTTACACCTTCAAAGAGACTAATCCTCTCCAACAGCAGCCTGCAAAACCTTGCAGCCAAAGACAGCCTCAACAGATGCCAACATACCCTATAAAATTTTGTGAAAGTGTGTACGGACAACCAGATGGCCGCCTTGCAAACCTGAACCACAAATGCATGACGGTGAAAAGCCCAGGAAGCACTAAGCGCCTGAGTAGAGTGCGCCTTAACAGGGAAAGGTGGAACCTGACCCTTAATTGAATAAGCCTGCACAACCGTATGTCTGATCCATCTGGAAACAGTCGCAGCAGATGCAGGCAGCCCTTTCTTTGGTCCATCCATGAGGACAAAGAGCGAATCTGACTTTCAAAAAGACTCAGTAGTCGCCAAGTACACCCTAATTACCTGAACCACATCCAAGGTATGTAGTGCAATTTCCTTAGGATGTTTAGGCTTAGGACACAAAGGAGGGTAACACTATGTCCTCATTTTAGTGAAAACTGGAAACCACCTTCGGAAGGAAAGACGGATCCGGACGAAGTACCACTTTTTTCCTGTGAACCACCAGATAGGGAGAATGACAGAACGAAGCTGCCAGTTCTGACACCCTGCGCGCAGAAGTAATAGCCACCAAGAAGGCCACCTCCTGAGATAAAGTAAGCAGGGGAATCTCCCGACTATTTTCAAAAGGTTTCTGGAGAACCGACAGCCCCAAATTAAGATCCCAAGGTGGCAACGGAGTTTGCACCGGAGGAGCCAAATATCGCACCACCTGGATAAAACTATGTACCAGGAAATGGGTGGCCGATGGCCTTTGGAAAAAATTGACAAGGCCTAAACCTGACCCTTGATAGTACTCAAGGCCAAATTTTGATCAACCCCCCCATTGAAGGAAAGCCAAGTTCCGAGCCACCGAGTAAGAGCGAGAGGGAACCCCAAGAGACTCACACCATGCAATATATGACTTCCAAGTGCACTGATAGATCTTTCTAGAAGTTGCTTTTCTCGCTTTAAGCAGAGTGGGAATCACAGAAGCAGACAATCCCCTGTCCTTCAGCACCTGGCTTTCAACATCCAAGCCGTGAAAGCCAGCGACCGTAAAGCAGGATGGAAGATTGGTCCTTGAGACAGTAGATCCTCCCTGAGAGGAAGTCTTCAAGGAACGTCTGTGACAAGCCTGACAAGGTCGGCGTACATAGCCCGGCAAGGCCATTTTGGAGCCACAAGAATGACTGGAATCCCTTCCACCTCGATTCTGCGAAGAAGTTTCGTAAGCAACTTGAGCGGAGGAAAAGCATACATCAGCCGATAATGACCCCACTGAGCCGCCAGCGCGTCTGTGGCGTCTGCCAGAGGGTCCCGAGAGCGGGCCACAAACCTATGCACTTTCCTGTTGATGCGAGACGCCAACAGATCCACTTCTGGAGTGCCCCAACGAAGGCACAGCTGCTGGAACACCTCCGGATGGAGAGACCCCGAACAAAGGGTTCCGCCCACCGAAGGATGCCTGCCACCTCCCAGGCTACAAGAACACTTCTGGTGCCCCCTTGGTGATTAACTTAAGCCACAGCCAAGGCATTGTCTGATTGAATGCACACTGGACAGCCCCGAAGGTGTTCCGTCCAGTGGATTAAGCAAAGTCTGATCGCTGTCAGTTCCAGAACATTGATCGGTAACCTGGATTCCTCCAGAGACCATACTACTTGAGCAGAAAGTTGTCAAGAACACCTCCCCACCCGGACATACTGGCATCCGAGTTGATCACGGTCCAATGTATGGGGAGTAAGGATTTTCCTTGTTTGAGCATCGGGGACCGAAGCCACCACAAAAGGGACCCCCTGGTCACCTGGCTCAACTGAATCTGATTACCCAGAGAACTTGGATCTTTGTTCCATTTGAGAAGAATTTCTGTCTGGAGTATTCTTGTGTGAAATTGCGCATAAGGTACCGCCTCGAAGGATGATACCATCAGTCCCATACAAGTCCGAAGGGACGACCATTTGCTGGACAGCAATAGCTGAATCACAGGCTGGAGTTTTTGAAGTTTGTCCGGAAGAAGAAACACCCTGGCTGAGGATGAGTCCAAAGTCAGGCCCAGACAGTCTAGCCTCATGGAAGGAACCAGAGATGATTTATGGAGATTCACAAGCCACCCAAACTCCTCCAGAGTTCTCATGGTGATCTCCAAGTTTGTCACCAGCGCCGTGGGAGGCTCCGCAAGGAGAAGCAGATCATCCAGGTAACACAGGACCGATATCCCCCACTGGCGTAATAAAGCCAGGACCGGAGCCAACACCTTTATGAAGACCTGAGGAGCAGAGGCGAGACCAAAGGGTAACGCCACAAAGTCATAGTGATCCTCTCCCACAGCAAAACACAGAAACCGTTGATGTCTTGCACATATTGGGATGTGAAGGTAGGCATCTTTGATGTCTATGGAGGCCAGGAAATCCCCCTGTTGTAGGGAGGCCACCACCATGCAAATGGATTCCATCTTGAATTTTTGAACTCGCACAAAGCAATTTAGAGCCTTCAAGTCCAGAATCGGATGCACCTTGCCCTCCTTCCTGGGGACCATAAACCGGTTGGAGTAAAAGCCCTGAAAACGTTCAGAGAACGCAACCAGAATGATTACTCCTTGTTGTACCAGGTCCTGTACCGCCCCAAAGAGAGCCTGTAAGCGACCAGGGGACAGTCGCACATTGGAAGGGAAAAGCCTTTCCGGAGGAACAGATCAAAACTCGATCTTGTAGCCGGACCGTATGACCTCATGCACCCACTTGTCTTGCATCCGGGATAGCCACAGATCCGGAAACCGGCAAAGACCTCCCCCCACCCCAGATACGGGTGAGGGCGCACCTTCAGGCTGAAGGGACCTTATCTGCAGGTCTGGAGAAACCGGATTTCTGTTTTCCAGACCAGGGTGGCTTGGAGCCACTGGAGGAGGCCTTGAAAGACTTTGATTTTTCATCCCTCAGGGACGAGTGATAAAGGATCAATTTATGTGCTGAAAAAGAGGGACCCTGTCTGCGAACCAGGGTCCTTACCCTTGTTAGCCTGTGGGAGAAAGGTACTCTTACCCCCTGTAAGACCTTTAATAATGTCATCAAGAGTAGCCCCAAACAGGCGATCACCCTGAAAGGGTAGATCAGTCAAAACCTTCTTAGAAGTCTGATCCGCTGACCAGCATTTTAGCCACAATATATGCCGGAGGACCACTGCCAACACCGACAGTCGCGCCAATATTGGAGCCGCATCCAGCGAGGCATCGCAAACAAAATGCAGCCCCTGGATTAACTTGCCCATCAGCTCCTGAAAGGCAGGGGGAAGTTGTACTCCCTCCAGGTCACGGCGTAGTAACTTAGCCCATTCAGTCAAAGTTTGTGACACAAGGGCAATAGTAAACACCAGTCTGAGTGCAGACCCCGCCAGGGAGTACATATTGCGGGCCACAGACTCCACCTTTCTACTTGCCGGATCCTTAAAGGTTGGGGAATCCTCCACTGGAATCACGGTAGCTTTATTCAGTCTGGAGACCCGGAGGGTCCACCGTAGGTGGCACAGTCCACTTCTTAACAACGGACTCTTTAAAGGGGTAGCGCCTAGCAATCGGCTTAGGCACCCCAGGGGAATGCTTTGGGCTGTCCCACTCTTTTTTTGACCATATTGTCAAAATACGCGGGAAGGGGGAAAACATTAACCGCTCTGGATGGCTTATGAGTGCCAAAAGTAACCTGCGCCTCAGTCGCAGCTGCGTCCTCCATTTTCAGGGTCTTGCGCACAGATACGACCAGTGCGTCCACTAGCGCCTTTTCTTGCACAGTGCCGGAGGGAGAGGTGTCATCCTCACTATCAGAGGAGACAGGGCTCGAGGTAGTAGACCAGGCAGGGAGACCCACGTCTGCGGTGGCTGAATCAGATTCAGAATCTGACACATCAGATGAGGCAGGGGGTAGGAGAGGGGGCTTTTTTTTTGGCACCCCGCCCTTTACAGGCCACCTCCATCTGGGACACAAAGGATTTCAAGACTGCCGACAGTGCATCTATGGATAGCTGGGATCCGGAGGGCCCTGCAGCCTCCTTGCGGGGGCCAGATGGGGAAAAATGTTCCTGTTGCACCAGGGGAACCCCAAAGCAAAAAGTTGAAAAAAACGTTTTGTTTTTTTTTTTAAAACGTCCCACCGCATTACAGCGCCCCCAAGAGGTCAGGCAGAATGCACAGAGACCCCCAGCAGAGAGAGAGAGAGACCCCCCTGACTCACTACCCCACCAAAGATCCACCAGGAAGGCCCAGAACGTCTGGTCTGCACAGCACGTTTCTTCAGCGATCTCTATTCTCATAGAAAAACCTGAGTGTCAGCACTAGGGTATAGGGAGGGGCTCCACCCCCAGCCTCCTGGAGGGGATCAACAGGAAGGGGTCCCTGGGAGAAACAGGTAAACCCCCCTCCACGATCGATCATCCGGTCACCGGCGGCGCACCCCCCTGCCCCCACCATTGGCCTATGCCCGGTCCCAGCACCCAGGAGTAGCTCCAATCGCCCCATAGCGAGTGGGGAAGGGAGGGGTGTGTGACAGGACAGGGGGAAACCCGGGAACGTGAGGGTCCGACCATCCCAAGGAGTGGCCCGTGTCCAACCCAAAACGCGCCAGGGGGAAGAGGGGGGGTTGGGGGGTAACAGTTAATTTACTATACCAGGAACAGGCGGGCGCCATCTACCGACAGAACCCCTCGTCGCTGAAGTGGGGGGGCTGTCAGCCAGTAGGAACACTGCGACTCAGACCTAGACCCGGTCGTATGCGACCTGTTGAGACGTTTAACTCGCAGGGCAAGTCCCCGTCTGTGCGTGCTCGCTGGCCGGCTAGGGTCTATATATCCAGCCCGTCGCCCAGTTGCTTGCAGATCTCACAGGAAAAAAATCCAGTGAAAAAAACCTAACTAGAAAAAAAAAAAAAACTCTTGCCAGGACCAGAGATCCCAGCAAGGAACTAGGTCCTTACTCCTGACTAGGCAGATTAAAACTGACATCCTATAGCAGGGAGAGAGGATATACCCCCTGGGACTGCACATAGGCATAGTCAGAACGTTTTTCTGCCTAGTGTCCTACTCCTGTAGGGGGCAGCATAACCCTACTGCTATTGAGAACAAGAAGAATGCGTCCGTCAAACGATAGAGAAAGTAGATTTACTATAAAAAAAGATGGAAGACTGGCCCTACAGAACTCCTCTAAAGGGAAGTTACCAAGGAACATCGACGACCAACCGCAACCTGAGCTGCGTACCAAGACCGGCGAAGCCAGTCTGGAGCCACAAGGGATGGTCGTAATCCCTTTTGCCTCGAGCCTACGCAGGAGCCTTGGCAGAAGTTCCAGAAGAGGAAAGCCATATTTCAGACGACACCGGCCCCAAAGAAGCCACCAGTGCTTCCATTGCGACGGCCAGAGGATCCCAAGACCGTGCTACAAACCCAAACACCTTTCTGTGGAGACGAGAGGTCAACAGGACCAACTCGGAAATTCCCCAGAGACCCCACTGGGGAAACACCTCCAAGGAGATGTCCATTATACCGATCGGTAGTCTTGATTTTTCCAGAGGCCAGGCTCCCTGAACACAATCCCGTGTCAAAAACACGCCACCCCACCCAGACAGGCTGGCATCCACGGTGACCACTGTCCAGGACAGGGGAAGGAAGAGTCACCCTGTCGAAGCACCGGAGAGCGAAGCCACTGAAGCAGATACCTTCTCGTATCCTGACTCAACAAGATCAGATTATCTAGAGACTGTAGATTCTCGCACCACACAGCAAGAAACTCTCTTGCAGAGGTCTCGTGTGAACAGATATTGGAACTTGTCCCATGGGAGGAACAACCTGACTAAGGCAGAGTCCAGAACAGACCCAGATAGTCCAACGAGATGGATGGAACCAGGGCCAATAACTGGAAATTAAATTTCCAACTAATCTCCTACAAAGTCAGCACAAAAGTCTCCCGGTTGTCCGTCAGAACAGTCTCCAGTCTGCGCATAGAAGATCATCCAGGTAATCCAGTACCGCAATCCCCCGCTGACGCAACAATGCCCACATCGGGGCCAACACTCGTGAAAACCTGAGGGTTTGAGGTGATACCTCTTGACAATGCTCCTTGCCCACAGCAAGCGGTGGAAGTGCAGATGACCGACATAACAGAATAGGACGGTAAGCCGCCTTAAAGAGGTTGTAAACTCGTTTAAAAATTTTTTTTTTTTTTTTACAACCTGCAAGAGAAACACATAATGAGCTAGTATGCATCGCATACTAGCTCATTATGAAATACTTACCTTAGAACGAGCCCCCGCCGTGCCGCTCACTCACCTGTATGACGAGCGACATGTTCAGTCGCCCGTCTTCCGGGATCGCGGCATCCGGCCATCTGATTGGCCGGAGCCGCGGTGACGTCACTCCCGCGCACGCGCACGGGAGCCGACGGTCACGGCACGGGGCTCTCAAGGAACGGCACGATTAGCCGTTCCTTCAGAGCGCATGCGCCAGTGACGTCACTGGCTGCAATAAAGGTAAATATCTCCTAAACGGTACATGTTTAGGAGATATTTACAGTACCTATAGGTAAGCCTTATCATAGGCTTACCTATAGGTACAACTTCCCGAGGAGGGTTTACTTCCTCTTTAATAATCGATAGAGGCCAGAAGATCCCCATGAGGTAAGGATGTCACTACCGTATTCAAAACATCTGTACCCGCACAAAGTGGTTAAGAACTATAGGTCCAAGATTGGCAGTACCACATTTTCCTTCCTAGGACCTGTGAACATGCTTTAAACAAAAGCCGTGAAACAAATGTTCAGATTCTGAGACTGGAACAATCACCCCTTGTAGCAGCAGAGAAGAGACCTCACAGGCGTTGTGGGAATAAATGCAGGTTGGAAGGAGAGAACCGCACTAGAGTAGAAGATCAAAAATGTGACCTTGTAGCTGGGCCGATCAAATCATGGACCCACCCGTCTGATCAGGGAGGTCCACCGGTCCCAGAGGAAGCAAAGACATCCTCCCCCACCCCAAACACGGGTGATGGTGCCCTTCAGGCAGAAGAGACCTTGTAGGCAGGTCTGGAAGAACCTGCTCTTGGCATACCAGATCGGATCTGCAAGGAACCACCGGAGGAGGTCCTTCCAGGGAGACTCTGAATCGGCGATTCCCCCAAAGGAAAGATCACAAAAGGCCCTCTAGGCAGCCTGGTCCACAGACCAGTATATTCGCCATATCATGCGCCGAAGGATATTGCTGTCACGGACAGCCTGGAGACTAAGGGAGCCGCATCCAGACAGGCATCACAGAGGAACTGCAACCCCTGGACCAGGAAGCCTGCCAGCTCTGCAAGGGCAGGTGGAGGCTGTTCCCTCCTTCCAGATCCCAGTGCAAAAGCTGTACCCATTTGGGAAAGTCAGTGACACCAATGCTATGGTGAACATCGGCCCAAGGACCGAAGCAGCCACAGTAAAACATGTGGCAGACCAAAATCTTGGCTCTCCTGACAAAAGGATCTTTTTTTTTTTAAAAAACTGGAGACTCCTCCACTGGAATTATGGTGAATTTATTCAGCCTGGAAACCTGAGAGTCCCCCACAGGTGGGACTGCCCACATACTCAACAGAGACTGCTCAAGGGATACCGTCAATCAAAATGCTCAGGCACCGTCAGATTGAGTTTAAAACAAGTCCACTGTGATTCGCGAAAATTTTGTCACAGTAGGCTGGAAAAGGGGAATACATTTGAAGGAACCGTGGGCCCCTTTCAGCCCCGGTTCACACTTGTGCGAGTGCCGGGTTTGCATGTAATGTCCGAGCGCACTGCTCCTTCATTACATGCGATCGGCTGTGCGGTGCGAGTTTAGCCATACATTTTGTATGGCTAAATTCGCACCGCAGCAAACACGCACAGGGACCCTTTTTGGAAGCCGCATCAGGATCGGATCGCACAGCGGTTCACACTTGTGCGATCCGATCCTGTGCGAACTGCACGATCGCACTGCGATATGCGATCAAACTGGGGGTGTCGTTAAGATTACATTGACACCCCCAGCGTATCGCATATGGCAGTGTGAACTGCCGGGGGTGCGTGTGCGATGCGGGAACAGGCTGCGGATTCGCAGCCTTCCCGCACTCGCATAAGTGTGAACCGTGGCTCAAAAAGGATAAAATGCTAGGACCAAAGATCCTGAGATCCTAGATTAGGAAGTGGGAGTATACCACCTGGGATTACCCCATAAGCATAGTTAAGCTTTGTTAACTTTTGTTAACCCTTTTCTGCCTAGTGTCCTACTTCTAGGAAGAGCAGCATAACCCATCTGTCAAAGAAGATATAAAAAAGTGTTCGTCAATGAGCAAAAGAGAAAATAAAAGTTAAGAAAAACACCCCTCAAGAGGGAACAGCCCCTCTTCAACAGCAGCCTGCAAAACTTTGCGGCCAAAAGAAGCATCCGCAGATGCCAAAGTATCTACCTTATAGAAATTTGTGAAGGTATGCACCGACGACCAAGTGAAAGCCTTGCAAACTTGCAATATTTGTGTCTGATGACGGAAGGCCCAAGAAGTACTCAGCGCCTGGGTAGAATGTCTTGTGACAGGGAAAGGTGGAACCTTACCTTTAATGGAATAGGCCTGAGTCACCGTCTGCCTGATCCATCTGGAGATGGTAGCCGAAGAAGCGGCCAGCCCTTTCCTTGGTCTGTCTGTAACCACAAGAACCGAGTCTGACCTATGAAAAGACTCAGTACCTGCCAGATACACACGAATCACACAAACCACATCCAAGGTATGCACAGCAAATTCCCTGGGATAAGCCGGCTTGGGACATAAGGAAGGCAGCACAATGTCCTCATTCAAATGGAAGTCAGACAACTTTGGGCAGGAATGATGGACAGGGACGAAAAACCCCTTTATCCCTATGGACCACTAAATAGGGACTGTGACAGGATAATGCAGCCAATTCCCATATACTGCGGGCAAGGTAATACCCTCGAATAATGTCCCCTTCTGGGATAACGTAGACAAGGGAATATCCCAAATCTTCTCAAATGGAGGTTTCTGGAGAACCAAAAGCACTAAATTTAAATCCCATGGTGGCAAAAGAGACCGTACAAGTGGAGCCACATGTCGAACCCCCTGAATGAAGGTATGAACTAAAGAGTGCTTGGCTAGGGGTCGCTGAAAGAAGATTGCCAAGGCAGACACCTGGCCCTTGATGGTACTCAAGACCAACTTCTGATCAACGCCCTGTTGAAGAAAAGTTAAGATCCGAGCCACAGAAAAGGATTGAGGATGAGCGCCAATCGATTCAAAACAAGAAAAATGGATTTTTGTAAAATCTTACCGTAAAATCCTTTTCTCTTAGCTCATCGACAGACGTAGTCCTCGGTGATACACCACCTTCGGGTTATGTTACCTCCGCAGGAGCAGGACTAGACAGGAAATTAAAAAGCTCTGGCCACACCCTAGGGGCAGTCCCAGAGGGTATATCCTCTCTCTCTCTGCCTCAGCAAATCAGTTATGTGAAAAAGCAGTGCTTAGAGAATTTAACCCAACCCAACTCCAAAACAGAGGGGCGGGGACTACGTCTGTCGATGAGCTAAGAGAAAAGGATTTTACGGTAAGATTTTACAAAAATCCATTTTTCTCTAGCGCTCATCGACAGACGTAGTCCTCGGTGATACACCACCTTCGGGACGTCCCAGAGCAGTATCACAACTGAGGGGTGGGAAAATGGAAATCAAATCCCAATCTAGAAGGCCCAACCGGTGCCAACTAGAAGTTTACAATGCTCATCCTTAATGATGAGACTCAACAAAAAAAATTTTTCAAACAGAAAAAAACCCTCGAGGTAGACCACCGGTCTCCTCAAATTGCGGCCTGCAAAACCTTGCGGCCAAATGAGGCATCCGCCGATGCCGTCACATCAATTTTATAGAATTTAGTAAAGGTATGTACCGACGACCAAGTGGCCGCCTTACATACCTGGACCACTGACGCCTGATGGCGAAAGGCCCAGGAAGTACTGAGCGCTCGAGTGGAGTGCGCCCTAACAGGGAACGGAGGACTCTGACCCTTAATAGAATAAGCCTGTACCACCGTATGTCTAATCCATTTGGCAATGGTCGCGGCAGATGCAGGCAAACCCTTTCTGGGGCCATCCGTGATCACAAAAAGTGAATCCGTCTTACGGAATGATTCCGTAGCTTTCAGGTATACCCTGATTGCCCGAACCACATCCAAGGAATGCAACGCATGTTCCCGATGATGCTTGGGCTGAGGACACAAGGAAGGTAGTACAATATCTTCATTCAGATGAAAATCTGAAACCACCTTAGGAAGAAAAGATGGCTTAGGATGGAGTACTACCTTATCCCTATGAATCACTAGGTATGGGGACTGGCATGATAATGCAGCCAGTTCTGACACCCTGCGAGCAGAAGTAATAGCCACCAAGAAGACCACCTTCTGGGATAAAGTAAGCAAGGGAATCTCCCTGATGTTTTCAAAGGGAGGTTTCTGTAGAACCGACAAAACCAAATTAAGATCCCAGGGCGGTAAGGGCGCGCGGACTGGAGGAGCCAGGTGCCGCACCCCCTGGATGAAATTCCGCACCAAGGATTTGGTAGCTAAAGGTTTCTGAAAGAAGATTGCTAATGCTGAAACTTGACCCTTGATGGTGCTCAAGGCTAGCTTCTGCTCAACCCCTTGTTGCAAAAAGGCCAATATTCGAGACACCGAATAGGTACGTGGAGGAAATCCTAAAGATTCGCACCACGCAATATAAGTCTTCCATGTGTGATAATAGACTTTGCTGGAAGTCGCTTTCCTTGCTTTAATAAGGGTAGGAATGACAGAAGTAGACAAACCTCTGTCCTTCAGTACTTGGGTCTCAATGGCCAGGCCATTAAAACCAGCGACTGTAAAGCACGAAGGTAAATAGGTCCTTGAGACTACAGACACTCCCTGAGACGAAGTTCCCACGGAACGTCTGCGACTAACCTGTCCAAGTCGGCCAGGCCGGCTTGAAGAGGCCAGCCTAGAATTTCTAGGACCACTGGCGCTGATTGGATCTGAACCAGGCGTCCCTAGAGGTATCTGGCCCCGACCATCCGAGAAAGTCTGGTCGTTTTCTGTTCCCACACATTTATCAGATACCTGATAGTTATCAGGCAAGGTGATCTTTTCTGGTTGAACCTCAGGGACCGAAGTCACCCGACTAGAGGCTACTTGGCCTATCTGGTCAATCAGATCCGATTCCTGTGAGGTATCGGGACTAATCTTGGGAAAAGGTAAAGGAAAAGATCTATACAGGGAACGGTAACTACCGCTTCCTGTACTTAAATGTTGGAAGGGAAGAATCGCACCGGTAGTAGTGGTTGATGCTCGATCTAATGTCCTGAATACCGGTGAAAACGTCCCCCCACCCTGAAATTGGGTGGGGGCGCACCTTCAGGCTGTGTACTCCTTTACTTCGGGTTTGGCTGGGTTGGTCCTCTGCTTGTCCGACCAGCCCTTCTTGAACCCTCCTGGAGGAGTCTTGCCTTTCCCGGAAGTACCAGCCGGGCGTCCTTTATGGGCGGTAAAGAAAGGTCCTCGCTTGTTGCGAGGTTCCTTAGCTTTTGCAGCCTGTGGCAAAAAAGTACTCTTGCCCCCGGTGGCATCCTTAATGATTTCATCTAGGTTGGCTCCAAATAGACGATTCCCCTGGAAAGGGAGATTGGTCAAAGTCTTTTTGGAACCTAGGTCAGCTGACCAGCATTTTAACCACAGCACACGTCTGAGGATCACTGCTAACTTAGATGCATGCCCTAACAAGGGAGTAGTGTCCAAGGCTGCGTCACAGATAAACCGTAGCCCTTGTATGATCTGTTCTATCAAATCAGATGTCTCCTGGGGAATATCTTTTCCCCTAAGATCTTGGCGTACCATTTTCGCCCATTCTGTAAGTGTCTGGGAAACTAGACCAATAACAATTACTGGTCTAAATGCTGACCCTATCAGAGAAAAGATAGTGCGGGACTCCGCTTCTATCTTTCGATCCACCGGATCCTTAAAGGACGAAGTGTCCTCCACTGGAATAACCGTGGCTTTATTCAGCCTGGAAATAGGCGGATCCACGACTGGTGGTACCGTCCATTTCTTAATGATGGATTCCTCAAACGGATAGCGTCTAGCAATACGCTTGGAAATAGTAAAGGTACGTTTAGAATGTTCCCATTCTCCTTTAATCTGATTTCCAAAACATTTAGGTACAGGAAAAGCCTTCGCCGTCTTGATGGGCTTATTAGTCCCAAAAGGCCTCTCTGTTTCAGTTGCCTCTGCCGGTAAAGCCTCAAGTTTTAAGGTTTCTTGCACTGCCACAACTAGTGCGTCCACCAATGCTTCTTCCTGAATTATAGCAGGAGAAGAAGCGTCCTCCTCACTGTCTGAGGGGGCTTTACCTGGGATAGCAGCCCCTGCAGAGGAACCTGCAACTGCAGTGACCATCTCTGAATCAGAGTCAGAGGTGTCAGATAGTATAGGGGTAGGCGGGGGTCGCTTCCTTGACCCCCGTCCCTGACAGGCCGCCTCCACCCGAGCCACCATAGACTCCAAAATTGCTGTAAATGACTCTATACTCTGTACACCGGCGGGTCCCGAGGCCCCCTCGAGGGAAACAGGTGGGGGAATCTGTGTGGCAGGGTCCATAATAACTCCAGTTACTTCCTGGATGATATAATTCAAAGTAAAGAAAAAACTTTTTTTTTTTTTTTTTTTTGACCCTCAGCGCCACAAAAAACCCCTTAGTGTTACCTGCTAGGGATCCCTATCGATCGAGAGAGAGAGAGAGATAGACCCCCAGGCTCACCACTTGATGTTCAGAGTTGAACTGCAACAGCTTACAGCGCTGTCTTAGACAAACAGGAAGTCTTTTGGCTGGCTGCCCAGGAAGAAAGGAGGCGGCTCCGCCCCTCTGTACGCCTTCCGGCGCCTCCCCCAAGCTCCACGAGGTGTAGAATCACCTAAAACATGGCCGCCCCCATGCTGGAGACACGAGGCTACGCCAAAATGGCGGCTCGTGCGATCCAGCAAAAAAAATGGCGGCGGCCTGTGCTGACTAGCGGTGTGCTGCAGGCACACAACACTCTCTCTGCATGGGGATATGGCGTGTTTGGCGGTACCGGCCCTGGCGGACCGCATGGCCGTTCGGGAGGCCTGCTATTAGCTGGAGATCTGACTTGGAAGGCAGTCTACATGTCCATGGCTTCTGACTGGTAGGTAGCTTATACTTAACCCATAAGATTCCCAGAATGCCACAGATTACATCTTTAAAACATGTATACAATAGATTGTTAGCTTCCAAACCAAGCCTCCTGGCTTTTGCACACATAAAATCACACTCAAAGTAGGAGGATTTGTGACATGTTATAGGATAGAAAGAAACTCTTTCTTACCATACAGAGAGGGGGCCCGCGTTCACCACAAAACCCGTCAGGGAAAACAGGGGGAACATACTACTCACCATACCGGAACCAGGCGGGCACCAACTCCTGACAGTACCCCTCTCCACCGGGGCGGGAGGGCTGTCGACCGATACAGACGCCGTGACTCATGGTCTTTGGCGTTTCAGCGAGACGTTTAACTCGCGGGTTCAGTCCTTTAATGGGACTTTGTCGCGGCCGACTCAGCGTGGAGCTATGGCCTGCACGCGCTCGTAGGCTGAACTGGGGTGACCACCGGATCTCAACATCCAGCCCGTCGCCCAGTTCAGCTTTCTTGCTTGAAGATCTCACAGGAACACTGGAGAAAAAAAAAGCTGTCCAAAAATCCTTTTAGAAAAAAATTTCTTGCCAGGACCTAAGATCCCAGCAAGGTATCTAGGTCCTTACTCCTAACTAGACAGAAAATAACTGATTTGCTGAGGCAGAGAGAGAGAGGATATACCCTCTGGGACTGCCCCTAGGGTGTGGCCAGAGCTTTTTAATTTCCTGTCTAGTCCTGCTCCTGCGGAGGTAACATAACCCGAAGGTGGTGTATCACCGAGGACTACGTCTGTCGATGAGCGCTAGAGAAATGTATGTTTTCCACATACGATGGTATATCTTGTTGGAAGACGACTTTCTCGCCTTCAACATAGTAGGGATCACTGATCCAGACCTCTATCCCTCAGTACCTTGCTTTCATTAGGTAAGCCATTAAAACCAGCGACTTTAAAGCCCTTTGGACAACTGGTCTTCTCTGAGAGGAAGCCCCCAAGGGACATTTACGGCTATCAGGATGATTGGAAGATCCTCGCTCTTGAATTCCTTGAAGAAACTGTGGAAGAAGCCTGAGTTGAGGATGATACTGGCATTATTGTGGCCCTTGGACGCCTGCGGCATCTGCCAGTGGAACCCGTGATTTTGGCACGAATTTCGGTATCCTCCTGTGGAGCCGAACCTGCATGTAGGACTGTGCAAACAGAACTGTCTTGAAGGTAGGTACTACCAGACTCAGAACATGTATGCAAATTGGGAGAGAGAACTATCTGTGTGACAGCAACCGATGAATCACGGCTCGTGG
The DNA here is from genome assembly GCF_965119305.1 of Pelophylax lessonae. Classification (NCBI taxonomy): domain Eukaryota; kingdom Metazoa; phylum Chordata; class Amphibia; order Anura; family Ranidae; genus Pelophylax; species Pelophylax lessonae. The sequence goes on along the minus strand of NC_138771.1, from coordinate 316,543,438 downwards.
TTCCTGAAATTTGTCTACCTGAAGGACCACCCTGGTCAGAATTAAAATTCCCTGGACAGGGATAGGGGGGACCTTAGGTAGTTCAGACATTACCTCAACCTTTGCAGGAATTACATTCGCACAAGACGACTCAGGACCTAAAAAATCTGAAAAGAGCAAACTTTGCCTCCTTTTCTGGGTACCCCCAAAAACAAACATTTTGCGGATCTCCTTGAAGCACACAAAAAGTCCACGGGGCAGGAAACCAGCAAAGATGTCTCCCCACCCCAATAATGGGTGAGGGCAGACCTTCGTGGTGAAGGGGTCTTGTCTGCGGGTCCAGAGAAGCTAGCTCTAGGCTTACCAGACCAAGTTGCTTGGACCCTGCCAGGGAAGATTTAAAAGATCTATTTCCTTTATTCTCCATCCCAGAAACACAACATTTTCTATGGGCGGAGGAGGGGGGCCCCCATCTGAGTAGGCTCCTTCCCTTTCCCCTTGACTGTGACAGAAAGGTACTCAACCCCCCCCCCCCCGATACCCTAACAATGTCATCCAGGGTAGCCCCAAACAGGCAATCGCCTTGAAAGGGCAGATCAATGAGAGCTTTCTTAGAGGCTTGGTCTGCGGACCAATTCCTAAGCCACAGCATGCGCCTAATCACCACCGCTGAAACAGAAAGCTTGGACAGCACAGGAGCTGTATCCAAAGCTGCATCACAAATAAACTGCAGCCCACGGACCAGCTGGTCCGTTAACTCAACATAAGGAGTGGGGACTTGCTCCACCCACAGGCCCTGGCGCAAAAGCTTGGCCCATTCAGTTAGGGTCTAAGATACCAGGGCTGGGGCAAAGACTAGCCGCAATGTCAAACCAGCCATAGTAAACATGCTGCATGCCACAGCCTCTGCTTTCCTGTCAGCCAGGTCCTTAAAAGGATGGGGATTCCCTACTGGGGTCATGGTAGCTTTCTTCAACCTGGAAACAGGAGGGTCCACCACTGGTGGACTAGTCCACTTTTTTAAAAGGGACTCCTCAAAAGCGTAAGTACAGCAAAACGTTTGGGGACCACAAAGGGTAATTTTGGTTGTTCCTATTCCTTACAGGAAAACCTGTCAAAATAAGGCACATAAGGAAACACCTTTGGAGTGCGAGGTGATGTATGCGTACCAAACGACACGTCCATGTCCATGCCATGTCCATGGCTACATCAGCCGCATCCTCCTTTTTTAAAGTCTCACGTACTGCAGTGATAAGTGCATCTACCAGCGCTTTTTATTTTGCTGCTGCGACCATGGAGGAATCCTCCTCACTATCGGATGGATCTGGGGGTGTGATATTAGGCCCACCTGGACGGGCTGCATCCATGGCGGCATTAGGCTCAGAATCAGATGAGACAGACTGAGCAGGGAAAGGCGGGGACGCTTCCTCCTGGGCCTTTGCCCACACGCCACTTCCACCTGGGACACTAAGGACTGCAGGACCACCGTAAGTACAACCATGGGAAGCTGGGGTTCCGAGGGACCTGCAACCTCCATGAGGTGGTCAGTGGGGGAGATGTGATCTGGAGTCTCCATAAAAAGGAATGGAAGACCTTGCAGTACAAAAACGATCTTTTGGCACCACTAAAGGATCCCCCCCAAGGCTCAGGGTACCTATCGGCAGAGAGAGATAACAGGGACTCCAAGGACTCACCCTACCGATCAGAGGGGCCCTGAGAATTTGGACCAAGCATCACCATGGATGCCATCCCTGTTCATATGTACTGGGCACAGGAAGAGGAAACTGAAGAGGAAGAGGCGGAGCTTTGGTCTACAGCGTCTCCCGGACTAAGGGAAAATGGCCCCCGTGACATCATCGGGCTACACAAACATGGCCGCCAGCTAGAGACCAGCCAGACTAAGGAAAAATGGCCACCATCAGCTACAGATGTTGAAGCATGCTGCCAGGATCTTTCCTTCGCGCTCTACAATGCTGCACCCTCTGCAAGTGCCCCCCCCCCCCCGAAGGTAGGACACATGTTAGGGGAGACTCCGCTGTGCACCAGTCTCTGCACTGGGACCCCCCTGGACTATACCCAAACTGCAAACGGTAGGGCATGCACCTAGGGGTCTCCTACATTGGGAGCCCTCCAGACTACCAGGGCAGGACACACTATCCCAGGACCCTTACAGAGTGGGGATAGCGGGGGAGACCCCAGCGGTCTCCGCTGCATCCTTTACCCTGGGACTCCCACCAGACTCCAGGTCCAGACGGGGGAAAGGGAGTGGGGGAAGCCCAGGTCACCGAGGGATTTTAAGGATGGGAGGAGTGTGTCCCTGGAGGTTACCCGCGTCCACCCAAAAATAAAAACACCAAAGGGGGGGGGAACTGTACGTACCCTTCCATGGTGAGGGTAATGATCCAGACAGAATCCTCGCCACCAGAGTGGAGGAGCTGTCGGCAAAGGGACCCCTGCGACTCAGACCCAAGCCCGGTCGTATGTGACCCTGCGGGACGTTTAACTCACGGGCCAGCCTCTGTCCTTGAGGCTATGTCACGGCCGACCTACAGCCTAGCTGCGGGCAGCACGCGCTCACTGGCTGGGCTGGGGGGACCACTGATTTAGATTATCCAGCCCATCGCCCAGCTGGGCAGTTGATTGTAGATCTCCCAAGAGAAAAAAAACAAAAAAGATGTAAGGAAGGAGAAAAAAATTGCTAGGACCAGAGATCCCAGGCGGGAGCCTGAGTCCTTACTTCTGACTAAACAGATTAAAACTGATTTTTCTAGAGCGGAGAGAGGGGTTATATACCAGCTGAGGACAGCCCATGGGCGTAGCCAGGTGTTTTTTGTTCAGCCTTGTCCTACTCCTGGAGGAGGCAATCTAACCCAGTAGTGATGATTTATGGAGCGATGTGTCCGTCGATGAACCAAAGAGAAAACTGAATTTTTGTAAAATCTTACCGTAAAATTCCTGAGTCCCCCGACAGTCGCCGCCCCTTCCCAAGTCTTCACCAATGGGTATTGACCTTTGCTCCGCAGGAGTAGCTAGGCACAAGATTTGTTAATAACAAAAGCTTTTAGCATAGACACACCCCTAGGGGCTGTCCCCTTAGTCAATACCTCCCTGCACCAGCATTCCCAACTCAGTTTGGTAGCATAGCAGTAAGAGTACACAAAAACCCCAAAAGAGGGGCGGCGACTGTCGGAGGACTCCGAGAAAGGAATTTTACAGTAAGATTTTACAAAAATTCCGTTTTCTCTTACGTCCTCCGACAGTCGCCGCCCCTTCCCAAGTCTTCACCAATGGGATGTCCCAAAGCAGTGTAGACCTGAGGGGTGGGAGACGCAGCCGCAGAAAAAGCAACGCAGTACCCACATCAGAGAAAGGAACCTTACACACAGTAAGAGAACCAACCGGGCAACAGGAAAAACGCGCTCAACAGGAGCAACAACCCAGGAAAAAACAAGTAACCCAGGGGTAAAACACCCCAACAGCCAAGGACCCAAAAACAAGGGTCCCTAAGGCACTGCCGCACTGAGAACTTTACGGCCAAAGGAGGCATCGGCCGATGCCTGAACATCCACCTTATAGAACGTTGATAAGGTGTGAACGGACGACCAAGTCGCCGCCTTACACACCTGGGCCACAGAAGCCTGATGCCGGAAAGCCCAAGACGTACTCCAAGACCTGGTAGAGTGCGCTTTTACAGGAAAGGGAGGAACCCTCTCCTTTAAGGCATAGGCCTGTACAATGGTTTGTCTAATCCATTTGGCGATAGTCGCGGCCGACGCCGCCATGCCCTTCCGAGGTCCCTCAGAAAGGACAAAGAGGGAATGCGACTTGCGAAAAGGCTTAGTGGACGACAGGTAAACCCTGATCGCCCGGACAACATCCAAGGAATGCAAGGCAACCTCCTTAGGATGCTTCGGCTTCGCGCAGAGCGAAGGCAAGACAATTTCCTCATTAAGGTGAAAATCCAAGATCACTTTCGGCAGAAAGGACGGGTTAGGTCGCAAGACCACCTTATCCTTGTGGATCACCAAGTAGGGAGAGCTGCAGGACAAAGCCGCCAGCTCCGACACCCTGCGAGCCGACGTGATCGCCACCAAAAAGGCCACCTTTTTGGACAACGCGATCTCCCTGATCTTTTCAAAGGGAGCATGTTGCAATGCGGACGGAACCAGGTTCAAGTCCCATGGAGGCAAAGGCTCCCTCCGTGGAGGGGCCAAATGGCGCACCCCTTGAACAAAGGTGTGGATCAACGAGTTTGACGCCACAGGGCATTGAAAAAGAACGGCCAGTGCAGAAATCTGACCCTTAATCGTGGCCAACGCTAAACGCTGGTCCACACCCGTCTGAAGGAAAGACAACACCCTAGACACCGAGTATGAGCGAGGGGAAAACCCCCTGGACTCACACCAGGCAAAATAGGCCTTCCAAGTACGGTAGTAAATCTTCCCCGAAGAGGCCTTTCTAGCGTTGAACAAAGTATGAATGACCTCCTGGGAGAGACCCCTATCCTTCAGGACCTCGGTTTCAACAGCCAGGCCGTCAAAGCCAGCGACTGTAAAGCAGGATGGAATATCGGTCCTTGAGACAGAAGATCTTCTCGAAGAGGCAGACGCCATGGAGCGTCGACCGCCAGATTCACGAGGTCTGCGTACCAAGACCGGCGAGGCCAGTCCGGTGCCACCAGAATCACCGTGTGTGGTTCCGAGGCCAACCAGCGAAGGAGCCTGGACAGCAGTTGAATCGGTGTAAAGGCATACATCAGACGATACTGATGCCAGGGCGCCACTAACGCGTCTGAGGCGTCCGCCTGAGGATCGCGCGTCCTTGCCAAGAACCTTTCCACCTTGTTGTTTAGATGAGACGCGAACAGGTCCACATCTGGGAGACCCCACTTCGCGCACAACATCTGGAAGACATCCGGGTGGAGTGACCATTCTCCCTGGTCCAGGGACTGGCGACTCAGATAATCCGCCTGCCAGTTCTCCACCCCCGGAATGTGAACCGCTGTTATCGCCGGGACGTGCGTCTCGGCCCAAGACAGAATGTCGGCCACCTCCCGAGCCGCCCGGGCACTCCTGGTGCCCCCTTGGTGGTTGATGTAGGCCACCGCTGTGGCATTGTCCGTCTGCACCCGAACCGGACGGCCCTGAAGTCTGTCCGTCCAACGTCGAAGGCAGAGATTTATCGCCCGCAATTCCAGAATGTTGATCGGAAGGGAGGATTCCCCCTCCGACCAAGTACCCTGGGCGGACAGAACGCCCAGAACACCACCACAGCCCGACAGGCTGGCATCCGTGGTGATCACCGTCCACGAAAGAGGACGAAAAGACTTGCCCCCCGACACCGCCGGGGACTGTAGCCACCACAGAAGATCCCTTCTGGTGCGAGGACTCAATGAGATCTGAAGATCCAGAGATTGCGGTTGCCCGTCCCACCTGGACAGGACCTCCGCTTGGAGACCCCTCTTGTGAAACTGGGCGAAGGGAATCGCCTCGAAGGCCGAGACCATCAATCCCAGACACCTCATACATGTCCGGAGGGACGAACACGGAACGTCCCTGAGGGATCTGACTTCTTCCTGAAGTGTCCTGAGCTTGTCTTCCGGCAGGAAGACCTTCGCCTGAACAGAGTCCAGAATCATTCCCAGGTAAGGAAGACGAACCAACGGACACAGCGTCGATTTTGGAAAGTTTATCGTCCAACCAAACTCCTGTAGAGTTTGCATAGTGACTGACAGGTCTCTTACCAGACCCTGACTGGTCGCAGACCGAACCAGAATGTCGTCCAGATACCCCAGGACCGAGATGCCCTGGGCTCTCAATAAGGCCAGAACCGGTGCAAGCACCTTGGTGAACACCCGCGGAGCTGAAGCGAGACCAAAAGGCAGCGCCACGAATTGGTAATGATCCTCCGCAATGGCGAATCGAAGGTACCTCTGGTGACCCTCGAAAATGGGGATGTGAAGGTATGCATCCTTCAAGTCGATGGAGGCCATGAATTCTCCCGGAACTAGAGCAGCCACCACCGAGCGCAGGGATTCCATGCGGAACTTGCGAACACGCACAAAGCGGTTCAGAGCTTTTAAGTCCAGAATTGGACGTACCTTGCCCTCCTTTCTGGGCACAGTGAACAGATTGGAATAAAACCCCCGAAATCTGTCCCGATGAGGCACCGGAACCACCACTCCCTGAGCCCGCAGGTCCCGCACTGCCAGGTGCAGATCCCGCAAACGCTCCGGAGACAGTTGAAGGTTTGAGGGAAAAAATCTGCTCGCCGGCCGAGAGAGGAACTCTATCTTGTAACCGGACCGAACGATCTCCTGAACCCACCTGTCCCGAACGCGGGCCAGCCAGGGTTGAAGAAAACCGAGCAAACGTCCCCCCACCCCAGAACTGGGTGAGGGCGTCCCTTCAGGCCGCATTGTTATGGGCAGCGGACCCGGACTGGCCGGACTTCTGCTTACCTGTCCACGGCTTCTTTTGGGAGCCTTGACCTTTGAAGGGTTTGCCCTTATAGTGCGACCGAAAGGCACGAAAGGACCCTTGAGAGGGCCTAAACGAAGCATGCTTCTTACCTTGAGCACCCTTAGCCTTGTGAGACTGGGGCAAGAGCGTGCTCTTACCCCCAGAGATTCCCTTTATCAGCGTATCCCGGGAGTCGCCAAAAAGACGAGATCCCGTATAGGGCAGATTAGCTAAAGTTTTGCGAGAAGATTGGTCCACAGACCAACATTTCAGCCAAATCAAGCGGCGTGTCAACACAGCCACGCTGTGCACACGTGCAGCCAAAGGGATTACATCTAATTCCGCATCACACAAATACATGACACCCTGATGAATTTGATCCACCATAGCCTACGTAGTCGGCGGGGCAGAATCAGCCACCAGGACGCGCCTGAGCACCTGCGTCCAATCCGCGACAGCCTGAGCTGCCATAAGGGAAGCAAAAATAGCTTCTAGCATGGAAACGGTAACCGAGTAAGTATGGCGGGCAAGAGACTCCAGTCTCCTGTCCGTGGGGTCCCGGAACACCGGGGTATCTTCCACCGGAATCGCAGTAGATTTATTCAAAACCGCCACCGCGTGATCCACCGGAGGCGGCACACACCAGCGTTCATCAGTGGCGGGCGTGAAGGGATAACGCAGCTTGAACCTACTTGGCACAGCAAAAGGCTTCTTTATATTGCGCCATTGTTCACTAACAGCGCGCTGAAAATCCTCAGTGCAAGGGAAAACCTGTGATGTTTTGCGTCTCCGCTGCGTCCCATAAGAGGCCAGGACGGCAGGAGGACACGGTTCATCCTGCAAATGCAGCGTTTGTTTGATAGAAGCAACCAATTCATCCAGGATTGCAAGCTCTTCAGACGAGCCAGGGGGGGAATCATCAACCCCTTCAACCTCTGCCTCCCCTTCCGACCCTGCAAAGTCCAGGGACGAACGGGACCCCGATAAGGGGACCCCAGCCATAGCAGCCCCATCACCATCGCCCTCTGAAACTCTGGGCCGTTTTGTGGATTGAGCAGCCACAAGCATCTGTACCTGAGCAGCCAGGTTAGCCACAATGGTAGCCAAATCGCCCCCCTCAGGGGGAGCAGCAGCAGCCCCTTGGCCTCCCATTAAAGTGGGAGGAAATTTGCTTTCCTGAGAATCCATGCCCTCAAAAGTTTGCAGGAAAAAAAGGGTAACTGCCCCTTTAAAATCGCGGCGAGCGCAGCCCACCGCACACACACAGCACACACCGACCCCCACAGGGAGAAGTACAAACTTTAGGCAATGAATACAGGAATAAGAGAAGGTAAACCTGGAGAGACCACTTAGGCTGCTGCATCGATCGCTGTGCCCAGGGAAAAGGAAGTGATGCAATAACGACCGCTCCTATAAAGCCTATGGAAGGCTACAAAAAATGGCCGCCGGAGGATGTAAAGGCAGAGATCATGCAGCGCTGACATGAGGCCGGAGCGATCGCCGCCAAAATGGCGGCGCTTGGCGCCAAAAACGCCGCTCCCTGTACATAGTAATCGCCATCACACGCCTGCAGTACAATAAAACAATGACGGACCGCAGCAGCGGCCGCCGCATGTATGCACAAACATGGTCACATCAGGCCCCACAGCATACAGCCTGTCACACAGAAAAAAGCACACAGTCTGAAACACAGAACAGTGCAGGATGGCCCCCCTCCTTGTAGCCCACAGAAGGCAGCAAAAACAGACAGGGAGCCCAATAGTGTGTACAGAAAAAAACAGGGTTACACAGTCCCAGACTGACACCCACTAAACAGACAGGTCCCCACACAGATACACTTACCTTCTGAATGGCGTGGGGAGCCCGCCCAAGCGATCAAGCCACTGTACAGAGGACAGGGAGAGTCGCAGCCAGGACGCAGCAGAACTGCGGTGCGAAACCGCATGGCGTCCAGTGAGGTAGCCACCTCACCGCAGCATCCCTGCAGCGAACAGGGATGGGTCGTTCACACATACCAGGAAAAAAACCTGACTGAACGCTCGATGGCAGGCTGGGAAGCCACTGACCCACAACCTGCGACCAGGGGGGCCAGCCCGAGACCCAGCCCGCACGATCCTCTTCTTCAGAAGAACTAACTAAGCTGAAGAAATAAACAGCTAAGTAAAGATAGAGAAAAAAACACTCAAATAAAATCAAAAAGAAGATAGAGGCTGAGACAAAAAGCCCCAGCACAGAAACAGCCTGCTACTCCTGATAGCTAGACAATGAAACTGAGGTATGGATACAGGAAGCAGGAGGGTATTGACTGAAGGGACCACCCCCTGGGGGTGGGATATGCTAAAAGCTTTAATATTGACATATTCTGTTGCCTAGCTACTCCTACGGAGAAAAGGTCAATTACCCCATTGTGACGAATATGGAGAGGCGGCGACTGTCGGAGGACGTAAGAGAAAAGGGTACTGTCCCTTTAACACCACGGCGAGCGCAGCCCACCGCACACTACTGTATGCACCGATCCCACAGGGATAGAGAACACTGAGCAAGGAATGACAGGACAATGAAGGAAAAACCTGGAGAGAGCACAAACAGGCTGCTGCCACCGATCGCTGTCCCAGAGAAAGAGGAAGTGATGCAATAATCGGCTGACTTATATAGCCTATGAAGGCTCCGCAAAAATGGCCGCTCGGCTGAGGGATCGAGGCTACAAGAAAATGGCGCCGACATGTGCTCGATGAGCGCGGCCCGCCAAAATGGCGGCGATTGGCGCCAAAACACAGCGCTGTACAGGGACAGGGCCGTGCATAGCATTTCTGCAAAAAAATGGACCGCAACAGCGGCCGCCTCACAAGCATGTCTGCACCCAATCTGCCCCAGATAGAACTCACAGCAGAGCAGGAGGGCCCCCCCCCCCCTCGCGGCCCACAAGGCTTGCAAAACCATACAGGGAGACTGACAGGGAGCCTGCAATTTTTACCCAGACATGGGGGTACACACAGCCACAGACTGAAAACCCACACAGATGGTCCCCACACAGAACGTGCTTACCGTACTGGATGGCGTGGGGAGCCGTCTCAAGCGACAAACCGCTATCAGGATGACAGGGAGTGCCGCAGCCAGGATGCAGTGGACTGCAGCACGAGACCGCAGAATGGCGTCCAGTGAGGTAGCCACCTCACAGGCAGCATCCCTGCAGCGAACAGGGATGGGTCGTTCATGGCGCCAGGGCGAACCATAGCTGAACGCTCGATGGCAGGCTGGGGATCCATCTGGCCCTCAGCCCTGGGATCCAGGGCGGCCAGTCCGAGACCCAGCTCCGCATGATCATCTTCATCCAAAGATCCCTAAACTAAAGCTGACAAAATAACAGCTAGTAAAGAAAGAAAAAGTACTTGAAATAAAATCAAAAAAGGGTAGAAGGCTGAGACTGAAGCCCCAGCACAGGAAAGCCTGCTACTCCTAAGCTAGGCAAGATCAAACTGAGTTGGGAATGCTGGTGCAGGGAGGTATTGACTAAGGGGACAGCCCCTAGGGGTGTGTCTATGCTAAAAGCTTTTGTTATTAACAAATCTTGTGCCTAGCTACTCCTGCGGAGTAAAGGTCAATACCCATTGGTGAAGACTTGGGAAGGGGCGGCGACTGTCGGAGGACGCAAGAGAAATAATGGTTTTCTTGATTTAAAGGATACGTTTACCTTTATACCATGATGCCCCTTTATTTAGGGTGTTACATGTAACAATACAGCACCTGCCCAAATTCCCCAATCCCCCAGTGACAGCAGGATGGAGGATCTTCTGCCCTGTTATCCTGTTCTACACTGTTACTAGTTAAAAACAGTGCGGCCACGCGAGGCTCCGCTCACATGACCGCATCATTCATTCACAGAGTTCTGTGGGTGGATAAACTACAAGTACTATCGTCGCTGGAGCAGTTTATAGTTCTCAATGTGTACTACAAGAGCACTGGTGAGCACTCTTCTAGTTCATTGATTCTTCCTGGAGTTCAGTAACTGCTTGCCCGTATGGGAGGTCTGCAGGAGCCTGACATTTAACCTGCGATCTGCTGGTCGCAGATGCAAAGCCTTACAGGCTGCAGTGTAAAAATATAATAAATGCACATTTTTTTTACCTGCAAAAAGATGCGCATTTATTATTTTTTATAAAAGGTGAATTAATCCTTTAAAAAAATCCTTAACATGAGGTAAGACAAGGCAATACCAAAGGACTTATAGGTTTAAAGAACCAACGGCACAGTAATTTAAAGCAAAACATCTTTAGTGTTGCCTGACTAGACAACAGTAACTGAAATCTGGTTGGCTGCATAAATTATGGAATTTTACACATTATCACAAATTTTTTTCATTGAAATGGAAAACAATCTTTAAAAGATATCTCCATAGGTCCTATCTGACCTATATACCGTGGGTGACCGGGTAGTTATTTGGCAAAGGAGGTTTCAGTATGAATAAGTGAAAAAAGGGCAAATCTGTTCTACATCTAATTCAGGTGAAGCTTATTCATGTTAGTTATTTAGTTCAGAAAGTATATTCTTTTAACTTCTTAAAAAACAAACAAAAAAAAACGTCATTACAAAGTAAAAATACAGACTATTTTCTACTACAATATATGCAAAAGTTATCTGACGAACAATTAGGCCTCATGCACACTGCAGCTCTTCTAATCGCCTTTCTCCTGGCAGGAGAAAGCAGTGTTAAAAACATGCCAAAAACTGTTTTTCAAATGCGTTTAGACGCGTCAGGTGTTTTGGCATTCATATATTTCATTGGCCAGAATATTAATTTATTCAGTATAGCAATACATACAGTATCGCAACTAAGAAATACTAAAATAAAATTTATAGTATTACATTTATCACATTGCATTTTACTTTCAGTTCTTAGTTGCTTTAGTGCAGAGATAGGCAACCTTTGAGAGGTGGAGATCTACCTGAACAACATGAGAGATCAAAGATCCCCAGGGTTCAGCTCTAACTATAGCAAGGCCTAACTAAATATTGAAGAAAACCTAGAAAAATATAATAAAACAAATGTCACTGTAAAAAATCTAAACTTACACTACCCTACAAGTGGACAGTGTCAGTCAGTGGAGCAGTAGACAATATGTGGACACGGTCAGTAGGGCAGACAAAAGCTAGCTAATCAAAGGCCTATGTAAACTAAAATCTGATTGGATGCTACGGATTACTGCACTTATCATGTCATAGGCACTCTTCAAACTGTTATACTAGCTGGTAAAGGATTTACCTCCACTTCACTTTCTGTCCTCTTCTGCTCGACTGCCTCTTCCTCGTCTCTCTGGTCCATCTGGCAGGGTATAAACAGACAGTTCTATTAACAATAATAAAGCACTGCTGGCCATATACAAGGAATGAAAAAGGTGGGACACTCAAAAGACTGACTCACAAATATGGAGTTGCTCTGTAAACGCTTTTTTGCCTCCTCTGCCTCTTCATCTTGAAGTTTCTTTCTGTCAGTAAAACAGACAACACAATATACTCTTATACAATTATCTTCTAAAATAAGTTCTAAGTGACCAGTTTTTAATATAGAAACACACCAACAGGAGTATGAATTTAAATAATGCCTTTAAAAAAAAAAATCCCACCCAAAATATACTGACCCTTACCTTGACCCTAACCCAGACACTGTCCTAGATCAGGCTGTGATCTAGCAAGGTTTTTCCTATTTTTATTTTTAAACATTTTTGCTTGTTTACATCTTTCTACCCTGGCAAGTAGAGAAATATTCAATGTATCTCGCTCTCCATTCAGGAGGAAAAAAATGCATGGGCAGGCTGACTGACTGATCACTGTTGTGGCCAATCAGAGGTTATGACCGCAATCAGGCGATCCTGGAACCGAAGTCCCAGATCATTGGCGAGAGCCTGGTCTCTGTTGGGAGTGCTCTGTGCAGCGTGCTTCCAGCTCATGCAGGCCCTGGTTCTCAGATTATGGTCTCAAAGTAATGTACCCTGAGACAGCCAAATACTAAATGCAGAAAGAACCTTTCCCTTCCCTTCTTTGATAGGAAGGCACTGCAGCTCTGGTTAAAATCCCAGCACTTCTGCCTACATGTCCTCACTATCCCAAACTCAGCCATAAAGAAATGGTCAGCGACGAAACGATCAATAGCCAGGCTGGGTCACTGTTACATGGGGACTAAGGGACTTGCCTAACAAAGTAACTACCGGTACATTCAGATTTCTCCAAGAGTCGCAACAGTGAAGGCAAGTAAAGCACTTGGGAGGCTAAAAATGTAATGGTGAAATTAACCCTTTCACTGACAGTTGTTTTGGGGGGGGGGGGGGTTTAGAAGCCGTCAGATATGTTTTTGCCATCTGTGTCCCGTTGCAGAGATTTTGCTTTTTGCTTCACTTCCTGTCCCACAGCCAAACAGGAAATGAGTGGAAATCCTTGCAGATGAAGGAAATTGGTTGGGGAACAGTGGCGGCTGGTGCTCAAAATTTTTGGGGGGCGCAAACAGAAAAATGTAATAGGCATTGCTTCGCTGCAAAAAACGCGGTAAAAAATAGCGTGACTTTGAGGTCACACAAGTGTGAAAGGTGCCTTCAGTAATCAAGGTACAGTGTGCCCCCATCAATGCAGAGTGACCAGTGAGCAGTGCCCCCATCAATGTAGAGTGACCACGGTGTGCCCCCTTCAATGTATAGTGAACACAGCGTGCCCCCATCAATGTAGAGTGACCACAGCGTGCCCCCATCAATGTAAAGTGACCACAGCATGCCCCCTTCAATGTAGAGTGACCACGGTGTGCCTCCTTCAATGTAGAGTGACCACAGCATGCCCCTTCAATGTAGAGTGACCACGGTGTGCCCCCATCAATGTAGAATGACCACGGTGTGCCCCCATCAATGTAGAATGACCACGGTGTGCCCCCATCAATGTAGAGTGACCACAGCATGCCCCCATCAATGTAGAGGGCCCACAGCGTGCCCCCATCAATGTAGAGTGACCACAGCATGCCCTCTTCAATGTAGAGTGACCACGGTGTGCCCCCTTCAATCAGAGTGACCACGGTGTGCCCCCTTCAAAGTAGAGTGACCACGGTGTGCCCCCTTCAAAGTAGAGTGACCACGGTGTGCCCCCTTCAATGTAGAGTGACCACGGTGTGCCCCCTTCAATGTAGAGTGACCACGGTGTGCCCCCTTCAATGTAGAGTGACCACGGTGTGCCCCCTTCAATGTAGAGTGACCACGGTGTGCCCCCTTCAATGTAGAGTGACCACGGTGTTCCCCCTTCAATGTAGAATGACCACGGTGTGCCCCCTTCAATGTAGAGTGACCACGGTGTGCCCCCTTCAAAGTAGAGTGACCACGGCGTGCCCCCTTCAATGTAGAGTGACCACAGCGTGCCCCCATCAATGTAGAGTGACCACAGCGTGCCTCCCCACCACCGCCGGACTCGAGTCCGCAGTCCCGCACAGTGACAGGAGAGAGAGGAGGGAGGCACTGTGTCTGAGGCAGCGGCTACTTGAATCACTTACCTCCTCACGATGACCGGACTGACTCTGCTGCTGACGGCTGGACTAGGGATACTCAGGACCAGCGGCGGCTCTCGGCTTCAGTTCCAGTGGCTTCTTCTGCTCCCGCAGCGGGTGGCTTCTTCTGAGGTGAACGGCAGCGCGTCTTCTTTCGCTCCCGCCTCCTCCTCGGCCAATGGCAATGGGTTTGCCTTGCGGCCAATCAGGAAGCGCGTATCGGACGCGCTTCCTGATTGGCCAGGAGGAGAATCGGTGTGACAATAGCGAATTTTCATTCGCTATTGTCACACAATGTGTGGAGTCGGGATGCACTGCTCTGCGCCCCGGCTCCACCCTTTGCATCGCCCTATTAGAGCCTCTGGCTCTAATCAGGTGATGAAAAAAAAAAAATCCCATTGAACTCCTGCGCCCTCAACACACCAGCCGCCACTGTTGGGGACCCTCAGACAACCAGAACTAGTGTACCCATTGGAAGATTTCCACACTATCACTTTTTTGGGGACAACCCAAAATTTGGGATGAAAGTAAACAGGACCAATAGAGAGGGTGAATCTCCCTAATGGGGACACAGACCGAAATAAAATCTGACAGGTGTTTTAATCTCTCTCCACTCTACCCAAAACTAAAAAAAAAAGTTTTGCCTTTAGTCATACTTTAAAGGCAAAACATCATATAATTTCCAAAAGCAGACATCCTACAGAATAAAACCGTTGTAATGCCACTTTTTTTTATGTCACGCAATATTTAGCGCAATGGTTTATCAACCACACAATTTCATAAAAAAAAAAAAGAAAAAGACACTAAGATTACATTTTAGAGCATACAATTGCAAAATATTCCCCAAATATGAGTAAATGGATACCCAACATGTGAAGCTTTAACCACTTCCATACCGGGGCATAGTAAAATGACGCAAGCAGGAAGGGCTCCTCGATCCGGGCGGCTGTCATATGACGTCCGCCTGCTCTCATCGCTACTGCGCGCCCCCGGGGGCACGAAGCGCGGCGATCAGGGATGAGGCTCGTCCCTCACAGAGCCCATCCCTGATCAAGGTAAACAGCCAATGAAATTGGCTGTTTACCACGTGATCGGCTGTGTCCAATCACATGAGCGGCTCCAGTGCGAGCCGCTTGTTCTCACCGCAATGCACGCCCCCGGGGGGGATCGGGGACGAGGCTCATCCCTCTGACAGAGCCCATCCCCGATCTAGGTAAAGAGCCAATGAAATAGGCTTTTTAACATGTGACCGGCTGCCAATCACAGCCGGTTACAGAATGTCAACAGAGAACATGGTAACTAGCTGTTACCGTGTTCTCCTCCTCACACACTGATCTTGAGTGAGGAGAAGATTGTGGTAACAGCTAGTTACCAATTACAGTGCACCCCAAAACACACTGATTGCCCCCCCACCCCCAATAAAGAGGACCTGTCACTAGCCCATCAAAGTACCTGTCACAAGCCCATCAGAGTACCCGAGTACCTGTCACCAACCTATCGGGTACTCTGATGACAGGTGCTCGGGTACTCTGATGACAGGTACTCGGGTTCTCTGATGACAGGTACTTGGGTACTCTGAGTACCTGTCATTGGAGTACCCGAGTACCTAAAAAATTTGATTGGGCACAGCGTTGTATGACTGAGTAATTATCATTCAAAGTGTGAGAGAGCGCTGAAAGCTTAAAATTGGTCTGGGCAGGAAGGGGGTGTAACTGCTCTGTATAGAAGTGGTTAAAACTGTGCGCATCCTTCAAACAACAAACTTCGGTACTCAAAATTCTCCATAGGCAGCGCTTTAAACCCCCTACAAGTCATTAGTTTTGGTGTGACTATCTATTTTAACCACTTTTTTTTTTTTTTTTTTTAACAAAAACTTTTTTTTTTTTTCACATGAGGACATAAAAACCCCCATATGATTCTTTTTTTAGGTGACAGGCTCTCCTTAATAGCACATCAGGGGTTTATTAGAGCCTCAATGTCTTACCTGCCTTCAAACACAGCTAACGGAATGCACATCACAAGTTGCAGCCGGACCCAGAAGCATAATTTTACATGTCACTTCTGGGTTCTTAGTAGGAAGGGAAGATTGGCGAACGGACGCCAATGTATGACATACATCAGTGGCATAAAAAGTTAATGTATCAAATTTTGCCTACATTAGCCCTGTAATGGTGCAATTACAGCATTCATCTACATGCTCGGACTAAATAAGCAAATGCCAATTACCTGTGTTCCTCTATTTGCTGCTCTCTTTCTTGGTAACGTTTCTCTCGCTCTTCTTGCTCTTTACGCTCCTGTTCCATACGCTCTTGTTCAAAGCGAAGTCTCTCCTCTACGGCTTTCTGCCTCTCTTCCTCCTTCCTTTCCTCTTCCTCTCTCTGACAGGCAGGGGACAGTAACAGTGGTTAGTGACCAGGAAAAAACATGGAAATGAAAGTACAAATAAAATGGAGAGCAAGCAGTGGGAATGGCTATAAAACGTACAACATGCTTGGCCCAAATCCTGACCACCCCCCCCCCCCCCCCCACAAGATGGTATGTAAAAAAAAAAAAATGTAAAATACAAAAATGAAAAACGTAATGTCCCTAATCACCGCCACGACGGTTACGATGTCCCTGATCACCGCCACGCCGGATACGGCGTCCCTGATCACCGCCACGCCACTCATTGCCACCCACAAACAGTTTCGATAATCACTGCTACACCATTCAAAATGTCACTGATCACTGCCACACCAGTCATACTGTCCTTGATTACCGCCACGTCAGTCATATTGGCCCCCGATTACCGCCACACCAGTCATATTGCCCCGATGACTGCTACACCAGTTAACCACTTGCCTCCAAAAGCCTATTCTGACACCTCTTATAAACATGTATAAAACATTTTTTTTTTACAATATAATTACTTCGAACCCAAAACATTGTATATTTTCTGAAATCAAAGGCCCAGGGGAAAAAAAATGTTGGTTGTTGCAATTTATGTCACACGATATTTTTCAAACCCCCCTTTTCGAAAAATGATGATGTTATGCCAAGTAAATCAATACCTAACAGGTTTACGCTTTGAAATTGCACGTGCCCGTAGAAAGGTGACATGCAAGGTACTTACAATTCTCCATAGGCAATGCTTTAAAAGCATTTACAGATTATCAGTTTAGAGTTGCACAGGTGGTCTGGTGCTATAATTATTGCTCTTGCTCAGACGTTCACGGCAATACCCCACATGTGTGCTGCGATCGCTGTTTACATATGCCTGTGGAACCAGCGTACGAGTTCACACATGAGCACAAGGGGTTTTTTTTTTTTATTATTATTATTATATTTAAATTTATTTACACGGTCTCTTTTTTTTTTTTTAAATCAGCTTTATTGCTATCACAATGGATGAACTTCCCTTGTCATAGCAATAAGCATGACCGGTCCTCTTTATTGAAATCTGGGGTCTACGTGTCCCCTTTGCTCTCAAAAGCATCTGATTGATGATTGATTCAATCAAATGCTTTCACAACTGGTAACTCCTTGTAAACAACAAACTGACAGTGACAAAATGCTTGTCGCTTCCGGTTTCATAGACCATAGAGTTGATCAGAGAACTTCCACGCACCAGAAGGCTAGGGTTGCTTGGCTTATAGAAACTGGGGCTGCTATAGGTGATGCTACACTAAACTATATTCTCTGACCACTATTATAGAAGATACTATAACAGTACATTGGTTTTGGTTTGGGATCTTTCGTTGTGGAGGTAAAAACTTCCCTCCTGCGGCATCTTTTATGAGCTGGCATCCCCAGACATTTTCCTTGGAAAGGCATACATGTGGGGTGCTTTTTGCTGGTGGCTTCAGTTGTCCAGGTTTTTAGCCACAACATTCTGCATGTCAATAGAGATTAAGGCCATTCTGGAAATTTGTCTCATGACATGTTCCAGGGCATTCGCACAAAAAAAAGCAGAGCAGAAAATAATTGCTCTGGTAACACAATCCTGGAAAACAGGGTCATGTTTGTTGCTCATTGCCCTGTTCCAGTTAGCTGCAGTTAGACATACTAAAAGTGCAGTGAGAGCTGGTTGCAGGGTTGTGCCTGTAAAGAAAGACGTTAAGCACATCTGCCGAACCTTTGAAAGAAGAAACATCTTCAACAGGTTCAGTGGAGAGGTTTGTTCAAGACAAACAGCAGGATCAACTACAGAAATAGACAAATTCTTTATGAACACTTTTTCCGCTGGATAGAGTTTGGCAAATATTGAAAATTCTTTCTGGAGTGATCCAATGGTCATAGATTGCACATTCTATCTGTTTATGAACAGGTAATTTCTTACAGGTCTCTTTGTACCCATAGGGGCATGATGAGACAGAAGAGAATCAAATTGCATAATGCCAAGGCTTTTCTGGATGGCAGTAGTGAGTTTTTTCACATTAGCAAGCACACTGTGTTAGGCTCCCTGTTCAACAATGCGCCAGTTTAGGAGACAAAAACTTCCGCAGCTTCCTCCAATGCTGCCTAAAAGTCCTCATCATTCACTCCGGTGTCTGAGAATGTAACAACTCAGGTGTAAACTGACCTGTAGTGAATCCCGAGATGAAAGAGTGGGGAAAAAGCACGAGTATCATATAAGGGCTTTAGGTGGGTGTGGTGGTAAGATGTGTGTCTGTAACACCTGGTCATCCACTGGAGACAGTTTTTTTTTTAACACCAAATTTGAAAAAAGTTTACACTGCAGCGAATATTAATTAAAATATCAGCACAGTGTTTTACAGTAATGGTCAGACAAAGGGTGAGCTTGTCATACCTGTCCACAACACTGGACTGTTTATAAAGTCCAGGCTTTGCCAATTTTGGTGGACATACCCTTGAAGGGGTCTTAAGGGACTGGGGTCCGTAGCCCCCTGCAGCTAACTACATGCATTGCACTAAGGGCCAAGGTGAGTGCTCATGCAGGATTCAGTTCCTGGAGTAACATTACCAGCCATCCTTACAGTGTGGGGTCTGGGTATGGCTCACAAGGTTTACCCAGATTACACCAATATAGATACACTGCCTCCATTTGTGGTATTAGCAGATAGTGAGAAGTTGATTGAAGATAAAATAATAAACTGAAAAAAAGGTAAGCTACGAGTGATTTCTCCATGAGGTGGAAGAGATCAATCAGCGTAAGGCACAAGCACAAAACTGAAGACTTATGGAATGGTATGGGATTATAGGACAGGTGCTCTTGGGGCATGTCCTTAAAAGCTTTGCCAGTGTCAAATCACCTGAAGGTCTATGCTTATAACCCAAGGTCTCTTGCCATGGGCTTTGCCTATGCCCCCTTCTGTAGAATTATGAAGAAATAAATTAATAATATTTTTAAAGTAAGCTTATACTGGGTGGTCAAAAATAATTTTGGTTTGTTTCTCTATTTACAATGCTGATGTTCTAAAATGAAATTGTATGCAGTGACCACAGATCATCTTTAACATGTACGCCATTTATGTGAACTCTCTATTTCCACTAGATTACATATTAAAGTGGTTAAAAAGGCTCAAGGTTTTTTACCTTCATGCATTCTATGCATGAAGGTAAAAAAAAAACCTTCTCTGTGCAGCAGTCCTCCCAGCCCTACCTAATACCTACCTGAGCCCCATCGTGATCAAGCAATGTGCATGAGACTCTCCCTTCTCATTGGCTGAGCCATTGGGTCCCGCGGCTGTCAATCACAGCCAGTGAGCCAACAAGGAGAGGGGGGGGGGGGGGGGAGTAGAGGCTCTGTGTCTGAATAAACACGCAAAGCCGCAGCTCCGGAATGAGCCTGATTGGGTGCCCCAGGGCAAGCCTCTTGCTCTGGAGGCACACAGAGTTAGCGGCCAAGAGCACCAGAAAGGGACCCAAGAAGTGGAGGATTGAGGCTGCTCTGTGCAAAACCACTGCATGGAGCAGACGAGTATGACATTTATGTTAATTAAAAAAGAAAAGTCTTTAATAGAACTTTAAATACAGTAACATTTCAAAAGGATAGTTGTAGCTCTTCTACTAAATGATCCAAGGGTCAAAATTTTCATTCATAAATGACAAGGTAAATAGGAGTAATAAAACTGTGGTTTACTTTTGCTTGCTCCCAGAACTGTTCCCTGTTGAGCCGTTTCATTTCCACTGCAGCATCTGTCTTCTGGTAATTGGTTCCCTGTTGAGGAGATAAAATGTGACATTTCTAGTTGTGATACACCCACATAAAAGTCCACATTTTGCATGAAGCCCTCTACTCACCACAGAATCAGAATCTTCCCGGAGCTGCAGTCGCTGCAGAACTGGGCTAGCAAGACGCCCAGAACCATTGGATAGACGCTGGCCTATAGCCATAGGATCTATATCCTCCACGCTGCTTGCATTCACAATGACATCAACCCCCTGCACAATTAAAGAAATAGTAGGTTAAATGTACTAACAATCAAGGTGCTCGATTTGAAAAAAAAAAAAAAATATCACAAAGAGAACACATATAAAGACTGTAGAGCAGATACAATTTAAACCCTGCTCACAATAATAAAGCAGGTGGTAGTGCAGGCAAAAACAAAGTACAATGGGATGAATTTACCTACTGGAGAAGACAAAATCTGGAACTGTTTATATTACCCAATCAGCTTTTAGCCCCAGCTTGTCCAGTTTAGCTTTGAAAATGAAAGCTACAAGCCAATTGGTTGCCACGCACAGATGCTCCAGGATTCTGCGTGCTATAAAAAATAGCCAAATTTACCTTTATTCTGCCTATTTATTTAGCAGTCACATGATCACTATTCCATTATATTACATGGGGTGTAGAGAGGGGAAAATGCATCCCATTGACATCTCATGTGATATTACTGCAGGCTCCAGGACTTTAACTTAAAGGCCCCCTTATATTTAAGCACTGTTGGGCATTTTAACAGGCAAGGACTGGTGTGAACCCTGGAACTAACAGGCACACTGTACATCAGCAGCGCTGCCTGTGTTTACAATGGTGGGGTAAGCACAGAAGGCTGACAACACCACATCAGCATTGGGAGCTGGTGGTTCAAAGTTGTCACCTTGTAACAGGAAGTCAGAGTCCCTGCAAAAAATGGCATGAGCAAAGAAAAATTAACTCTTGGGGTCAGAAGTTGCAGCTATATAGCCAAACATAATTTTAAGGTATACCAATTGGGTATCAATTTAGCAGATAGAAAAAAAAACCCTAAAAATATGAAAAAAAAAAAAAACTATGGAACTGCACATCCCAAGACATTACATTTTAGCTGGAAATAATTTGCACTTTTGACATTTGTGACTTAAGAGTGGCAGAATCAGAGGGGCTTCTTGACATGACAAAGATTGAGTAAAAAGGTCTACGGAGCAGATTTATAAATCAGTAAATGTTACATTCCCCAAACGAACATTCACTAGAGAGTAATCAATAGCTAAATTAAAAGATGTATAGGGTACAGAAGAAAAATTATACATACTCTCCTCTATGCCTAAGCATCGGTATGTGGCTTCAGCTACACCACATCAGCTCAAGCTAAGCCAGAGAACTGATTTCACTTGACTGCTGACTGCTCAGCTCTCATGCTGCTCGGAGTGGAGAGTAGTGACTGTCAGTTGCCGGTCTCCTCTTTGCTCCTCCTGGCACTCACTGCAATGTCAGGTTGGAGAGGGGGCAGGCGCAGCTGGCTCCAGCTATCAGCTGCACGCTGAGGGAGGGAACCAGCTGTCAAATCAGGCAGCTGGGTGGATCCCAACAATATGGTTGGGATCCTTCCAGAGCCTAGAAACTAGAACAACTCTGTGATGTCAGCTGGCAATGGACTTTAGCTCCCAGACAGCTAATTCTGGGTCACAGGGGAGCAAAGGTAAGTGCACACCTGCTATCCAAAAAAGAAATATGACAAAAAAAAAAAACTTTGGTCATACTTCTCTTTTAAAAATACATGGTGTTATTTCATAAACTGATCTGTAAGTTTAATGGGATGGATCAGTGAGACTATATACACTAAGCTCATGGAGCTGGCACTAAATACATCTTGGTAGGCCATTTAGCATACACTTTGACAAATATAATCTCAATAAAGCTTGTTAAACAGTCTCTCTGGTCCTCTGGATGTTACATGTAAGTTATATTGACTATGAGCAGTTCTTCAGTTCATTAAGTATACAAATAATAATTCTCACCTGGAAAAAGTCTGCAACTTGTGCAACATGACTGGCACAAGCACATTTTCTGGCATCTGGAACGTCTTCACCAACCTAAGAAATGAAGAATATATATTAAACTTCAACTAATGGTGTAAGTTGATCATTGTCAAAATGTACGTAAAGAAGTATTTAGCTACAAGAAGGTCTTGTATGATGTTAGTATATTCTCCTTAATGTTCTAAAACCTACAGTACAGCACCCTCAGGCACAACCTTATATGGCTGGATCATCTAGGTTTTTATTTCAGCAACACCGAAAATCAGTTATGTGGCAATGCAAGTATCCATAGGACCCTGAATCTTTTGAGAACACACAGCTCTATAATCCTACCTAATATAAATAAATCTAATCTATATGAAAAGACATAAGTATTCTCTATTTGTTTCTTGAAGACCTGCATAAAAAGGCAATTTGACGACAATAGCCTGCAGTGCCTTGTTTTACTTTTTTTTTTGTGAAAACCACTGTTGATTGCATTACAGCTTTGACTATTCGATAAAATGCTGTCCTCCTAAATCATGATCCCTACTTTTGATGCTGCTTCTACCATGGGTTCTACACTTTACTCTCTTGAGAAGCTCCTCATAAAAAAGGTGCTACATAATATAAAGTTTATTAATATTATAATTACTACTACTACTACTCTTTGTCCAGCCTAGATAGCAGGACAGACTGACCATTGGATGTGCATCCCCAACACCCCACAAACAGGCATTCCACTACAGAAACTCAGCTTGCCAAACCACATATCCGCAGCAGCTGGTTGAGCTCAGCGCTCTGCGAGTGAGAGAGAGAGCAGTCTGCAAATATGGTTAAGGAAACGGAGTGCTTGATTTTCAGGTGCTTAGGCTCTACATCCAGCAGGATGTAGATGTAGTAGAAGCAGCTTCTGTGTGTGTCTGTAATCGATAAATGCATGCAAGGTGGGACAGAGACAGGTGGAATTCTGTAGTCCAGCAAGAATTTCTAAAAATGCTGCTTCGGATTTCAGTGTAGCAACAGCACTGGGTTGCCAGCCCAAAACAGGAATTTAAGAGCACACTGGATTTCTGTACATGCAGCATTTTAAAGGTATGAAATAGACGGGAAATGTGAATGTATTTATTAAATTTTTTAATTGAACAGACAGATTCTTTAAAAGGGCCAAGGGACCTGTGATAAACATATTTCAAGCAGCAACGACATCAGATTTCTAAAAGCTGTTGCCACTAGGGGGAAACGTTGCTACCACAAACTCAAATGTGCAAGCCTGTATAATCCCCAATTTTTTATTTTTTTTTTACAAGAAATGTCAGATGTGGCAAGACAGCCATTCAATGTAAAAATTGTCAAATAAAGCAAAAATCAAATTAGGCATTATAGTCCAAACATTTGTGAAGAGATAAGGTATCAAAACACATACTAGGAGAGAAATGAATTTAATTGTATAAGATAGAAAGGTAAACGGTCACTCTAAAGACAGACGTATAGAGTAGCTGTCACTCACAACCTAACTTTGTATGGTCAAGAAACCACTGCACAGGATATTAGTTAGACAAGCTGAAAAATGTTAAGCCTATTCCTCTGTTCCCTGCTGGTAGAGGTAAGCCAGCTCCATGGATACCCTCTCAGGAGTGCTCACCTGACCTGCAATCATTGGGACTGTTCGAATGGCTGATCATTCATACTTGCCTTCTTTTACAATAGGAAACCCTCAAAATCCATGTCTCTATTCTAACAGAATTATTTCCAATCTTTGCAATACTATTAGGAAGTATTCGATAACCTAAAAGTCTGTGTATAAGCACTTAGGGCCCATTCACATCATTGTGGCGAGTTAACAGGTTAATGTATGTGTGGTGATAAGGCATGAGAGAAATAAAGGTCCTATGAGCAGAACATCACTGCAAGACCCTGTGGATATGTGAAAAGACAGCCTCAGGCCAGGCTCCAGCCAAGTCAGGCCCCCAACATGGTTCACTCCGCCCAGAAGCTTCAGGGGCGGAGTGAAACCCATTGGGGTGTGGCTTGGCTGGAGCCCGGGCTGAGGCTGTCATTTAACACATCCTCAGGGTCTTGCGGTGATATGTGGCACATTTGTCCTTTTTAGTCGCTTGTATCATTGAAGCTGCACTCCCAGCAGTGTACTACAGGAGAGGATGGGGCTGTAGCCCTGAGCTGCACCCTCCAATAGTTGTCTGGTGAGAAGGCATCCCACTGATTTAAATAAGCTACCTAATGCACCAAAAAAGGTGCATGCACCGTTTTTGGAAACATACCTCAAAGTGAATGGCATAGCATCACACAAATGCATGTAACTTGCGTTACTGCATCGCAATAGTGTGAATAGGCCCAGAAAATCAAAGAAATGCTGCATTATATACAATGTAATCTATACTTTCTTTAGTCATTGTCTTGCTGCTACACAGCCTGGTTTTGAACCTAAAGCAGAAAAGGATGCCTATCACTGATTATAACTAGCCATTGCACACAAAGAACTTTGATTCAAAAGGTAGTTCCTCCCTTAGTCAGTGTTAAGTCAGTACAGCCTGCATGCACTTTAGGAATAAGCAGAATTGTTACATTAGAGAAAAGCATAACAGATGGGCCTGTCCCAGTAAGCAAAAATGATTATTATATATACATACACATATATGTACACACATATACACACAGTATCTCACAAAAGTGAGTACACCTCTCACATTTTTGTAAATATTTTATTATATCTTTTCGTGTGACAACACTGAAGAAATGACACTTTGCTACTATGTAAAAGTAGTGAGTGTACAGCTTGTATAACAGTGTAAATTTACGGTTTCCTCAAAATAACTCAACACACATCTAAGGTCTAAACTGCTGGCAATAAAAGTGAGTACATCCCTAAGTAAAAATGTCCAAATTGGACCCAATTAGCCATTCTTGCCTCCCCGGTGTCATGTGACTCTTTAGTGATGGAGTGGCCAAGCAGGTCTCCAGACCTTAACCCTATTGAGCCTCTGTGGGGCATGCTCAAAACAGAAGGTAGAGGAGCACAAGGTCTCTAACATCCACCAGCTCCATGATGTCATCATGTAGGAGTAGAAGAGGACTCCAGTGGCAACCTGTGTAACTCTGGTGAACTCCATTCCTAAGAGGGTAAAGGCAGTGCTAGAAAATAATGGTGGCCACACAAAATATTGACACTTTGGGCCCAACTTGGACAGGTGTGTTAAATTTGGTGTTATCACGCTCAATCTCTCATACTGGAAGTTCAACATGGCACCTCATGGCAAAGAGCTCTCTGAGGATTTGAAAAAAGAATTGTTGCGCTACATAAAGATGGCCTAGGCTATAAGAAGATTGCAAAGACCCTGAAACAAAGCTGCAGGAAGGTGGCCAAGATCATACAGAGATTTAACAGGACAGGTTCAACTCAGAACAGGCCTCCCCATGGTCGATTACAGGAGTTGAGTGCACATGCTCAGCGTCATATCCAGCGGTTGTCTTTGGAAAACAGACGTATGAGTGCTGCCAGCATTGCTGCAGAGGTTGAAGGGGTGAGGGGGGGGGGGGGGTCAGTGCTCAGACCATACGCCGCACACTGTATCAAATTGGTCTGCATGGCTGTCGTTCCAGAAGGAAGCCTCTTCTAAAGATGATGCACAAGAAAGCCTGCATTAGTTTGCTGAAGACAAGCAGACTAAGGACATTGATTACTGAAACCATGTCCTGTGGTCTGATGAGACCAAGATAAATATATTTGGTTCAAATGCTGTCAAGCGTGTGTGGCGGCAACCAGGTGCGGAGTACAAAAACAAGTGTGTCTTGCCTACAGTCAGGCACGGTGGTGGGAGTGTCATGCTGTGGGGCTGCATGAGTGCTGCCAGCACAGTTCATTGAGGGAACCATGAATGTAAAAATATACTGTGACATACTGAAGCAGAGCATGATCCCCTTCCTTCGGAGACTGGGCTGCGGGTCTCCAGACTTAAGTCCTATTGAGCATCTGTGGGGCATCCTCAAAACAGAAGGTGGAGGAGCACAAGGTCTCTAATATCCACCAACTCTGATGTCATCATGGAGGAGTGGAAGAGGACTCTAGTGGCAACCTGTGAAGCTCTGGTGAACTCAATGCCCAAGAGGGTTAAGGCAGTGCTGGGAAATAATGGTGGCCACACAAAATATTGACACTTTGGGCCCAATTTGGAAATTGTCCCTTAGACTCACTTTTGTTGCCAGCGGTTTAGACAATAATGGCTGTGTGTTCAGTTATTTTGAGGGGACAGCAAATGTACACTGTTATACAAGCTGAACACTCACTACTTTATAACGTAGCAAAGTGTAATTTCTTTGGTGTTGTCACATGAAAACATAATAAAATATTTACAAAAATGTGAGGGGTGTACTCACTTTTGTGAGTATATATACATCTGCAAAAGAAAGGGGACACTGCATGACACAACACTAATGTCCTACCCAGTTTATAAGGACATATCGAGCAAGCATGGCATGGGGCTCTTTTACACTGCAGAATCCATACATCACTTTCTGGTTCTCAAAGTGGCTAGAAAGGTCAGGCAAACCTCCACCTGAAAAAAAACATAACAGAAAAACATACCACATTGACCAAGATGATCTAAGAACACAGACAAAACACTTGTTTCATGAATCTAAGTAGTGGGACCATTATCTCAAACCCAGAACAACCTTTCGAACTGGCAGTAGCAGACCTCAGGAACCCACTGTACTTGTTTTATTTTCCGCTACTGCAGTTTACCTTTCAATGTTCTAGTAATATGTTCACTGTGTTTGTTGCCTTACAGTTACTTGAAATTCCAATACAATTTAATAGTGGATCCATTAACATGCTTCCATTGCATAAGCCCCCTAGGGTATAAACAAAGGTGTTCCCACAAATTACCAACAAAGCAAAAAAAAAAAAAAAAAAAAAAAAGAGGATGGGACTTTTAAAAAGTAAGCCTGCTTTTAGTTTATTCATTGCTTAATATATTGTTCCAGGTTGGAAGCATAGATATTTAACATCAGGGTTCCCCAAAGTAATATGAACCATCAAAGGTGTAGAGAAGATGGCTAGGGGTCAAAAGAGGGTCAGTGAATGCATGGGGGTTAAAAGATGGTCAACGGAATATGGAAGGTCGACTGGGGTTAATTAATCTTTTGAGGTCTCTGTAGAGTTCCATGCCAGTACCCAGTTCTGAATGTGAGGTGGCCAGTGGCGAGACAGTGTTACCCAGGATTAGATGGTCAGCTACCAGTGACAACAGCCTTGAGTTCTCAATTAGCTCTGTGTTGTTACTGGCCTTGTTTACCAGCGTGCTTTGCGCTGTGCGTTCGTGACCCTTACACCCTTGGTCTTCTGGGAAGTATATACATATGTGGTCACTTTCAATACCATGCGTACTAATCTCTGTTGGACAGCCAGCAAATACGCCCATAGCATTCGGAGCGGTGCCAAAGTGAACTGGTGGCTGGCAAATTTTGCACTTCCATCCAAGTACCAGTCCAAAAGCATTCAAAACTTCCTGGAGTGTTTTCTTTCCCCTGTCACGTACTATGGTTACATCTCCAACTATTAGGTGACTCCTGAGTCCTGTAGTGATGCAAGTTCAGAGGATGGACATAGGCATTTGACATTTCAGAAAGTGCTGAATGCTGAAGAGACTGGGAATTTATTTGTAGGAAATTGCTCTTGCCAGAAATATGTTGAGACAAAAAACACACTCCAATGGATAAAAAAAAAAAAAACAGAAAAGTTTACCTGGAAACAAAACTTATTGTGTTCTTTTCTGAGATGAAGTGGTTCTAAACCCTTACATTTAACCAGTGGAGTGGCCTCAGGTGATACACGATACACAGAGATAAAACAAATCCGCCCACATAAGTTGTACTTGTATCTGCAGCCCTGCCTTCTCTACAATCAGTCAAAATGCTGAATTTTAACGCTTGTCTGAGAATTAAGAAAAAAAGGGGTGGAGAGCTGAAGCTACACTCTGCAGTGAGGAGAGCGGATTGGAGGGCAGGGACACACACCCTTTCCACACAGCACACAGGAACAGAGCTGAGGCTGTCAATTAGCTGGGAGGTTCCTCCCTTTTCACCTTTTTTGTCTTGGTGTGAGGAAAACTTCATGCCGATAGCAGAGAAACAAAGCAGCAAACAAACGTGACAAATGGCTATCCTAATTGAGACAAGTACATACTATAGAGGGATATGCTTTGTTCATAGTTCATGTCCGAAATTTACAACCACTTTAAGAAAAGTCAGTCTTTACATTTTGCTTGTAGTTTACTGAATAAGTCTGATAGTGAATGTGTTATAGCAGATTGGCTGATCAAAACTGAATGCAATCCTTACATCTATAAGACTCAGAACCCTCCAGCAATCAATAGGAAACAATCAGTATAAAGAAGAACACTCAACGAAATTGAACATAAACTGTGCATTTTGTATTGAAACAATGAGAGTTCACCACTTACCCCCTGTTGTTGCCAACGTGAGATTATCTGTGCCATCCTCATATGTGTAGAGAGCCCTGTAAGAAGACAAAACAATGACTAAAGCAGCACTTGCATAAACTTGGAAACAATATAAAATCAGGATACTGTTCTGAATAGGAGAACGTGGAACACCCAAATTATTTAACATTTTTAATTGTACCATATATATATATATATATATATATATATATATATATATATATATATATATATATAGTGGTTTAGGTTTCATTTACATTATGCCACCCTTTCAAACGCCAACAGCACCAATAGTATTCCCTCATAATAACTGTATGCCAATTAATACCTGTATTAAACATATTCAGTATATCAATTTTTTTTTTTTTTTTATGTCATGCTTTATGATGTTTTTCACCTTTTCAAAACAGGTCTTTTATTCATACGGTTTAAACCGTCTTGAAACCCCTCAAGTAGTTTGTCCTATCCCTTGTAGCTGTTATTTCTACTAAACAGTTAGATCTGCATGCAAATGTAGAGAAAATAAACAATGCCATGTAAAACAGAAAAAAATTGAATATATAGTTATTATTACATTATCTGAAAACATTCAGCCACCAGAATGCAATACCTTTCACAACAGTGAACTTTAAAGACGCTAGGAAGAGGAAATATCTTGGCATGTTTATGCACCCAGTTTTCTCTGGTTTGACAACAAGCACTAAAACTCTGGAGGACAACAAATGATTTATCTAGACTAGAGAGCTAAGGCAGTGACTAGGTTGAATAAACAGAAATGACATCAACAGAGATAGAATGAGAGACTCAGCAAACTCAAAGTAGGACACAGTCAACATTTCAGCACAGCCCCACCAAACATTGATGCAGTCAAAAGAAACATTTATTGGAAACCAAATACTTGTTTCATTGTAGTTATATAATTTGTGTTGTGGCACTGTATTTACAGTCCTAAGAATTCAAAAACCAGGCAATGGCACTAAACTGGATCTCCTTCATATATACAGAGCTGTACTAAAACCCCGAATCATTTACAGCTTTCTCCTATCAATGTTTAGGGAAATAGCATCAAAATGCAAACTATTCGGCTTATAAACAACTCTGGAAACAAAAAGTTCTCCAATCTGTCAGCTGCGTCCTCTCTTTCCCCTTTGGTGCCAGAAGAAAAGGTAAAACTTGGCTTTCAGTCACCACCCCCATGTTAAAACGTCAGGTCTTCTTGTGAATGTCATGTGTTTCTGCTCTCTGTAAGGTAGTATGTGTCAAGAATGACAACGCTAAAATGATTTGTAGCAAAGTAGTGTTACTGAAATGATGACAAACTGTAAAAGTGTCAACTCTGCTCTTTCCAGAGACAAACACCAATACAGAAGGGGCATCTTATTTCCTAAGGTCTTTGTGGGTCATTTATTAAAATGCATTATGTTGTAAACGTTGCCACACTCATCTCGAAACCAAAAATTGGTGCAGGATTTATAGTGGGTGCAAAAGGGGTATATTGCCCTGGGCCCCCCTGCCAGAGGGGCTCCAGACTTCCTTTATAAAAAAAAAAAAAAAAAAATGAACTTTATTTTCAGTCAAGACTTCAGTAGTGTATTCAGTGAGGAATTATCCAATTTGCAGCCTTTGCCAAGCTCCGGTCATGTCTCACTCCATCTCAACAGGCAGTTTTATTACATGATGAAGGGGTTGCTGATACCTTTCCAGGTGTTATTGTAGCTCTTAGAATATATTTATTTGAGCATGATAGTCGCTAGTTGTTCCGGAGAAAAGGTTGTTCAGGCACTACAGTATGTAAATGTGGGTGCCCCAAAGCACCCACACCCCCCCCCCATGTTGAGGGCGTGTGGCCTGGTATGGTCCAGGGGGGTGGGGCCGCTTGCTCGTCCCCTCCCCTTTCCTGGCCTGCATGCTCGGATAAGGGTCTGGTATGGATTTTGGGGGGAACCCCACGCCATTATTTTTCGGTGTGGGGCTACCCTCAAATTCCATACCAGACCCGAAGGGCCTGGTTTGGAACCTGGGGGGAACCATGTTTTTCCTCATTTTGGCGTGGAGTTCCCCCTCAAGATTCTCACAGCGAAAGTCGGATCATCCTGATCCGACTTGCGGTGCGCCTTCTATTCAAATCAATAGGCTCCCATAGGGAACCATTGATTTTGAATGGAAGAAAAAAAATGTATAACGTGGCTTAACGCACGTTCAGCAACGTTATTCAGCCTTTAGCAGCCTCAGACGTTTTTACAGCTTGACGCTGCAGCTACAGAATGCACAGTTCCTGGGTTTTTTTTGGAGCTGTAAAATGCCTATGCCACTTGGAGCTCCTGAAAGCTCTATGTGTGCATGAGGCCATAGAATAACATAGATGGGCGTTCTGCAGCTGCAAAGAAAAACATCTGACGCTGCTAACAGCAGCCCCAAAAACATCCAGTGTGCATGAGGCCTTACAATCAATAAAATTGGGAAAATAAATAAATAAAAATCAGACAAGTGTCTTCTTTGGAACCCAACACTAATGCAGTTTATCATTAATTTCAGTTTACTTTTTTATTTGTCATATCATTTAATTTCTATGTTGAGGGGCCCCCAAACACAAAGGGCTCTGGGCCTCCAAATGTGAAGTGCCCCAGGCCCCCCAATGTCTAAATCCAGCACTGCATACAGAACCCCACCTTTGCAAGTGCTATGACAGATTTAGAGATCAAATGAAACAGCTGGCCCAGATGAGAGTTCTTTTAGGGATTGCAAGTGCTTTCAAGCATAAGAAGTGGTCATCGAACACAGTTTTACAAAATGTTGCCAATTGTTACATTTTATTCATAAAAGTAGAACATGACATTACACATCTAAACAGCACGCACCTACTGGCTAAGAACATTGTGGAGTCCCATTAGCCCAGCTTAGAATGATCAGAGCTCACACTATGTTAGAGGAGACCTTTTAGC
The DNA here is from genome assembly GCF_965119305.1 of Pelophylax lessonae. Classification (NCBI taxonomy): domain Eukaryota; kingdom Metazoa; phylum Chordata; class Amphibia; order Anura; family Ranidae; genus Pelophylax; species Pelophylax lessonae. Next base: position 316,511,901 of record NC_138771.1, on the reverse strand, counting down.
TTAAAAAAAAAAAGCAAATATAATGAGGTTTAGTTACTAAATTTGAAGAGTGCAAACTCTGGTGCAGCTCTGCATAGAAACCAATGGGCTTCCATTTTTTTTTCCTTTTTGTCAAAGCCTAATTGAACAAGCTGAAGTTAGAAGCCGATTGGCTACCATGCAGTGCTGCACCAGATTTTGCACTCTCCAGTTTTAGTAAATCAACTCCTATCTTATTTAGACTTATACTACCAGAGACTCCCCTACAGTTTGTTTTCATTGCTTTAAGAGAACCTAATGCCTAGCACACGATAAAAAAAACAAAAAAACAAAAAGGAGAAGCGCTCTAAGTGTAGACAGTTTATTAATACATAAGAAGCAATGTGTGTAGTAACTCACAAGACATAAGTGAAAGTCAGGCTGTGTAACATCATCAGATCTTTAAACATCCTCTGGGGGGAGGGAGGTGGTGATGTCCACTCCAAAGCGCCGTCCGTGGCTGAGTTGATGTTTAATGGGAGGAAAGAAAGCCGGCAGCCTCCCGCCTCAGTGTACGATGAGCGGTCAGATGGAGGTGACCGACGGCTGCAAGTTTCCGTGGATGGATGGACGCTCTCCCGTCACCAGGGGTGGTGAGTACAAACAGCAAAGGAACGGCAGGCACGACGCGTTTCTGAGCATGCGCGGGGTCGATGTACCCGGCGCGCTTCCTTTCCTTGAGCACCTGAACAACGTGCCATTTCTTCAGAGCCCTGTGCCGAAACCGGCGGCTCCCGTGCACGCAGCTCCCGGCAAGCAGCATAGCCGGAGTCGGCAGACCAGGAAGGAAGACGGCTGAAGATGGATGCGCCCTCTAGCGGGGACGACGAGGGCTTTGTTTGGAGGTGTCACATAATGTGATAGTATGCATACTAGCACATTATGCATTTACTTTGCAGGGAAAAAAAAAAGGAGTTTACTTCCTCTTTAGCTTAGGGTCACATCTGGTCATATATGCTACGTGTCAAAAGGGAAATTTACATTTTCTTCTAATGACCATACAAAAATCCAATGATTTTAAAATATCCAACTTAAAAACAAAAAAAAATATGGGGCCATTCTTTTGAGTTTGAGGAATGGTTTTAAACCCTTCTAAAGTTGCAAATCTATTACCTCGATTATCCAACTTTAAAAAATAACAGCTTAGCCATATCAGACAAAATATTGACTTTCTATGGTGATACAGACTTGCTATAGACACAACTAAATTGTTATGAGTAAAAGCTTTTTAATAAACACATCCACACACAGGGAAATGATTGTTCATTATGTATCATACCAGGTTTGATTTTTTAGTGATATACTAGAACACTTTCCCACTTGAGTAAAAGATAAGCAGCTAAAGATACCAATTATTGTTCTCTTCTTCCATTTTCCCAGCACAAGCACATTTCAACAAATGATCACCATACAGATGAATGAATTAACACTTGCAAAAAGTCTATTCATTGATTTATCAGATAATCACAAATTAATAGGAAAGATAAAGTTATCTCCAAGGGTAGGCTGCAGGTTTGTTGAGGAGTTTAATGACTTGTGCTCATAATTTTCTTAACCCTCAATGTCTTGGGATGGAGTAGAGGTAGAAGGATTTTGCCATATTATGTTTGTATCGCTATCCCCGCAGGAGCCGCTCGAATAATTGTGCCCGGGTCTCCCACTGATTAATCCACAGCCAGTATTTTTATAGTCAGGTGCACACACTCTTCCGCTTGTTGTCTACAATCACCAGTCTGGGGGATGTGTTTTTAGGTTATATTTGGAGAACTTGGATAGGAGAAGGGAATTAGCAGGATACCCCAAATTAACGATTCACAAGTGAGGACCACTTCTTCAATAGAATTGTGTAGCAGGCTGTACAGAGTTAAGCAAGTCCCTTTGTAGTAGAAGAAATTTTAGTGGTTCTTGCTTCTTCGAAACACTAGCCAGTGTCCCCTTTAGCTTACACCCAGTATGCAGACTTCTGGCACAAAGAGGGGGGATTTTAGCAACAGTCTCACAAGGCCCTGGCCGCAGGTCAACTTCCTCAATGATACCAGACAGGATCCGTCGACATCCTTCCTCAGTCAACTTGCAAGAGAACCATGGGTCTCAGCTTCAATGTTTTAGGCCCTCAGGTCACACACCCGAGGCCGCATGGCAGCCTGTGCCTGAGGAGAGGCCGCAACCCCCTCGTTTTCTGGACCACTCTCTGTAGAGGAAGACCCAGAGCCAATGTGCTCTTCAGATATAAAATAGTCACCCAACATGCTTAGGGGCACCTCCCCTTCTAATTAGCTAGGGCTGTATAGATATCCCATGCTCTTATCTGCTAGGTTTCCACCTACTGTCCAGTATATCCAATAGCCATCAGACCAGTGTAAAACCTTTAAGACAGCATGAACACCACCAGAACACACTGAGCAGACTCTACCAACCAATCAATGACAGCTCTAAGGGTCCATGTACACTGCAACTTGTAAACGGCCATTTAGGAGCAGTTGGGCGTTTTTTTCAGAAGCCCCTGAACCCACCTCCATGTTATCTTATCTGTCCATGTACACAGGGTCGTTTACAGTTATTTGCAGGCGGTTGAGTTCAGTGCAGTTTTTGGAAAGCAATAATTTGCGTTCGAACGTGTGTTTCCTGGCGTTTCAAAAACGCAAAAACGCGACCGAACGCGATGACCCGCGTTTAGCGCTCGCGTTTTTCCATTTTAGAGGGGAATGATTTTTTGACCTCTAGAAACGGTTCTAAACGCAAACGCCCGCTAAACGCGGCTGCAAACGCGACAGAACGGACGTTGTTAAACGTCCTTTAAATTCCAGCATTCAAGGGACTTTTTAAAACGTCCCGTGTACATGAAGCCTAAATGTGCCTAGCTGACTCCCTGTTAAGCAGAGAAACCAAAAACTATATACATTCACTCTAGCACCTACCTAGGAAGGCACAACATGTTTATCTATAGAATACACATACAATACTAATTTTCTGTTTTCAGAGGCTTCTTGCTCAGCTCTACAACATGTTTGTAGCATAAAATGGGAGGTAGCCTACAAACAGAGCAGGAAAAGAGGGTATGCTGTCTATAACAAAATTACAAATGTAGGTTTTTCGGAACCCCTTTAACCACTTAAGCCCCGGAAGATTTTACCCCCTTCCTGACCAGGGCCTATTTTGCGATTCGGCACTGCGTGACATTTAACGGACAATTGCGCGGTCGTGCGACGCTGTACCTAAACGAATTTGACGCCCTTTTTTTTTCCCACAAACAGAGCTTTCTTTTGGTGGTATTTGATCACCTGTGCGGTTTTTTGATCATGCGCTATAAACAAAAAAAAGAGCGTAAATTTTGCAAAAATAACAATATTTTTCAAATTTTTTTTATATGAAATTCCCCATCAAAAAAAATGTAAAAATCAAAATTTAACATTTTAGGCCAATTTGTTTTATGCTACCCATGTTTTAACGAGTAATGGCGGAGATCTGTGATTTTTTTTGCGGGGGGGGGGGGGGGGGGTCCGTGACCGCGCGGGAGAGCGCCTCCGGCGGGGCGCACTCGCTCCCTAGTGCCTTTGCCTGTGGGGGGCTGACCGCCGCAGTAAATAGTCGTGTGGCGGTCGGCAAGCGGTTAAAGGACCTATTTCTGACACTTGTTGTTTACAAGGTAAAGTCATTATTTTTTGCTAGAAAACTACTTGGATCCCCCAAATATTACATATTTTTTTAGCAGAGACTCTAGAGAATAGAATGGAGATTAGTGCAATACTTTATGTCAGACCGTATTTGCGCAGCAGTCTCACAAATGCAATTTCTTGGGAAAAAAAAATTGATTTTTGTAAAATCTTACCGTAAAATCCTTTTCTCTTAGCTCATTGACAGACGTAGTCCTCGGTGATACAGCACCTTCGGGTTATGTTGCCTCCACAGGAGCAGGACTAGACAGGAAATTAAAATGCTCTGGCCACACCCTAGGGGCAGTCCCAGAGGGTATATCCTCTCTCTCTCTGCCTCAGCAAATCAGTTATGTCAAAAAGCAGTCTTTAGAGATTTTAACCCAACCCAACTCCAAAACAGAGGGGCGGGGACTACGTCTGTCAATGAGCTAAGAGAAAAGGATTTTACGGTAAGATTTTACAAAAATCCATTTTTCTCTATCGCTCATTGACAGACGTAGTCCTCGGTGATACAGCACCTTCGGGACGTCCCAGAGCAGTATCACAAATGAGGGGTGGGAAAATGGAAATCAAATCCCAATCTAGAAGGCCCAACCGGTGCCAACTAGAAGTTTACAATGCTCATCCTTAACGATGAGACTCAACAAAAAAGAAATTTTTCAAACAGAAAAAAACTCTCGAGGTAGACCACCGGTCTCCTCAAATTGCGGCCTGCAAAACCTTGCGGCCAAATGAGGCATCCGCCGATGCCGTCACATCAATTTTATAGAATTTTGTAAAGGTATGTACCGACGACCAGGTGGCCGCCTTACATACCTGGACCACTGACGCCTGATGGTGAAAGGCCCAGGAAGTACTGAGCGTTCGAGTGGAGTGCGCCCTAACAGGGAACGGAGGACTCTGACCCTTAATAGAATAAGCCTGTACCACCGTCTGTCTAATCCATTTGGCAATGGTCGCGGCAGATGCAGGCAAACCCTTTCTGGGGCCATCCGTGATCACAAAAAGCGAATCCGTCTTACGGAATGATTCCGTAGCCTTCAGGTATACCCTGATTGCCCGAACCACATCCAAGGAATGCAACACATGTTCCCGATGATGATTGGGCTGAGGACACAAGGAAGGTAGTACAATATCTTCATTCAGATGAAAATCTGAAACCACCTTAGGAAGAAAGGATGGCTTAGGATGAAGTACTACCTTATCCCTATGAATCACTAGGTATGGGGACTGGCATGATAATGCAGCCAGTTCTGACACCCTGCGAGCAGAAGTGATAGCCACCAAGAAGGCCACCTTCTGGGATAAAGTAAACAAGGGAATCTCCCTGATGTTTTCAAAGGGAGGTTTCTGTAGAACCGACAAAACTAAATTAAGATCCCAGGGCGGTAAGGGCGCGCGGACTGGTGGAGCCAGGTGCCGCACCCCCTGGATGAAATTCCGCACCAAGGACTTGGTAGCTAAAGGTTTCTGAAAGAAGATTGCTAATGCTGAAACTTGACCCTTGATGGTGCTCAAGGCTAGCTTCTGCTCAACCCCTTGTTGCAAAAAAGCCAATATTCGAGTCACCGAATAGGTACGTGGAGGAAATCCTAAAGATTCGCACCACGCAATATAAGTCTTCCATGTGTGATAATAGACCTTGCTGGAAGTCGCTTTCCTTGCTTTAATAAGGGTAGGAATGACTGAAGCTGACAAACCTCTGTCCTTCAGTACTTGGGTCTCAATGGCCAGGCCATTAAAACCAGCGACTGTAAAGCACGATGGTAAATTGGTCCTTGAGACCACAGACACTCCCTGAGACGAAGTTCCCACGGAACGTCTGCGACTAGCCTGTCCAAGTCGGCCAGGCCGGCTTGACGAGGCCAGCCTAGAATTTCTAGGACCACTGGTGCTGACTGGATCTGAACCAGGCGTCCCTAGAGCTATCTGGCCCCGACCATCCGAGAAAGTCTGGTTGTTTTCTGTTCCCACACATTTATCAGATACCTGATTGCTATCAGGAAGGGTGATCTTTTCTGGTTGAACCTCAGGGACCGAAGTCACCCGGCTAGAGGCTTCTTGGCCTGTCTGGTCAACCAGATCCGATTCCTGTGGGGAATAGAGACTAATCTTAGGAAAAGGTAAAGGAAAAGATCTATTCAGGGAACGGTGACTACCGCTCCCTGTAGTACTTAAATGTTGGAAGGGAAGAATCGCACCGGTAGTAGTAGTTGATGCTCGATCTAATGTCCTGAATACCGGTGAAAACGTCCCCCCACCCTCAAACCGGGTGGGGGCGCACCTTCAGGCTGTGTACTCCTTTGCTTCGGGTTTGGCTGAGTTGGTCCTCTGTTTGTCCGACCAGCCTTTCTTGAACCCTCCTGGAGGAGTCTTGCCTTTCCCGCTTGTTCCAGCCGGGCGTGCGAACCCTTTATGGGCGGTAAAGAAAGGTCCTCGCTTGTTGCGAGGTCCCTTAGCTTTAGCAGCCTGTGGCAAAAAAGTGCTCTTGCCCCCAGTGGCATCCTTAATGATTTCATCTAGGGTGGCCCCAAATAGACGATTCCCCTGAAAGGGGAGATTCGTCAAGGTCTTTTTGGAACCTAGGTCAGCTGACCAGCATTTTAACCACAGCACACGTCTGAGGATTACCGCTGACATAGATGCATGCCCTAATAGGGGAGTAGTGTCCAAGGCTGCGTCACAGATAAACTGTAGCCCTTGTATAATCTGTTCCATCAAATCAGATGTTTCCTGGGGAATATCTTTTCCCCTAAGGTCTTGGCGTACCAATCTCGCCCATTCCGTAAGTGTCTGGGAAACTAGACCAATAACAATTACTGGTCTAAATGCTGACCCTATCAGAGAGAAGATGGTGCGGGACTCTGCTTCCATCTTTCGATCCACCGGATCCTTAAAGGACGAAGTGTCCTCCACTGGGATAACCGTGGCTTTATTCAGCCTGGAAATAGGTGGATCCACCACTGGTGGTACCGTCCATTTCTTAATGATGGATTCCTCAAACGGATAGCGTCTAGCAATACGCTTGGAAATAGTAAAGGTACGTTTAGAATGCTCCCATTCTCCTTTAATCTTATTACCAAAACACTTGGGTACAGGAAAAACCTTCACCGTTTTGATGGGCTTGTTAGTACCAAAAGGAATCTCTGTATCAGTTGCTTCTGCCGGTAAAACCTCAAGTTTTAAGGTTTCCTGCACTGCCACAACTAGTGCGTCCACCAATGCTTCTTCCTGAATTATAGCGGGAGAAGAAACGTCCTCCTCACTGTCTGAGGGAGCTTTACCTGAGGTAACAGCCCTTGCAGAGGGACCTGCAACTGCAGTGACCATCTCTGAATCGGAGTCAGAGGTGTCAGATAATATAGGGGTAGGCGGGGGTCGCTTCCTTGACCCTCGTCCCTGACAGGCCGCCTCCACCCGAGCCACCATAGACTCCAAAATTGCTGTAAATGCCTCTACACTCTGTGCACCGGCGGGTCCCGTGGCCCCCTCGAGGGAAACAGGTGGGGGAATTTGTGTGGCAGGGTCCATGATTATTCCAGTAACTTCCCGGATAATATAATTCAAAAATAAAAAACTTTTTTTTTTTTTTTTCACAGACCCCCAGCGCCACAAAAGCCCCTTAGTGTTACCTGCTAGGGATCCCTATCGATCGAGAGAGAGAGAGAGAGATAGACCCCCAGGCTCACTACTTGATGCTCAGAGTTTAACTGCAACAGGTTACAGCGCTGTCTTGACAAACAGGAAGTCTTTTGGCTGGCTGCCCAGGAAGAAAGGAGGCGGCTCCGCCCCTCTGCACGCCTTCCGGCGCCTCCCCTAGCTTCACGAGGTGTTTGGATCACCTCAAACATGGCCGCCCCCATGCTGGAGACACGAGGCTATGCCAAAATGGCGGCTCGTGCAATCCAGCAAAAAAAATGGCGACGGCCTGTACCGAATAGCGGTGTGCTGCAGGGCACACAACACTATCTCTGCATGGGGATCTTTGGCGTGGTTGGCGGTACCGGCCCTGGCGGACCTCATGGCCGTTCGGAAGCCCTGCTATAGCTGGAGATTTGACTAGGAAGGCAGTCTACATGTCCGTGGCTTCTGACTGGTAGGTACCTTATTCTTATCACAGTAAGATTCCCAGACTGCCACTGATTACAATCTTTTAAACATGTATACAATTAGATTGTTAGCTCCCAAACCAAGCCTCCTGGCTTTTTGCACATAAAATCACACTCAAAGTAGGGGGATCTGTGCCATGTTATAGGATAGAGGGGGGCTCTATCTTACCATACAGAGAGGGGCCCGCGTTCACCACAAGACCCGTCAGGGGGAAAAGGGGGAACATACTACTCACCATACCGGAACCAGGCAAGCACCAACTCCTGACAGTACCCCTCTCCACCGGGGCGGGAGGGCTGTCGACCAATACGGACGCCGTGACTCATGGTCTTTGGCGTTTCAGCGAGACGTTTAACTCGCGGGGTCAGTCCCTTAATGGGACTTTGTCGCGGCCGACCCAGCGCGGAGCTATGGCCTGCACGCGCTCGTAGGCTGAACTGGGGTGACCACCGGATCTCAACATCCAGCCCGTCGCCCAGTTCAGCTTTCTTGCTTGAAGATCTCACAGGAACACTGGAGAAAAAAGCTGTCTAAAAAAAATCTTTTTAAGAAAAAAATCTTGCCAGGACCGAAGATCCCAGCAAGGTATCTAGGTCCTTACTCCTAACTAGACAGAAAATAACTGATTTGCTGAGGCAGAGAGAGAGAGGATATACCCTCTGGGACTGCCCCTAGGGTGTGGCCAGAGCATTTTAATTTCCTGTCTAGTCCTGCTCCTGTGGAGGCAACATAACCCGAAGGTGCTGTATCACCGAGGACTACGTCTGTCAATGAGCGATAGAGAAATTTTAATAGGAGAAAACGGTAAAAGTAGCCCAATTTTTTTCTAGATTGTGAAAGAATATTGTGCCGAGTAAATAGATATCCATCATGCTTCAAAATTGCGCATGCTTGTGGAATGGTGACAAACATGGGTACTTAATCTCCATAGGCGTCGCTTTAAAAATTACTACAGGTTACCAGTTAAGAGTTACAGAGGGTGTCTAGGGCTACAATTATTGCTCTCGCGCTAATGATCGTGGAGATACATCACATGTGTGGTTTGAACACCGTTTACATATGTGGGCGCAACTTGCGTAAGTGTTCGCAAACTCAAAGGGACGGGGCACTTTAAATTTATTTTTTCCTATTTTACCTTTTACTTTTACACTGTCTCTTTAAAAAAAAAAAAAAAATTGTAAACATCCCTTGTAATAGAAAAAAGCAGGACCGGTCCTCTTTAATGTGAGATCTGGGGTTAAAAAGACCTCAGATCTCACATCTACAATAAAAAGCAGAAAAAAAAAAAATGTATTTTTTTTTTTATCAAGAAAAAAAAAAAATGGGCCATTTAAGGTCGTTGGGCGGAAGCGACGTATGACGTTGTTCCAGTCATCCAAGGCCATAGAGTCGAGCGGGGGCCATCTTGCCTTCACTCGACTTCCCCTGCCTGGGACACAGAAGGACCGAATTGTTTTCCCCGCTATCAACGGCTCTGGTAAGCAGGGAAAAGGACGGTAGGGGCACCTCTCCCGCCACCCATAAAAAGTGATCCTGCTGCGAATCCCCCACTAGGATCATTTCTATGTGAAAGAGGACCGCCGGCCCTGTAAGAAAATAACTGGGTTATGGCAGCTATCTGCTGCCATAACACCGGTATTGAACGTCAAAGTACCGACGTAAAACTGCGGCAGGCAGTCTGGAAGTGGTTACGTTACCGTTCTAATACTTTTGTAGAATAACTGTAGACACCAGAAAAGATTTCTGCCAAGTATCAATTTTTACTGCCTATCGGCACGATCCTTAAAATTTTTAGAAAAAACGAATACTTGGAGAAGTTACCTTTTCAAGAAGTTTTAGCCCAGTGTCAAATAATGGGGGAGTGTACTCAAAATATGTATTAGGATAGCCAAACTCTAAAGAATTCTGGGCAAATTTAAAAAAAAAATGCCAAAGCCTGTGAAAAAGTATAAATTGACGTCTAACATTGAAAAGGTGATTAAAGCATAAAACTTCACACTTCACATGTGACGCACAAAGCATTTCAATGGGCAGCACAGTCGCCAAGTAGTTAGCGCTTCTGTCTAGCAAAACTACAGTCGACAGTTCAAATCCCAACCACGGCACAACCTGTCTGGAGTTTGCATGTTCTACCTGTGCCTGTGTGGGTTTCCTCCGGGTCCTCTGGTTTCATCCCACACACCAAAGACTTGCTGGCAAGTTTTTTAGCTCCTGTCTAAATTGGCCCCAGTATATGCATGTATGAATGTGAGTTAGGGACCATAGATTATAAGCTCCTTGAGGGAAGGGACTGATGTGAATGTACAATATATACGAGGTGGTATCAAAAAGTTTTCAAGACTAGTTTTGTAACACGCCAACAAATGGCAGCACAAGGCAGCACGCACAGTCACAGGGAGCGCCGACCTTCATAAGTCAGTATGCCAAAAGACATCATCCTGTGTACTTCAGGAGCTGTGCAACTGGTGTTATTCCGACCACGTGGGTTACCACGTCTTCTATTTCATCATGGACAGCAAGTTAGAACAAAGAGCAAACGTGAAATTCTGGGCAGATCTTCCACAGAGATGTTTGACATGATTCGGAAAGTTAATAACAATGCTGCAAGGAGTCATTCGAGGTGTTTTGAGTGGCATGCATGCTCCAAGAGTGGAAGATCATCACTGGAAGATGACAAGAGATTAGGAAGATCTTCAATGAGCGCAACCCCTGAAAATTCTGAAACCATTCATCAACCTGTGCATGATGATCGTCGAACAGTCGCGCATGCCACTCAAAACACCTCGAACAACCCATTGTAACAACATCGTAAACTTGCCACTGAAAACACCTCAAATGACTCACTGCAGCATCACCGTGAACTTGCCGAATAAAGTCAAACATCTCTGTGGCAGATTTGCCAAGTTTCCTACAGAATTTTACATTTGCTTTTTGTTCTAACTTGCCATCTATGGTGAAATAGCAGACATGGTAATGCATGTGGTCAGAATAGCACCAGCTGCACAGCTCCTGATGTACACAGGACGATGTATTTTGGCACACTGACTTATGAAGGTTGGTGCTCCCAGTGACTGTGTGCAGCCATCTGTTGGCGTGTTACAAAACTAGAATCAAAGCTTTTTGATACAACCTTGCATGTAAAGCACTGTGTACAATGTTGGCTCTCCATAAGTACCTGAAATAAAATAAATGGGACCATCCATCCCACTATCTGATTGGTTTGTAGGGCTTTTTGTACTTTGCATAATCTTTACTCTTCTACTAACAGGGTAACATCTTTAATCTGAAGTCCAGGCACAAATAAGCATGATCTGCATCTCCGTTTTAGTTTATCTTACACAGAGATCCATGCTTCTTAATGTTTTCTGTTTGAACGTTGCACGATCATCCATCAAAGTAGCCCTAGTGTTCTAATCTCAGGCATTGCTAATATCATTGACTGTATGAAGACAACACTAGGTAAAGCCCCGTACACACGTACTGATTGTCGGCCGAACGATCGGCCGTCTTTTGTCCAGGGCTGTCGTGTCTGTTGAAAACTGCAAAAGACTGCACACGAATTTTGTCGGCCAGCAACAGCCGACTGCAGAAGTGATGTCATGTGATGGTTAACTTTCCTTGTCTTTTTTTCTTATCCCAGCATGCCCAGTCTTGCAAATCTGCTGTCTGTCGGCCGAAATTCTGTTCGGCTGAAAATGCGCTGTCGGCTGTCGGAAGCATCATACTAACAAGCCTACAATCGGCCGATCGGTCGTCTGCCGAATATTTACGGCCGACAATCGGTACGTGTGTACGGGGCTTAAGGGTGGCTGTAGAGTCTGCTTTTCATTTCCACATCCAGCACCAACCTTCTTGACCACAATCTTCTTTTTATGTCCCCTTCCACCAGTAAGAAATCTGAAATATACTTTCTACATGGTTATTTGTTGAGTCACCCCCAAACTGTATAAGAGGTAAAATGTCTCCAGAAGATTTACTGCACAGCCAAAAAACATTTGTTCATAAAAAGTCTACTTCTAACCAACAAAAGGACTCCCATTATTTAAAATTTCAATGTAACTAGAACAGCAAGTACTTAATATGCAAGTTAGCTAAGGCTAGGCACATGTGCCAAGACAAAGAGAAACAACACCTACAAGGCATTTATGATGGTCTTAAAACTGAACATTAACAAGAAAAATATTATATAACAATACTTCACATGTATACGATCTGCACAGCGGTCACATCCAAAGCCCAACAACTTTTGTACTTTGCCAACAATATACAAACCATTTCAACATTCATTTGCATCAAATTAAGAGCGGCCTGACATAAAAGAAGGGCTTTGCACAATTCATATCCATTCTGATAAGGTTATGCATTATTTATAAATGATACCTTTTGAAAGACCTGGTTTACTGCTCTATTCATATTGTAAACAGTACACACTGTAGCAGTGTAAAGGAAACAGAATATATTTCTATTATATAGCACGTTGGTTCATCTCATTAGAAGATTTTACCAATGTTAGTGAAATTGCGTCCAGCATACTTTAATAAAAGGACTAATACAAAATATGATCTGCCTTATACGAGAAATTAACGAACTCCCAAGTGAAGAAAAATAAACAAATCTGCAAATTGCAGTAGATAAAAGAGAATTGCTTGAAATGAATTAGCACACTTATCAGTTAAATATAATTCGCAAATAATCAATGACATACATTAAAAAGGTCAATTACAGCTAAGTGTTTTTCTTTTTTAATATAATTTTGGGTAGAGCAAAAAAAAATTTAAATTTATGTGGGATTTTTATCTGTCACCCATTTGGGGTGATTTTTCTTCACTTCCTGACACCTGTACAAGAATTGTGGGGAGTGGTTATTACTGGACAGGAAGGCACAGACCGCAATAAACATTAGGAGTTTCCTTTCCCGTAATGTATAGAACAAACAAAATGCACAAGTATCAAGTGACACTTTCATAAAGTCTTTATTGAAAATAATAAAAAAATGGAACGTTTTTTAAAAACTTGCTTTGCTGTACAAAATAATATCCAAGAAGAGACATGCTCAACACTCACGGCACAGGAGAAACCCTTGTAGTAGATCCTGTTAGAGAGCATGCAGCTGCTTTCTCTAGCATGCATCATCTCTGACCGGTTTCCAGGATGAACTCCATCAGAGCTCAAATAAGAGAGTATGCCTTTACCCAGCCCTTGAGGTACTATTCTGCTTACTGACGCCAACAACGGATCGTTCTTCCTCCCACTGACCCCAACAATGGATCACTCTTCCACTGACACCAACAACAGATCACTCTTCCTTCCACTGAAAACAATGGGGTACTATTCCTCCCATGGATATCAACGATGGGGCGCTATTCCTCCCAAGGACACCGACGATGGGGCGCTTTTCCTCCCATGGACACCGACGATGGGGCGCTTTTCCTCCCATGGACACCGACGATGGGGCGCTTTTCCTTCCATGGACACCGACGATGGGGCGCTTTTCCTCCCATGGACACCGACGATGGGGCGCTTTTCCTCCCATGGACACCGACGATGGGGCGCTTTTCCTCCCATGGACACCGACGATGGGGCGCTTTTCCTCCCATGGACACCAACGATGGGGCGCTATTCCTGCCATGGACACCGACGATGGGGGCGCTATTCCTCCCATGGACACCGACGATGGGGCGCTATTCCTGCCACTAACACCAGCGATGAGGCAATAATACTATCAATCAACTTCAGTACAACCAACCTGTTCATTTTTGTTTTACATTCGATCACCGCCAGCGGCTATAGCTGCATTTAGAGATCCTTGTATTCTGGCAGCCAGGAAACCTCCCACTGTCAGAGTACAATAGTTCCACGGGGATGGAATGGGGAATTTAGCACATTTCTTTCCTTCAACCGCTGGTTGAAGGGAAGAAAACTGCTTGATATATGGCATGCCTGATTGACTTGGCAATCAAAGTTAATTTAAAAGGGTAACTCCACTTTTGTGGGGGGTGGGGGGGGGGGGGGAAATAGCAAATAAAGAAAAAACAATATGGCGTATACAATTGCGACACAAATAAATATTGTAATTGAATGTTATTAAAAATTGTAATGCAATATGGCTACCTGGAGCTGTTCTGTGCACAGAATGTGTACTGACCACACCCTAGAAAAATGGATTTTTGTAAAATCTTACCGTAAAATCCTTTTCTCTTAAGCTCATTGACAGACGTAGTCCTCCTTGATTAATATCAACTCTGGTTATACTGCCCTCTACAGGAGTAGGACTAGACAGGAAAGAAAACGTTCTGGCCACACCCTAGGGGCAGTCCCAGAGGGTATATCCTCTCACGTCCTGCTACAGCAAATCAGTTATGTCACAAAGCAGTGTTTAGAGAATTTAACCCAACCCAACTCAAAAACAGAGGGGCGGGTACTACATCTGTCAATGAGCTTAAGAGAAAAGGATTTTACGGTAAGATTTTACAAAAATCAATTTTTCTCTGTCGCTCATTGACAGACGTAGTCCTCCTTGATTAATATCAACCTGGGATGTCCCAAAGCAGTGCCACAAATGAGGGGTGGGAAAATGGAAATCAAAATCCAATCTAGAAGGCCCAACCGGTGCCAACTAGAAGCTTAAAAGGCTCATCAATCAAAAGATGAGACTCAACAGAAATTCCAACGGAAAAAAACCCTTGAGGTAGACCACTGGTCTCCTCAAATTGCGGTCTTCAAAACCTTGCGGCCAAATGAGGCATCCACCGATGCCATCACATTAACGTTATAAAATTTTGTAAAGGTATGCACCGACTACACACCTGGACCACTGACGCCTGATGGCGGTAGGCCCAGGAAGTACTGAGCGCTCGAGTGGAGTGCGCCTTAACAGGGAACGGTGGATTCCGACCCTTAATAGAATAAGCCTGTACCACCGTCTGTCTAATCCATCTGGAGATAGTCGCGGCAGATGCAGGCAACCCCTTTCTGGGGCCATCCGTGATCACAAAAAGTGAATCCGTCTTACGGAACGATTCCGTAGTCTTCAGGTATTCCCTGATTGCCCGCACCACATCCAAGGAATGCAACGCACATTCCCGAGGATGACTGGGCTTAGGACACAAGGAAGGTAGCACAATATCTTCATTCAGATGAAAGTCTGAAACCACCTTAGGAAGAAAGGATGGCTTCGGATGAAGAACTACCTTATCCCTATGAATCCCCAGATATGGGGAATGACACAATAATGCAGCCAGTTCTGACACCCTGCGTGCAGAAGTGATAGCCACCAAGAAGGCCACCTTCTGGGATAATGTAAGCAAGGGGATCTCCCTGATATTTTCAAAGGGAGGTTTCTGAAGAACCGACAACACCAAATTAAGATCCCAGGGTGGTAAGGGCGCGCGCACTGGCGAAGCCAAGTGCTGCACCTCCTGGATGAAATTCCGCACCAAGGAATGAGTAGCCAGAGGCTTCTGGAAGAAGATTGCTAATGCTGAAACCTGACCCTTGATAGTGCTCAAGGATAGTTTCTGCTCAACCCCCTTTTGCAGAAAAAAAAACAAGATTCGGGTCACCGAATAGGTACGTGGGGGAAATCTCCTACGATTCACACCATGCAATATAAGCCTTCCATGTGCGATAATAGACTTTGTTGGAAGTCGCTTTTCTTGCTTTAATTAGAGTAGGAATAACTGAAGCTGACAATTCCTTGTCCTTCAGTACCTGGGTCTCAATGGCCAGGCCATTAAAGCCAGCGACTGTAAAGCAAGATGGAAGATCGGTCCTTGAGACCGCAGATCCTCCCTGAGAAGAAGTCTCCAAGGAGCGTCCGCGACTAGTCTTGCCCAAGTCGGCGTACCCGGCTTGACGAGGCTAGCCCGGAATTACCGGGATAACTGGAGTTCCCTCCACCTCTATCCTGCGGAGAAATCTCAGCAGTAACTTGAGAAGGGGGAAGACATACAGTAGCTGATACTTCCCCTACGGGGCGCTCAGCGCATCTGCTGTGTCCGCTAGAGGATCGCGGGCGCGAGCCCTGTTGAGCCAACCTGCCAACAGATCCATCTCCGGGGTGCCCCAATGAAGGGACAGCTGGTGAAATACCTCTGGATGAAGAGACTATTCCTCTTGATCCAGAATTTGACGGCTGAAATAATCTGCCTGTCCACCCCCGTGATAAATATCGCAGAGAGAACTGGAACAACTGTTCCCCTAATAGGAACGTTGGCCACTTCTATGGCCGCCAGGGCACTCTTGGTGCCCCTTGGTGATCGACATAAGTCATGACCGAGGCATAGTCCGATTGGATCCGAACCGGGCTGCCCTGGAGCTGCTCGGTCCAGTAAATCAGACAAAGTCTGATCGCTCTCAGTTCCAACACATTTATCGGTAACCTGGAAATTTAGCAGAAGAAATTACTTCCCCTGGCTGAGCATTGGAGACCGAAGCCACCAGACCAGAGCCTCCCTGGTCCGCTCGCTCAATCGGATCCGATTGTCCAGGGAATCAGGATTCCGATTCCATATGAGAAGAATCTCCTCTTTGGAGAATTCGGGTATGAGACTGGGCAAACGGTACTGCCTCTAAAGGCGACCATCAATCCCAGCCAGTTGACGGACAGCAACATCCGAATCATTGACTAAATCTTCTGGAGTTTCTCCGCATGGAGAAACACTCTTGCCAAGGATGTATCCAAAATTAGGCCCAGATAGTTCAGTCTCCTGGTGGGAACCAGGGATGATCTTTGGGAAAAGCAATGAAAACGCTGATGTCCTGCGAAGATGGGGATATGAAGATAGGCATCCTAAATGTCTATGGACGCCAGGAAATCCCCCTGATGCAGGGAGGCCACCACTGTATGGATGGACTCCATCTCTTCCAAGACCAGAATTGGATGCACCTAGCCCTTTTTCCTGGGCATTGTGAACAGGTTCGACTAGAACTCCTCCAAGGAATAAGAACTACCACTGCTTGTTGCATCAAGCTGTCCCCCGCAAAGCTTTTTAAGCGACCCGGAGATGTCGAATATTGGAAGGGAAGAATCGCACCGGTGGAAGTGATCGAAACTCGATCTTGTATCCCGACCATATGACCTTGCGAACCCCTTTATCCGGGATTCTGGAAAGCCCTGGATCCGGGAACCAGTGAAGACGTCCCCCCACCCTAGAGATGGGTGGGGCCCATTCTGTCAATCCAACGGGATAACAGTGGCTTTATTTAGTCTGGAAATCGGTGAGTCCACTATTGGTGGTACCGTCCATCTTTGTAATGAGGGATTCCTCAAAATGATAGCGCCTAGCAATGCGTTTGGAAATAGCAGGGGCTCGTTTATGGACGACCCCATTTGAGCAAGGGAAACCCTTCATCATTTTGGTAGGCTTGCTAGTCCCAAAAAAGGAATACGAGTCTCCGCTACCTCTGCCGGTGTAACCTCAAGATTTAAGGTTTCCCGGACAGACACAACTAGTGCGTCCAACAACGCTTCTTGTGCTATGGCGGAGGCAGAAGAGTCCTCCTCACTGTCTGAGGAGACCGTACCTGAGACAACAACCCCAGAAAAGGGGCTGCAATGACCAGCTCAGAATCCGTATCTGAAGTATCAGATGACATAGGGGTAGGCGGGGGTCGCTCTTCTTGACCCCCGCCCTTGACAGGCTACCTCCACTCGGGATACCAAAGACTCCAAAACTGCTGATAATGCATCATCACAAATGGGGTACTGGAGGGTCCTGCGGCCACCCCGAGGGGATCAGGTGGGGATACATGTGTGGCAGGGTTCATGTAACAAGACACTTGCCAGCAAACACAAAAATATTGTAAGGAAAAAAAAAAAAAAAAATGTTTTTTTTTTTAACTTAGTCCCCCAGCGCAATAGCGCCCCTCAGTCTACCTGCTTGGACCCCTCAGAGAGAGAGAGAGAGAGAGAGAGAGAGAGAGAGAGAGAGACCCCAAGGTTCACCTGATGCACAGAAGTTTCTTATCCACTTGCTTCCAGCACTGTCTGTTACAGACAGGAAGTCTTTGGCTTGCTTTCCCTGGGCCAAGGAGGCGGCTCCGCCCCTTTACACGCCTTCCGGCGCCTCCCAATTACTCCACGAGGTGTTTGGTCACCTCAAACATGGCCGCCCCCATGCTGGAGACACGAGGCTACGCAAATATGGCGGCCTTGTGCGATCTGCAAGAAAAAATGGCGGCGGTCTGTATAGGATAGCGGCGGCTTGCAAGCTAGCAGCGGCCTGCGGGAGGTGTGCATTCGGCCTGTGCGGCCTACGGGAATGCCTCGGCCTGCGGGAGGTGTCCTCGGCCTGCGGGAGGCTGTGCAGCCTGTGGAAGTGACCGGCTTTCTGGAGGGATAGCGATCTGTGGCTGCAGTAACTCAGGCATAGGCATCGGCCTGTGTACACACTATGACAGGTAGGATACCTCTATCCTCATGGTAAAGCCTTTTAATAGTCTGCCACTGACTTCAGTCACCCTTACAGTCATATAGTGACTTTAGATAGTCAGCTCCCAAACCAAGCCTCCTGGTTTCTGTTCACAAAATCACACTCAAAATTGGGGGATCTGCGACCTGTTATAGGATAGAGGGGAGACCCAGAAACTGAGTGTCCGACCATCCCAGAGAGGGGCCCGCGTCCACCAACAAACCGGGAGGAGAGGGGGAACATTCTACTCACCATACCGGAACCAGGCGGGCGCCAACTCCTGACAGAACCCCTCTCCACCGGGGTGGGGGGGCTGTCGACCAATACGGACGCCGTGACTCTGCTGGTCATTGGCGTCCAGGCGAGACGTTTAACTCGCAGGGTCGGTCCCCGTCCAGTGGGACTATGTCGCGGCCGACCCAGCGCGGAGCTATGGCCTGCACGCGCTCGTAGGCTGAACTGGGGTGACCACTGGATCTCAACATCCAGCCCGTCGCCCAGTTTCAGCGTACTTGCTTGAAGATCTCACAGGAACACTGGAGAAAAAAAAAGCTGTCTAAAAAAGTATTTCTAAAAAAAAAAAAAATCCTGCCAGGACCGAAGATCCTAGCAAGGAATCTAGGTCCTTACTCCTAACTAGACAGAAAAAAACTGATTTGCTGTAGCAGGAAGTGAGAGGATATACCCTCTGGGACTGCCCCTAGGGTGTGGCCAGAACGTTTTCTTTCCTGTCTAGTCCTACTCCTGTAGAGGGCAGTATAACCCGAGTTGATATTAATCAAGGAGGATTACGTCTGTCAATGAGCGACAGAGAAACATCATTTCCTGCTTGTGTGATTGGCTCACCAATTTTCCCAAAAGTCTGCCTAAGATACAAGTCAGATTTCTGGCATCCCCTGCAACAAAAAAATGGATTTTTGTAAAATCTTACCGTAAAATCCTTTTCTCTTAGCTCATTGACAGACGTAGTCCTCGGTGATACAGCACCTTCGGGTTATGTTGCCTCCACAGGAGTAGGACTAGACAGGAAATAAAATGCTCTGGCCACACCCTAGGGGCAGTCCCAGAGGGTATATCCTCTCTCTCTCTGCCTCAGCAAATCAGTTATGTCATAAAAGCAGTCTTTAGAGAATTTAACCCAACCCAACTCAAAAAAACAGAGGGGCGGGTACTACGTCTGTCAATGAGCTAAGAGAAAAGGATTTTACGGTAAGATTTTACAAAAATCCATTTTTCTCTATCGCTCATTGACAGACGTAGTCCTCGGTGATACAGTACCTTCGGGAAGTCCCAGAGCAGTATCACAAATGAGGGGTGGGAAAATGGAAATCAAATCCAAATCTAGAAGGCCCAACCGGTGCCAACTAGAAACTAGAAGTTTACAATGCTCATCCTTAATGATGAGACTCAACAAAAAAATTTTCAAACAGAAAAAAACCCTCGAGGTAGACCACCGGTCTCCTCAAATTGCGGCCTGCAAAACCTTGCGGCCAAATGAGGCATCCGCCGATGCCATCACATCAATTTTATAAAATTTTGTAAAGGTATGTACCGACGACCAGGTGGCCGCCTTACATACCTGGACCACTGACGCCTGATGGCGATAGGCCCAGGAAGTACTGAGCGCTCGAGTGAAGTGCGCCCTAACAGGAAACGGAGGATTCCGACCCTTAATAGAATAAGCCTGTACCACCGTCTGACTGATCCATGTAGATATGGTCGCGGCAGACACAGGCAACCCCCTTCAAGGGCTATCCGTGATCACAAAAAGTGAGTCCGTCTTACGAAAACCACTTTAGGAAGGAAGGATGGATTCGGAAGAAGAACCACCTTATCCCTATGAACCACCAGATCTGGGGAACGACAGGATAATGCGGCCAGTTCTGACACCCTGCGTACAGAAGTAATGGCCATCAAGAAGGCCACCTTCTGGGAATGTAAGCAAGGGAATCTCCCTAATATCTTCAAAGAGAAGTTTCTGAAGAACCGACCACACTAAATTAAGATACCAGGCGGTAAGGGTGCGCGCACTGGTGGAGCCAGATGTGGCACCCCCTGGATGAAATTCCGCACCAAGGAATGATTAGCCAAAGGTTTCTTGAAAGAAGATTGCTAACGCCGAAAACCTGACCCTTGATCGTGCTCAAGGATAGTTTCTGCTCAACCCCTTGTTGCAGCCAGACCAAAATTCGGGTCACCGAATAGGTATGTGGGGGAAACCCAATAGATTCACACCATGCAATATAAGACTTCCATGTGCTGGAAGTCGCTTTCCTTGCTTTAACTGGAGGTAGGAATAACTGAAGCTGACACTCCCTTGTCCTTCAGTACCTGGGTCTCAATGGCCAGGCCATTAAGCCAGCGACTGTAAAGCAAGATGGAAGATCGGTCCCTGAGACCGCAAATCCTCCCTGAGAGGAAGTCTCCAAGGAGCGTCCGCGACTAGCCTTGCCAAGTTGGCGTACCAGGCTCGACGAGGTCAATCCGGAATTTCCAGAATAACTGGAATTCCCTCCACCTCTATCCTGCGAAGAAGTTCCCGCAGCAACTTGAGAGGATGGAAGGCATGCCGTAGCTGATACTGCCCCCACGGGGCGATCAGCGTTTCTGCTGCGTCCGCTAGAGGATCGTGGCGCGAGCTACAAACCTCCGCACCTTCCTGTTAGGCCAAGGTGCCAACAGATCCACATCCGGGATGTCCCAATGAAGGGACAGCTAGGGAAAAACCTCTGGATGAAGAGGCCATATGCGATTGGATCCGAATCGGGCTGCTCTAGAGCTGCTCGATCCAATAAATCAGACAAAATCTGATCGCTCTCGGTTCCGATACCCTTATTGGTAATCTGGATACTATCGGAAGAAATGACTTCCCCTGGTTGAGCATCGGAGACTTCCTGGTCCGCTCGCTCAACCGGATCCGATTGTCCAGGGAATCGGAATTCTGATTCCATTAAAAAAGAATCTCCTTCAGGAGAATTCGGGTATGAGACTGGGTATACGGTACTGCCTCTAAGAAGGCCACCATCAGTCCCAGCCAATTGACGGACAGCAACATCCGAATCGTTGACTGAACCTTCTGGAGTTTCCCAGCAAGGAGAAACTATCTTGCCCAGGATGTATCCAACCTTAGGCCCAGATAGTTCAGTCTCCTGGTGGGAACCAGGGATGATCTTTGGGAAAGCGAAAAAACGCTGATGTCCTGCGATGATGGGGATATAAAGATAGGCATCCTATATGTCTATGGACACCAGGAAATCTCTTTGATGCAGGGAGGCCACCACTGTACGGATGGACTCTATTTCTTCCCAAGTCCAGATTTGGACACACCTTGCCCTCTTTCCTGGGCATTGTGAATAGGTTTGAATAGAACCCCTGAAACCGTTCAATGTTAGAAGGGAAGAATCGCACCGGTGGAAGTGATCGAAACTCGATCCTGTGTCCTCCAGAAACCGGTGAAAACATCCCCCCCCCCCACCCCAGAGATGGGTAGGGGTGCATCAGGCTATATTCTTCAGGCTTGGCTGAGCCGGACTCTTTGTTTACCCGACCAGCGCCCTTTGAAACCCCTCTAAAGGGGCTTTGGAGGGTTTCGCCTTATCGCCCGCCCTCGCGGAACGAACAACTCTATATGAGCAGAAAAGGAAGGTCCTCGTTAGTTACGAGGTCTTTTTATCCTAACAGTCTGTGGCAAGACAGCAGGTGGTACCGTCTATCCTATAAAGAGGAATTCCTTAAACGGATAGCACCTAGCCATGCGTTTGGAAATAACAGGGGTTCGTTTCAAAACGACCCCATTTGGGTAAAGGAAAAACCTTCGCCCTTTTGGTAGGCTAACAAGTACCAAAAAGGAATCTCAGTCTCAGCTACCTCTGCCGGTGTAACCTCAAGACTAAAGGTTTCCCAGACGGACACAACTAGTGCATCCACCACTCTTGTGCTATGGCGGAGGCAGAAACGTGCTCCTCACTGCTGAGGAGATATTACCTGAGACAACAGCCCCTAAGAGGGACCTGCAACTGCATTGACCAGCTCCGAATCCGTATCTGAAGTATCTGATAAACAATAGGGGTAGGCGGGGGTCGCTACTTGACCCCCGTCCCTGACAGGCCACCTCCACCCGGGATACCAAAGACTCCAAAACTGCCGATAATGAATTAAAAACAAGTGGGGTACTGGAGGGTCCTGCGGCCACCTTGAGGGGATCAGGTGGGGATACCTATGCGGCAGGGTCAATGATTATACAAGACACTTGCCAGCGACAAAAAATGACAAAGTAAAAAAAAAAAAACTTTTTTTTTTTTTGTGTCCCCCAGTCGCAACAGCGCCCCTCAGTGTTACCTGCCTTTTTGGACCCCACAGAGAGAGAGACAGACCCCAAGGCTCATCCCTGATGCACAGAAGTTTTCATCAGCTTGCTCAGTGCTTGTCTTGTTACAGACAGGAAGTCTTTGGCCCTATTTCCTGGGTAAAAGAGGCGGGTCCGCCCCTTAACACGCCTGTCGGCTCCTCCCCCTGGCTCCATGAGGTGTTTGAGTCACCTCAAACATGGCCGCCCCCATGCTGGAGACACGAGGCTACACCAAAATGGCGGCCTCGTGCGATCTACCAGACAATGGCGGCGGCCTGCACAGAATAGCGGCATGTCTGCAGAAGGATCTCAGCCTCACAACCCTTCACCCTCATGGTGGTCAGCGTGGTCGGAGGTACCGGACCCTAGCGGGCCGTATGCGGTCCGTGGCCGTCGGGAGGCATCTGCTTAGCTGGAGGAATGATCTGGAATGCAGTATACATGTATAGACATCGCCCTGTGGCTACTGACAGGTAGGATACCTTATACTATCACAGTAAAGTTCTAGTACTGCCACTGACTACAATCATTTTCACATTTTTACAATTAGATTGTCAGCTCCCAAACCAAGCCTCCTGGCTTCTTAGGGGGATCTGTGACATGTTGTAGGATAGAGGGGAGACCCATCCTTACCATTACAGAGAGGGGCCCGCGTTCACCACAAGACCCGTCAGGGGGAAAGAGGGAACATACTACTCACCATACCGGAACCAGGCGGGTGCCAACTCCTGACAGTACCCCTCTCCACCGAGGTAGGAGGGCTGTCGACCAATACGGGTGCCGTGACTCATGGTCTTTGGCGTTTCAGCGAGACGTTTAACTCGCAGGGTCAGTCCCCGTCCAGTGGGACTATGTCGCGGCCGACCCAGCGCGGAGCTATGGCCTGCACGCGCTCGTAGGCTGAACTGGGGTGACCACTGGATCTCAACATCCCGCCCGTCGCCCAGTTCAGCTTTCTTGCTTGAAGATCTCACAGGAACACTGGAGGAAAAAAAGCGGTCTTAAAAAATTCTTTTCTAAGAAAAAAATCCTGCCAGGACCGAAGATCCCAGCAAGGTATCTAGGTCCTTACTCCTGACTAGACAGAAAAAAACTGATTTGCTGAGGCAGAGAGAGAGAGAGGATATACCCTCTGGGACTGCCCCTAGGGTGTGGCCAGAGCATTTTATTTCCTGTCTAGTCCTACTCCTGTGGAGGCAACATAACCCGAAGGTGCTGTATCACCGAGGACTACGTCTGTCAATGAGCGATAGAGAAATATCATTTTTGGTAAGGTACTCCCAATAGGAACACATCTAAAGGGATGCAGGTCCAGCAGATTTCCTCAGTGCTCTGCAGCTGCCACATCGGATAAGATAATTATGCAACCACTCCCATTTGACCCACTCAGCACAGAGATACAAACAATGAATCCTTCAGAATAACAAAAGGTGGGAACCTGCAACAGTTTGTTAAAATCCTTGTAATGTACATAGATCACTCAGAGGGGAATGTTTTTCTCTCAACAAAAGTGGAGTTACGCTTGAAGAGCTCCCTAAATCAATTAAAAATAAGTTATTTTGTTTGCAATTGATTACTTTGGTCATTTTTGTCACATTGCATGATCCTTTGAAATATGCCAATACATGTATGGCCACCTAATAGACCAAACAACAATAAATCTCTCCATATAGGGAAACAAATTATCCTAGTCCGCAAGCTATATGGACTCAGCAATTGTGTTGGATGCAAATGGAGAATGACTGTACAGTTTTTGTGTGTCCAAGTTAGCACTTCTTTCTATCCCTGTGTAATTTAAACATTCAGCTTTGGTCCTGAACTACAGAATGTTATGCACAGAAATATGAACGAGCTGCCACTGAGTTAAGTACCTAGATCTCCTGATGCATCACTAGTTTAAATAAAACATAAGTACTGGCCATTTTCCCCAGAAACAGCAGAGGCCATCTTCTCCATGCTCACATGGCCTCGCTTGCACACAAACATCAGTTGCAAGGTTGCAAATGAGGGCACTTCCAAGAGTAGCAAAATAAAAGGAGCAATATAAACAATCTGATCCTTTCATAGTTTGGGCACAAGAGCAATTGCCGTGACAGATGGTGTTATTACAGGAAAGACTATTGGATTCTCAGCTCAGATTTTTTTTTTTCTCTAAGAGATTTTTCTTTTTCTCTTATGGTACACATGAACTAGTGTTTGTAATATAAGGCAAAAATGATTGTTTCATTATGGTGAAATAACAGGTGAAATGTACTCCATTTAGCAGAAAAGCACTTTAGGCAGTCACGGATCTAAACCTGAGCTAATAAAAAGTGTAATATCATTTAAAAACGAGAAGCAGTTAAAATCAATCAATACTACCAAGTAGCACTTTAAGCTACTTATCTTACTTTGATTATTAGAGGAACTAATATAACAACAGCTCCCTAGTGCCCCGTAGCCTCATAATGAGTTTGTCTGTACCATCCTATTTTCAAGGTCCTGCTGACTTACGACATCTCAACAAGACGGTTCTTTCATGCGGTTACACAATTCATAACTAAATGTCAATCAGAAAAGGTAGTTGTGAGATCTTATGTGGTTGTAGCTTGTGCTAGAACAGACCACGGAAAGCTCCCAGTGCATCTTGGGAGCAGAACCTTTTTTTCCTAGCAAAAGCAAGCCATACATTATGCAACCTGTGTGGGAAGGAAAGAAAATTGCTCAATTTCTCCATCACCACAGTCAGTGTTGATGGAGGAATCCGTCCCACAGTGCTATTGTGTTCTGACGTCGGGGAGCCTTCCCTGCCGCAGAACACAATTAGTGTTGCCGGCTTATATAGGTGGCACTAACCGTTCGGGAAAAACCCGACAGGCCGGTTGTACATGTAGAAAGGTTTCTAGGCCTATGGCCTGATGTGGGTCTGCCATTAGTACCGGAATCCTCTCCAGCCTCTGTGAGCTGAGTCCCCAGGTGTGACAACTGAAGCAGTGAGAACTCCAGCATCTTTGTTTGTGGTTTTATTATAAATTAAGAGGATGGGAGAAGGGAATGAGTGGGATACTCCTTTCGGCTTGAACTAATTACAATTGGGACTTCGATCCTGAAATTCCCGTTGGCGCTTCCTTGACGCCAGCCGGCGCCAGCCAACACTCACTGACTCTGAGACCACTCTGAATAACAGATGAAGTGTTGAATCTCCGACCTGTAGTCCAGTAGATCCAAGACTGAGAACTGTAGTACTCCTGACACTGTTTCACTGTGTAAGTCTCTGAATACTCTTCCCCACCTGGCACAGCTTGAGGTAGTATTTTGTAGAACTCCAAATAGCCTAACACTGTAACTGGCACACGCAATACATTTCAGGGCCCAGACTGCAGGTGCCCCCTTTACTACTTGAACTCTTCAGGGTCC
This sequence comes from Pelophylax lessonae, assembly GCF_965119305.1. NCBI lineage: Eukaryota > Metazoa > Chordata > Amphibia > Anura > Ranidae > Pelophylax > Pelophylax lessonae. Next base: position 316,485,961 of record NC_138771.1, on the reverse strand, counting down.
ACTGACTATGTACCCCCTTTTCAACTTCAGGGTCCTCAACCTAGATACCCCCTTTACAGCTAGCTGACACTGGATCCCAGAACCTCTCCTGGAGTGGTCCCCTCTGACACTAGGCAGACCCCTGTGTAGGCTTTCCTGGGACTGGACCCCTCTTTCTCTACGCAGGCTCTGGGCACACCGGATCCCCTCAGCTCAACTCAGCACTCTCTGGACACTCAGACAACACCCCGAGAGATCCACCTTCCTCAGACAGGAGGAGAGACAGCCACACTCTCCTTCCTGGGACTCTGCTCCCGCCAAAGACACCGTGCCACGCACTTCCCCCCAAACGTATACCCACTCTCAGAATCTCTTGCAGCATAATCTGCCTTCTGGGGTAGTTACAAGCTGGGATGTGTCCCCTGATTGGGCTTCCCACACTGCCCTATGAGACGCCTCTCACAGGAGCCAGTGGGGATACTTCTCCCCTCAGCAGGCACATCTGGAAGCCTTGACACCCTGACTAGATAAATCACAGCCCTGCTGTTAGGCAGACAAGGCCCACTATAGTTTTACCTTGCACCTATTTGTAGGGTGCTACATACACAATTCAATTTATGGATCGACCTGTGTACAAATCAGGGTACCCACACTGCTGAACCGGCTGAATTTCGATCTATGTATGGCTGGCTTTAGAACCCTTTTGTTAACATGCTGAAGAAGAATAGTGGTTGCTCGTAATAGCAAATAGCAGCAAACCTAAACAAAATGTACACTTTAACTTCCGAGTAGCACTCCAATTAGGGTAAAGGATTAAGGCCTGCCATAGAGGGATTGACATTCAGCCAGTTCAGCAGGAACCAGATTATTTTCAATCCATCTATGGGCAGGCTGGCTGCACTGAAGTTAGAGGTACAGCAACTGACATCAACCATGACACTAATATAGTGTCCAGTGCAAATACTGTACACTGTCATTGTACTAATGACACTGACTAGGAAGGGATTCAAATCTAGGGGCAATCAAAGGGTTAACTGTGTGCCTAACAATGTGTAATGTGTGCTGCAATTACTTTACTATCTGTGTTTTTTAAAACACACAGATCACTGTTCCCTGTACAAAGAGTTCCGTGTTTTTGCAAACACAAAACACTGTGTGTGATTGACTACAGCCGATCAGCTGACTTTGGCTGCTGACTTCAGCCAATAATTTTGGCTAAAGTCAGCAGCCAATCTTGTGCTTTATTCAATCAAAACCCAGAAGAAAGGCTGTGACATACAGGTAGAGCCTGGAGCTGCCATCTGCTTGCAGTACAACTGCTATGGGCATTCGGCAAGTGGTTAAATAGGTGGTCAACATATAAAAATGAAATTTTTAACATCCTTTCACTTTTTACCCCCCAACAAAGTGAGCAGGTTAACTGTGTGCTGTAGCGCCGGGATCCGGCTCCGAAGTCGCGCCGGGATTCGGCTCCGAAGTCGCGGCAATGTGAACCGGGACTAAGGCTAACGCGATAAAACTTTCAAATCCCATGGTTTTGAATAGTGCATTTTCACAAGAATACCGGAGCTTTTTTTCCAGACAGTATTATGGATTTAAAAAGGAGCATCTGAGAAAAGATGCTAAAATGCTTGTTATGCTAGTTTTGCAGGCACTCCCATAATAAAAGTCTATCTATCTAATATGGTATGCACAATCCAGCCCAGGGCTTCTGCTAGAAATCATGGGGCCCCATACAGCCTACCTTACAGGGCCCCTCCTGGCCGAAAGTGACTGAGGACATAGATTTATCAGTCCCTTTCTCTCCAGCCTCAGCTGTAAAGATATATGAATAGGAAGCACTCTGAGTTTGCTGCTTATTCACAGTTTACTATGCTTTATTGATGAATGGACACAGTGTTTGGTACCGATCGCTCACTATGTTCAGTCAGTAAAAGAAGGGGCCAGTAACGGACATCCCTGTGTACACGCAGCAGCTGCTGATAGGAGAGGATGGAATCTGTTGGCACTGTGGAGGAAAGGGGCACATATGGGGGCTCAGACAGCAGCATGTGCTAGAAGAAATCCCCTTGCAGTGTAGCAGGAGGGAGGGAGGGGAGGAGAAGCTGGCAGTGCTGCAGTGAGAGACAGGAGAAAATCATTGTCTGCAATAAGACAGTACAGTCAGCCTCCCTGCTCAATAGGTGTTTTGCCCCCCCCTTTTGAATCGATGGGGCCTGGGCCTAGTACAGGAAGGCAGGCTGTACTGCCTCATCAGTGGCCCTGATCCTGCCCAATGGAAGCTTCCGTACAATGCATTGCTGCATTTAAAAAAAAACAATCACCACAGGCTTGGAGTGAAAGGCCTCATTCACATGGGCATACTTAAACATACATCTGCATAAGGGCCATGTTTGCCCTCATGGGATGTACTGGTGTTCCGTGCGTACACGTGCAGGCAGTCCCATTCATGTCAATAGGGAAGTATATATTGACAAGTACATACAGAAAGATTGCCAGCACTCTTAAAGCTAGAGTAAGATTGTTATCTGATCAATTAAGGCTACATTCACACCTGAGCGTAGCGTTTTTTTACCAAGATTTTACCGCTAATTAACAGGCGTTTTTACAGGTGTTTTTTGTGCAGGCGTTTTTAGATTGAATAGAGACCAATGGAAAACGCCTGTAATCTGCCCAAAAAGAAGCTCATGTACTTTTTTGAGCGTTGGGCGTTTTGCTCACAGCGTCAAAACGCTCAGATGTGACCAGGGGCCATTGAAATGAATAGGATTTGTCTTGTTGGGCGTTTTGAGAGCTGATCCTAGAGCAGAAAAACTCCCCAAAACGCCTACATGTGAACGGAGCCTTAGGTTTACCAGGTTTTTTTTTTTTAAGCAAGCTAAATATTACTCTAATTCCTGCAAAACACATCACACAATTCCATGCTATGTTATTTGATTGCTAATAATTATTTAATTTTATTTTCCATTTGCTACACAACTATGGTAACGGAGCTCAGCAGCCTTCCTGTGCAATTATTCTGGCAGACCCTCTAGCTATGAACTATAATCCAATGCCAGACACACAAGTACATTTGTTGACACAAAGCTCTCTCTGCAGCAGCGCAGCCACTTAACACGCAGCACTGGACTAGCAGATCGCTTTACCATCACAGATGCCCAAGGGCATTAGCAGCACCAGCCAGCATGCGGGACATAAGTTTGCTGTCAATGCATCACATCAGCTGTACTGGAATGAGAGCACGACCTCCCAGCAACACGCTGCAAATGAAGATACAAAGAAACTCACAGCAGTAGATTATTTCAGCAGAGAAAAACATCATTCATTCCTACAAGGTTCTGTTTATCATACCAGTAAATGCAGGCATGCTTTTCATTTTTGCAAAGCCTATCAGTGTTTGAAGGACTACAAGCTAAATCCACTATGCCAAAAGACAGCAGCTATGCCATTTCTGACATACATTTCTCTGCAAAAAAAATAAAAAACAGTGCTCATTTAGAAACTGTGGGGGAAATTCAATAAAGTTCTTATGACACTTTTTTAGTGGTATGGCTCTGTGCCAGATTTAAAATTCCCTGACGCCAGTTTGGTAGCCTTACTGACAGGTGCAGCAGATTTGGATAACTTTTACAACGTGGTGAGATGTCTAAACTGAATTCAAAAGAAATTATGTCCAGTTTGTAGATAAGGAAACTGGAGTTAATTAGGACCAACTTAGGCAGGCCATAATAGATGGTTCGAGTCTCAGCTGGTTCAGCAGGAACCGGCCAAAATTCGAACCATGTATGGGCACGCTGAACATACCAAGTTGAATGATTGATCGATCAACTTGGGTACAATCAGAATGCCAGGTTTTATCTGTGATTATTGCTAGCGGCTGCTATAGCCGCTAGCAATATTCACTGTCTTCTCTCGGCGGGGACAACTTCCCCTTACCTCACCCTGCTGGGAGAAGACAATGGCCCAGCAGGAGAGATTCCTGCATCAACACCGTCTATTGCAGGAAAGAAATTCACTCCATGTATGGGCAGTCTTAAAGTGGTTGTAAAGGCTAAATATTTTTATTTTATTTTTATTGACTTATTGCAAAGAGAATACAGGATAAGGAATCAGTGCAAGGAAATTATCACAAAACCAGTACACGGGATATCCTGTAAGGTGATAGAATAATTGAATGGATCAAATATTTTTTATGCATGAAGGTTAAAAACCTTATGCATGCAACAGCCCCCCCCCCCCCAATCCTTACTTGAGCTCCCTCTCATCCAGTAAGGTTCACGATAGCCTTGGCTGTCCCGAGACTCTCCCTCCTCATTGACAAACCATAGCAGGAGCCCATTGGCTCCCACTGCTGTCAATCACAGCCAGTGAGCCAATGAGGAGAGAGCGGGGGACGTGGCCGATCCGTGGCTCTGTGTGTCTTATGTACGCATAGTGCAGCGGCTCAGAAGCGAGCACACAACGGTGCACCCAGGGCACTGCTCGAGGTGGAGGAGCCAGGACCTCCGGCGGGGGGCCCGAAAAGAAGAGTTTTGGATCTTCTGTATGCAAACCATTGCACAGAGCAGGTAAGTATAACCTGTTCTTTATTTAAAAAATATATTTATATTATGCTTTAGTATCACTTTAACTATGGCTTACAGAAACAGGCAGAGAGCCTGTCTCTGTACAGTAGAATGACATGTTTGCTGCTGCTACCTCCACCCTGACTGAAACTGATTGTAAAAGGCAACTGTCGGCTTCACAGCTGACACACTCCTAGCAGTGACGCTGCCAGTGGCTGCAGCATGATGTGGAAGCTGGGGGGACTAGTTTCCTATCCGGTTCATTCGCTCTTTGTAACTGAAAGCAGGCAGTGTGTGGGTTCTATAACTAATGACAGGCTTTCTATTGGCTATAAATCTGCCCACCCCCTGCTAATAATCACACAAGGATCAGACCTGATGGGGAACTAGTGTCTCTAAGTACCCATCAGGGTCTGCTCATCAAGGTACAAAACTTCTTGGTCATTGTGCTGTCTGTGTGAGACCTGCAGCGGCGGGGAGGGAGCTCAGCTGCACAGAGATGCAGTGGGACTGCTTTGGGTGGCTATTCTAGCGCAGTCCCACTATATGGACAATGCAAAATGTCTCGTCTCCCATGTGCCTGGTTCACACCACTACATCGCAGTGGTGTGTGGGCACGATGGGCTGAAAACGAGTACTGCATGCAATACTTTTTTCAGCAAAGTGCAATGCACCTCCAGTTCACATTGGCGCCATTTGACAGGTCAAATCGCATGTAATATCGCAGTCTATTGCCAGCAATGGCACTGCACCAATCACTGCGGCACTGACTTTGCGGCGCTACACTGATTTCCAAAAGTAGTTAGTGCGCTACTTTTGGGGGCACACACCCACACAGAGTTCTTTCAAGCTGTCCCAGAATTCAGCCTGAAATGCGGCTTTGAAATCATGCAAGTTCAGAAGAAGTTGCACGATTTCAAAGCCACGTTCAACGTGAACGAGGGCTTAGAGGCAGTCCACTGCCTCTCACCGCGCAACAGACAATTGGACTTTATAAGATGTCTGTGTGATATCTCAATAAAATTTGTTTGAAAAAAAAAAAAAGGAAATTGCGATCTGATGAGCTCCGTGCATCATCACTGCGCAGATCTCAGCCAGACTGCATTCCACACCAGCCGCTACGTAGCTGGTATGAACCAGCCCTTGGAACGAATTGTTCAAATGAACACACCAGCTTCAGTGCACCTCCACATGCGGCACTCCAATTTATGTAACCATTTCATCCTAATCAGATGCAGTTACTGTTCAGGTATCCAGAAATCTGTGGGTGCAGTGGCTGTTTAAATACAATAGCTGGCAGATATTCGATTTAATCAATGCAAGTATGGATAGCATTAGGCTACATTCACACTAGACTTGTGGGTTGGGCTTTTTTTTTTGTTTTTTAAAATGCAGAGAAATTGTATGGGAAATGTAAACTTACTTTATGTTCCAAGATCCAGTTCTTCTACAGAGAGCTTGCATTTACATGGGTTAGGATACATTCAGGGTACTTCATTTGCCCCTGGACGCACATATTTCTACTTTCTCTAAATGCCGCTAACTGAATGCACCTAAAAATGTGCAGTATGAATTATAGCAATAAAAAATTATTACATGTATTTATATGCACTATGTTGCCAATGTGAATGAAGCCTTACATGGGGCTATGTTCCAGAAGAGAATTCAAAAACCCCAAGAATACAGTCAATTGTTTACACAAAAGAACTAGAGGACGTACTTCAATGTTGTGCGTCATTCCGGTTTTCAAATGTCACTTGCAGCATAGGTTTCTAAACCTTTAAACTGCTCTCATCTCTCACAAACCTCTGTGTTGCTAAAATGAATGGGCTGTCAACGCAGCGTGTGTATAAATGTACTTGTCAAAGGGGACACAAATTTTTAGAAATGAAAGTGATAAAGGGAGTTTATAATTATATACATTTACATGGTAGTAATCATGTATTTTCATTACATAAACCGGTTCTGCATCATCCTGATCCTCTGATCAATAATAAGGCCTGACTGAAAACATCTGACTCTCTACAGTCTCTAATAATGTCAAACACCCACAATGCATAGTTAGCAGGGGACCAAGTCAGCTTTGCCAAGTTATGAAAGCGGTGTTTTTTTCAGCCATTAACTTTTTTTTTTTTTGTAATGTGAACATGTTTCCTAAGAATTCATATGAAAGTTATTTAATGAGGATTCTACTTTTACTTGCTCCTCTATAAGGCTGGGTTCACATTGGTGCGAACCCAGACGTTGCATGTGATTCACATTGCATTGCTGTGCAGATCACATGCGATGTCTGTGTAATGCAAATTTAGCCATACAGTTTGTATGGCTGAATTTGCATCGCATTTTAACCAAAATGGTACAGGACCCATTTTTGTGGTCTGCACTGTCATCGGATTGCTTGGTTTTTCACACCCATGCAATCCGATTCCTGTACCATTTCACAGTTCGCACTGCGATCAGATCTGGGGAGGTCATTAACTTTGCATTGACACCTATAGTGGTTTGCAGATGTCAGTGTGAACTGTCTGCAATCCAGGAACCCGCACAGGATTCGCAGGGTTTTCCTGCATCACACCAATGTGAACCCAGCCTTAGCCCAATCGCTCTTTCTTTTTCTCTTGAATGAGCCACAATGTCACTCCCTAAGGAAGAACTCTTACGTCTGACCAGTTTCTGACTTTAATGAATATAGAGACAGATTTAAACTGTTTTCTGAGGAATTAAAAAAAAAAAAAAAAATCTTTTATGAAACTCAATTTTTTCTGGTTTATACTTTTAGTGTACAGCTTTGAAGGTCTTTATGAATAGGTTAGTGTTGGATATGATACCAATGTGGTGGAAGATGCTTTTAAAAGTGGTGAGGAGTGCCGCCTTAAGTTGGTGTACATCACTTTTTAAAAGATCAAGATTTGTAAAGTATATTTTTTTGCGTTTTAGGATGTTATTTCTGCCATTAATGCTGCTATTAAAGTTGTTTTAATATGCTGGTTTAGATTTTAGTGAGTTTATAAGTAGGAAGAAATATGCAGAGTCCAATCTGTCCCCTGAAGACATCAATTAGACTAAATGTGTTGGGCAGGGTCCATTGGACGTGACGTCATCACACACGCTCGTGTCCGAGTTCTCAGCCAGAGTATTGCGGTTGGAGCCAGCTCGGTTTAAAGTGACATACAAACTAGCCTGCTTTTTAGGGTTGGTTGTGACACATTGATATGCAAGTGCAATTTTTTATGTTTTTAACAATAAAGTGGAGGCTTTTACATTTTTTCTTTCCGCTTCTTCATTTGGGTTTTCCACTGGGGCATTGATTAATTATTGAGGGATTTCTTTGAAGAGGAAGAGATCTATTGGAGGTTGGAGTAGATTGGATCTAATGATGAGAGATTAAAGGCTGATGTTAGAATTCCTCTGGTGAGTTCTTAGAGTGAACACAGTGGTGGCCACATTGGAGGTGTGCACAGCGGTTGGATATAGAAGATTGGCAACATATTGACATTAAAAGCATTGTTTTTGGAACAGTTTATTTATGTACTGTGGCGCATGGGAAACTTGTGAACTGTTTTGAAAACACTTTTTTATTATGAGGATTTGCAAGGATTGTGATGAGAAAATTGACAGAGGACACTGCTATGGGGGTGTAGAGGACACTACAAAGTGAGTGTGTGTGTGGTTATGTTAATGGGGGCAGTGGACACTGTTTTAGGGGGGTACAATACTGTTGGGGGGGCAGAGGACACTAAAGTGGGGGAGTGATGTAAATGGGGCAGAGGACACTGCATTGGGTGAGTACACGACTGTGGGAAAGGGGGGTGATGCAAAGGGGGCAGAGGACACGGCAGTGGGGGGAGGGGGGTTGCGCATAGGACACTACAGTAGTGGAGGGGGTCGAAGTAAAGGGGGTAGAGGACTCAGCGTTGGGGGGTGAAGAACACTACATCTACCTGTTCTTTTTTGGACCTTGATCGTTTTTGTATATATTTTTTTTTAAGGGCGCCGCCTAATACCCTTATTCCCCCCAGGGATCTTTGCTTTCCTTAATGTTGTCCAAGTAGATCTCAACCTCCTATTAGAACATTACATGGAGACATGTGCTGCCAATGGGTTATGGGGTGTTTGAGAGGACCCACCGGATTGTTACACAGGTCCATATATTTTTCACTGTCAGCATTCCCACAGCTCTCCTCCATCAGCGCTTTGAGGACAGACAAGATGAATTTCAATTGGTCAGTGCTGTCACCTTGACAGCGCCGAGTCCGACCAATCAGAATCAATCTGGTTTGTCCTGGAAGCGCTGACAGAAGAGGTAGAAATGCAAGGATTTCAAATCCCCAGAGCACTGGAGCGGTTGTGGGATGCTGACAGCTCCACAAAACCTGCAGGTAAGTACAGCAGGGACAGTGTATGCTGTTAGCTCACCTTTACAGAAAAAAATTAAAAAGGTGAGCAAACATTTTAATCTTTTCACAATTACAGCTCCCTGAGTCCCAAATGATTAGCCCAATTTGTCCTCAATACCCTCTTCATTAAACTGCACAAATCCTCATCATAAGCAGTCCTATGGAGTACCAGTATTCATTCAAAAGATGTCAATAACTTGATGGATAACTAGAAACAGAACAGCTGAAAGAAAATCAAAGGAATTGCATTATATTTATTTACAGTATATAAAAACAGCAAATCACAAATCCACAGGTTAGCTAGAACTAGCAAAATGTTTATGTTGGTTTAGTTATTTCATGGTTTTGTGCAGGTACAAACATTGTTACTTGCATGTCATCTGACACATCAAGTTAATCATAGAAAATACTAATCAGATTGTAAATTCTCACAAACAAGGCTTTCCTAACCCTCTCGTCTTGCATTGTATTGTAACTGTGCTGTTTCCCTTTATTTTGTAAATCACTGTGAAAAAATTTTAGTGGTATATAAATAATAAGAATAAATTGTTACATTCTAACATTTTTAAAAAACATATTCAGAGATCCAGCTCTATTCACCTTTATTTGGTTCATATCCACAAAAGGATACTCCCAGTTACGAATCCCTGCTTTCTCTTACGTCCTCTGACAGACGCAGCTCTCAATGCTTCTTCACTAATTGGTTACGCGCCATTTACAGGAGTAGACTAAGCAGCGAAAAGTTTTAACTCAACACGTCTATAGGGGCTGTCCCTCACGTCATTACCCCAGACACACTGTGCTCTAAAATCAGTTTCTTGCTGCCTAGTTTAGGAGTAGGACCTAGGTTCCCTGCTGGGACTTCGGTCTCAGTTTTTATTTTTAAAAGATTGATTTGATGGCATCCTTAGATGCTTCCTTTGGCTGCAAAGTTTTGCAGACTGCTGTTTGACGAAGAGACGTGGTTTTCTCTTTTGGGGGTGAATTTTTGCTTTGGGGTAAGCTCCTCTTGGTGAGCTTTTCGTTGCCCTGTTGGCTACGTTTTTAGCCTTGGAAATGCGTTAACAGTTTTTGGTTGTGTTTTTCCACCCCTCATGCCTACACTGCTTTGGGATGTCCAATTTGTGAAGAAACATTGAGAGCTGCGTCTATCAGAGGACGAAAGAGAAAATTGGATTTTTGTAAGAACTTACCATAAAATCCTTTTATCTGAGTCCTCTGACAGACGCAGCTCCCGCCTCTCTATTTTTGGGGTTGGTTGTGTCTTTCACTGCTTGCTATGAAACTGATTTTAGAGCACAGTGTGTCTGGGGTTATGTGTAAAGGACAGCCCCTATAGGTGTGTCGAGTGAAAACTTTTCACTGCCTAGTCTACTCCTGTAGATGGCGCATAACCCATTAGTGAAGAAGCACTGAAAGCTGCGTCTGTCAGAGGACTCAGAGAAAAGGATTTTACGGTAAGTTCTGACAAAAATCCAATTTTTACACCATGACTAGCAAAAGTGTGCCTGAGCGGAAGTCCCCAAAAAATTATCTGTATTTACAGAATAACTATATGATGATTTTTTTGGTATGAAGAATGTTACGCACAGCTTAGGGTAAAAAGAGTAAAGTGGTATGGTAGATAAGATACAGAAAGGAGGGGTATAGAGTATATAACATATTGTGGCAATGTACAGGGCAGCGGTCCACAGCATGCCGTGTACAGTGCAATGTATGGAACATTGCGGTTCAAAGTTAATGCAGCAGGGCATATGAAGAATTGGGGACCAGAGTATGTCCTTCTGCAGCACACCATATGGAATAGCTGTCCAGTGTAGGTAACATATGCAACATATAACACAGCATAGATTATGGTGATCTTAAACACGTACCACAGTGCAGTTCTTGGTGTATAACAAAGGCCATCTGCGGCCATCTTTTTTTCGGGTTGGAAACTTTCCTATGAAAATTCTCAAAGCTGTTTAAGTAACTTATGCTATGAAGAGGCTGTATCTGGTTTTTTGAGATCTATACTTTGGAGGATCGGGACGGGACTGAGCGTTGAGACTTCTCTCCATGATTATCTGAATATGGAAGGAATTATACTTGATGGGCTAGCTGAGGAAGGGGATCGTGGTTGGAGCCACTTGGAGACTACTACTGTGCTTGACCCTCTGTAAAAGGGTGATCAACTGCTTCTGGTAGGAGACAGTGTGTTGATGGTGGGGGTGGAGGTGGCGGTTTCTACTCAGGATTTCTGTTCCTGTTCACCTGGTCAAAAGCGGAGTTCCACCCATTTGTTCTTCTTGTAATGTCTGTTAAAAGCATTGTGAGCGCTTTTAACAATGGCTATTTTTTTTAATGGTAATTAAATACCTTTTTTCTTCATTTGTCGACAGCACTTCCGGCTGCGGCTGCCTAGGTGATTACGCCACTAGGCAATTTACAAGGGATAGTTAACGTCATGTATCCCAGGAGTTCTTGCAATTGCCTAGTGACGAAATCTCACGCCCTTTCCAGACCACAAATGGAGGACCAGGATGTCATGATTGACAGGTTGCTACAGCAATGAGGCGGGAACTTCCGTCGGCGCAGCCATTGCAACCTTTTGGGAAGAGAAAAAGACGCTCAGTGGCTCCATTCTGCAGGCGTAGCCAGCTACACCTAATTCCATGAATAGATACCAGAGGGCTTCAGATGCCCACAGTAGACATGGACCCTGCCAGCTTCAGAGATCAGGGTAGTTTTTCTTTATTTAAACATATATTAAAAGGAATACACTATAGACACTTTCTAAATGTTGCAGATAAAGTGGAACAAATTACAGCGGAGTATTATAAAAAATAAAAAACCTTTGACTTGGGGGGACTGGAACTCCGCTTTAAGGGATGAGTGTCTTTTCTACAAAAGGAAAAAGGACCTTAAGTACACTTTTGTTTATTAAGGAAAAGCGCTGCATTTTCAAATGTGATAGCAGCTTTCCACATCATTCATCCAGTCCGAGCGTGGATATTTTTGCATCACTGAACTATAACAGAGTGAGCTTGAAATAAACAGTGCAGCCTGTGGAGTATATGCAATGTACAGCACAACGATCAGATTGTGCAGGCCCAGTACACAATGTACAGTGCAGATTATGGAGGATAGTGATCCTCTTTATGCTACACACAGTGTAGAGTCTGGTGCGTTATTCGCAACCCCCCTACATATGCAAACCTCCGCTCAACATACTGGTCTAAGCATGCTCAGAAGGCTTCACATCTAAGGGAAAGACGTACTGAATCTATATAGGGTGGAAAATTTACATTTTATTTTATACAATCTGCTTCCGTTAATGAGTCATACCAGAGTGATAGATACGTAGTAGTACGCAGAGGATATGTAGCCCCCAGTGTTATTTCTATGGTGAACACAGGAACATTCACAGCCACCTTCCCTCAAAGATCCGTAATCCTTCTGCTACATACATAGCAGTTAGAAGGCTGGGGGATGGGAGGCTGGAAGCAATGCTGTGTGAGAAATAAATACATAGAGAAAGGAGGTGCAGGAGATTTTGGGGCAGTGCCCAGAATGCCTTGCATCTCCTACTCTCTCATACAGCACACAGACAAAAGCAGACCCCACAGCTTGCAGATATAAACAGGGGGCTCAAGGATGTTGCCATGGAAGCAGACGGAGGAACCTAGTGATGGAACAAATTTGTGAAGCTCGGTGATTAACAGAAAGCTACCTGTTAATAAACATGTCAAATACTGCTGATGTTTACTGAGCTAGTATGACACTGAGAATGCCAAATACAGTGCACATGATTTACAAATAGCATTAAAGCGATAATATGGTCTACATTTTATTTATTTATTTTTTTGCCATTTCTACAGCTGATGCGAACACTTACCTTCTGGGCTACTTCTCAATGTGAAGTCCTTCTTTAACTGAGTCACGTGGTGCCCACTGCGCTGGCCCCACTTTACTATGTAAGGGTGGCTTCTTTATTTGAAGGGTCCTATGGAACCACTTGGTTTGCACTCCCAAGAGAAACTACAGGGCGACCCAAAGACAAGTCCAGGCAACCTATGTAAAGCAGCTTGTGCACACCACATATGTGCGATGGCACTATGAATTATGGGATTTGGGGGGGATCAGAGTGTTGTAAAGAAGTAATAGGAGCGCAGCCCCTGACAGGACGTTCAGGGAAGCTGCACAAAGGAACCAAGGCTGCAGATGGGATATCCAAGTAATAGTAAGTGTTCCAGGATGTTTTTAACCAATTCCATACCGCGCAATTTCTGGCACTCCGCTCCTACATGTAAAAATCATCATTTTTTTTTTTGCCAGAAAATTACTCGGAACCACCAAACAATATATATTTTTTTAGCAGAGACCCTAGGGAATAAAATGGCGGTCATTGCAACTTTATGTCACATGGTATTTGTACAGAAATTTTTCAAACCCGTTTAAAAAAAAAAAAAACTGTTAGCCTAATTTTTTTTGTAGAATATGAAAGATAATGTTACGCCGATTAAATAGATACCAAACAAGTCACGCTTTAAAATTGCGCACACTCTTGGAATGACGCCAAAATTTCGTACTTAAAAATCTCTATAGGCAATGCTTTAAAATATTTCACAGGTTACCAGTTTAGAGTTACAGTGGAGGTCTTGGGCTAGAATTTCTGTTCTTGTGCCAACGTTCGCGGCAATATCGCACACGTATGGATTGAACGCCATTTACATATGTGGCCGCGATGAATGCATGCGTTCGCTTCCGCAAGTGAGCACGCGGGGACACTTTACATTTTTTTTTTTTTTTATTATGATTTTAGTTTTAGTTTTTGATTTGTACAGTACAGTGGATAGAAAAAAAGTCTACACACCCCTGTTAAAATGTCAGGTTTCTGTGATGTAAAAAAAAAAAAAAAGACACAAAGATAAATCATTTCAGAAGTTTTTCCACCTTTAATGTGACTTATAAACTGTGCAATCCAGTTGAACAACTAACTGAAATCTTTTAGGTGGAGGGAAGTAAAAATAAACAAAATAATATGGCTGCATAAGTGTGCACAGCCCTCTTCAGATCACCCCACAGATTTTCATTTGGATTCAGGTCTGGGCTCTGGCTTGGCCATTCTAAATTTTTATTCTTCTGGTGAAGCCATTCCTTTGTTGATTTGGATGTATGCTTTGGGTTGTTGTCATGCTGAAAGATGAAGTTCCTCTTTATGTTCAGCTTTCTAGCAGAAGCCTGAAGGTTTTGTGCAAATATTGACTGGTATTTGAAACTGTTCATAATTCCCTCTACCTTGGCCAAGGCCCGTTCCAGCTGAAGAAAAACAGCCCCAAAGCATGACGCTGCCACCACCATGCTTCACTGTGGGTATGGTGTTCTTTTGGTGATGTGCAGTGTTGTTTTTGCGCCAAACATATCTTTTGGAATTATGGCAAAAAAGTTCAACCTTGTTTTCATCAGACCAGAACACATTTTCCCACATGCTTTTGGGAGACTTCAGATGTTTTTGCAAAATTTAGCCAGGCTTGGATGTTTTTCTTCATAACAAAAAGGCTTCCGTCTTGCCACTCTACCCCATAGCCCAGACATATGAAGAATACAGGAGTTTGTTGTCACATGTACCACTCAGCCAGTACTTGCCAGATATTCCTGCAGTTCCTTTAATGTTGCTGTAGGCCATTTGGCAGCCTCCCTGACCAGTTCTCTTCTCGTCTTTTCATCAATTTTGGAGGGACGTCCAGTTCTTGGTAATGTCACTGTTGTGCCATATTTTCTCCACTTGATGATGACTGTCTTCTCTGTGTTCCATGGTATATCCAATGCCTTGGAAATTCTTTTGTACCATTCTCCTGACTGATACCTTTTAACAATGAGATCCCTCTGATGCTTTAGAAGCTCTCTGAGGACCATGGCTTTTGCTGTAGAATTCGACTAAGAAAATTTCAGCTGTTCCAGTAGGTTTTTCCTGACCTTTATATGGGGTAAATCACAGGCACTTTAAATGATGGCAGGTGTGTACTGACTCCTATTTAACATGAGTTTGAATGTGATTGCTTAATTTTGTACACCGCTACATCCCCAGTTATAAGAGGATATTCACACTTATGCAACCACATTATTATAGTTTTTTATTCCCCCCCCCCCCCCCGAAGATTTCAGTTTGTTTTACAATTGGGTTGTACAGTTTTTTAGCTCACATTAAAAATGGAAAAAGTTCTGAAATTATTTATCTTTGTCTCATTTTTTTACATCACAGAAACCTGACATTTTAAAACAGGGGTGTGTAGACTTTTTACACCCACTGTATATCTACTCTTATTGTTCCTATAGACCAGGGGTCACCAAACTTTCTAAACAAAGGGCCAGTTTACTGTCCTTCAGACTGTAGGGAGGCAAGACTGTGGCCATTGGGAGTAGAAATCCCAGAATCAGTACGAGTAATTAATGCCCATCCTTGATGTTATTGGGCCCCATTGTTGGTGTCATTTGGCGGAACTGTGCCCCACTGTTGGTGTAAGTGGATGAAATATTGCCCCTAAGGGCCAGATAAAAGCAAGCAAAGGGCCGCAGTTTGGCGACCACTGCTCTAGACAATTTTTATTCACCTAGAGTTCGGCTTTGATACCAAATTATTACAGAAATAAACAGAACCTTTATTACTACTTTGTGATATCTGGAGTAGGTCACTCAATGCATAGCCGCTTCAACTCTTCCACCCTGCTGGATATATTAGCACTGACCCAAAAAAAAAGATTTTATCTAAAACTATAGTAATGATGCCATTCCAGGAATATATACCATCAATAATGCAAACAGAGCTATAAAAATGAGAATACAAAAATATCATAAGCAATTTTTCATATTTCCACAATTAAAAACACATTCCTTTTTACTGTTGTAGCAGCATCCTTGGTAGGTGCTAGTGAGAAAGTATAGTTTGGAGCTCTGTCTACTTACCAGCAGGACTGCAGGTAAATCTAGATTGTTCTCTGCTTACCAGAGAGCAGGATCTGTTAGTGAGGTCTGCTCATTGTGCTCAGGTGCAACGCCTTCTGTCTGCAGACTGTTTCACACTGGTCCAATAGGGAGGCGTACTGGACAGTGGGAGAAAACCTGACAAATGAGTGCACAAGCGTTTGATACAGCCTTGGTGATTTGGCAGAGGTAAAGTGCCTTGGTGCATGCTGTGATACTGTATAAAAGCTAGCAGCAAATGTTCTGGGGGTCTTTCGGCTGGATAGCGGAGTCCCTGGAGGGTAGTCGATCTGAGGGCCTGGAGAGTGCTAGTGAGGAACGGAACCCAGAGGTCCAGTGAAGCTGACTGAAAGGGGAGACACTGGAGGATCTGATTCTGCAGTACAGCGGGTACAGATCTGTGTCAAGGGGCCTGACCTGAGGGGGGCCACCCCTGCAGCTAGAAGAGTCAGTGGACGGGGGTGCTAGTGAGTGTCCCGAAGGTAATGTAAATTCACCAAGTCTATTGCTGGAGAGAAAAGAGCAAGGAGGCTTAATCCTTTCTATACATGTGGCAGTATGGATTAGGTAGTACAGCTGCTTCCACGTGCAACCTGGTGAGGCCAAGTGAGAGTTGTCCTTGTCCATTGTGAACAGTTACAGTTGGAGTATCCCACTTTTCCCTTCTCCCATCCAAGTTTCAAAATAAACACTAAAAAACCAATAACTCTGGACTGTTTATTGTGTGACGAGCCATCAGGAGTAAGGAGGGATGTGTGAACTTTTCCCTAAGTGACTGTGTGCTGGTAATCGGAGGAGGCCCAACAAGTCATACAGCAAGCCCTACGCTACACTGAACTGTAAGAGGCCAGCATTTACAGGAACACCATTTCAAAAATAACCTAACCTTGGGAAGCTAGGGGTCAAAAGGAGCTTTGCAGTCAATACCCCTTTGTTTTCTCTAGAGTAGACCATCAGAGATAAATCACAGGCTCTGTACGGTTTAGTGCTGAGTGAATCTCATCAGAAACCTCATCCAAGGTCTACTGTGTGCAGACATATTCTATGGAGATAAACTGAACGTTGTTTATTTTGGAGCAATTGAAAGCAAGTAAAGCGACCAAGGGCAGGTTCATTTGTGAGATAGTTTTGCTCTTTTTAGAAGCAGTAATAAACCCAAAACAAATATTTAATATATTGCAGCACACCAATCCTTAAAACGGAACTAAACTCTCTCAATCAGCAATACCAGCAATAGCAATATTTTTAATCCTTTTGCTGCTAGCCTTAGGAAATAAATAATGATATATTTTCTGGTTTTATCATTTTTTTTTTTTTGTTCCTTTATATTTTTTTTCAGTAGCTTCCCAGTTTCTGGCCTAGGCCAAATGATGTTGTACATCCCAGAAAGTCTCCATGGGTCTTTTTTTTCCTCTCATCTGGAGAAGGGGAGGGTGGAGATTTCTTTGCCAAGCACACCCTCCTGCCTGCATGCCTGAGCTAAGGACAGATGGATTCCATCTGCTACATGAATCATCTTCCCTTACTCAAGATAGCCCAGGACTAGAAATGCTAGGGGGATATTTTTCAAAGGTTTCTCAGCATAATAAAGCACGATGGCATGGATGGACAGATGGATAGGTGAGTTTGCTTTGAATAAAAAAAAAAAAAAAAATTAAATAAACAGCATTTTTAGTTTGTGATGCTCAGATGCAGTGGAGTTCCGCTTTAGGCCTCATGGACACTGGATGTTTTGCTACCGCTTCTGGACATGTTTCCTCCAGGCAGCAACGTTTTGGGCTTGGGCATTCAATCACTGTATTGGCCAGAATAATTTTTTTTCTGGCCATGGAAATTAATTAACGTTTAAGCGCTAAACGCGCCCAACGTTAACGCACATTTACACGCATCAAGGTTTTTCTTTCTGCCAAAATGCTGCTGTTCCTGAACACACTGGCTGTGGGTTTTTTCTGCCTCTAAATGGCCATGTGTGCATGGACCAGAGATGTATAGTAACGAAGTAGAACTACTTAAGTACTGTACTTAAGTACCGAAATGCGGTATCTGTACTTTCCTAGAGAAGAATTTTTTTCTCCTACTTCTACTTTTACTTCACTACATTTTTTCGATGATTTCGATACTTCTACTCAAGTATTTTTTTTTTGTGCTGCATAGTTACTCGTTACTTTTAAAAAAATTACCACTGCCAGAACAGTAGATGGCAGGTTGCATAAAGCTCAAAAAAATGTGTATAATGTCATTTGTAAATCAGCGCATACGAAAATAAAGGCTGTGTATAATAAAAGCTGCTATACCAAATCTTTCCAATAAAAAGAAAATATGAAACAAACAAATAAATGGTGCTACAGCGCTTAAAGTGCATCAAGAAACTACTAACAAACACAGGTTAATCATTTGAATAAATCATTTGAAATAATAAAAACCAATATGATGTTCAAACTTTTGACTTCTTTCTTTAATAACTACATAACACAGTACTTGTACTTCTACTTTCAGTACTTGAGTAGAAATTTTTTTTCAAAACTACTGGTACTTTTTACTTTTAGTACTTAAGTAGCAAATTTTTTGAAAAAACTACTTGCAATACTTAAGTAAAAAAAATGTTGAATACTTTAGTACTTTTTGATCGAGCACTTGTACTTTTACTCAAGTAGAAAATTCGAGTACTTTATACAAGTCTGGCATGGACACATAGGCTAACATGCAGGGGCATTTTGAGGCAGAAAGAAAAAAAAAATGCCAAACGCCCCCAGCACCCTATGTACACTGCTACTTGTAAACGGACGTTTAGGAGCAGTTATGTGTTTTTTTCAGAAGCCCCCGAACCCTCCTCTATGTTATCTTATCTGTCCATGTACACCGAGTCGTTTACAGTCATTTAGAGGCAGTCGAGTTCAGTGTCGTTTTTTGGAAAGCAATTATTTGCGTTTAGGATGTTCAGAACGTGTGTTTACCGGCATTTCACACGCAAAACGCGACCGAACGCGATCACCCGCGTTCAGTGTTTGCGTTTTTCCTGTTTAAAGGGGAATGATTTTTTGACCTCTAAAAACGGATCTGAGCACAAACGCCCGCTAAATGTCGCTGAATGCGGCTGCAAACGCGACACAACGGACGTTTTAAACGTCCTTTACAGAGCTGTTAAATTCCAGCGTTCAAAGGACTTTTTAAAACGTCCCATGTACAGTCATGTTAAAAACATCAAGTGTGCATGAGACCAAAAAGCACAACTAAGGTCTAATTTGTTAGCCAAGTCTGTGTAAATCTGCTGCTCTAACCCAGATTGACAATGCTGTTTAGGGGTGGCTTCATTGCTCCACCATCCAGGGTGGATCCACCCAAAGACAAGAAGTGTCTTACTGGCTGGATCACCAGGTGAAAATAAAAAAAAATTAAAACAATGACTACATTTAAAGTGGTTTTAAATAAAGAAGGTTTTTTTAAAAAAAAAAAATCTTAATGCATTCTATGTACTAAGACAAAAAAACTTCTGTGTTCAACAGCCCCCCCCCCCCCCCCAATATTTACCTGAGTCCCATCTTGATCCAGCGATGTTGCACGAGAGACTCGGCTATCTGGGACTCTCCCTCCTGATTGGTTGAGACATGGCATTGGCTCCCGCTGCGGTGAAAGCCAATTAGGAGAGAGGGGGCGGGGCCGAGCAATGGCTTCCTGTCTGAACGGACAAACAGAAGCAGCCTGGCTCGGGTGCCCCGTAGGAAGCTACTTGCTGTGGGCGCACGGGCCAGGAGCGCAGGCGAGTGACCCATGAAGAGGAGGATCTGGGCTGCACTGTGCAAAACCACTGCACATAGCAGGTAAGTATAACATGTTTAGTATTTTTAAACAAAAAAAAAAAACACAAGGCTTTAGTATCACTTTAAGGATTTGCAAACTGCAGTTTATTACATTTTTGGTGGGATTTAATACCGCTTTAAATTAATAATAACATTTGTTTTAGGACTCACGTGTCTGGTCACCAACAACTCAAATATGCAGAGAGTACAATAATTCATTCCATATGTCTGTATAACAAGTCATTTAAGGAGAAGTAAACAAAAGGAAAAGGATGCATATTATAGATGCATTCAATTACCAGAGAATGTCTGTAAAATAAATTTTACAGGGATACAGTATTAAATATGTATTTGAATAACAGAACAAAAAACTACTGATGAAAAGCAGTTATTTCAAACCATCTACAGGTCCATAGACCACTGTTCACATAGCAACTGTGTCACGGCAGAGTAGTGATCAAATTATTTATGAATGTAAATTATAAACATTTTTCAAGCTTTTCACCACAGTATTCTTTGTGATAAAAATGAAATGTTATATTTCACCTCTTATTTAGTTAATTTAAAGCCTTCCATGCTAGGAACAATACAATGATCAGCCATCTACAGCAAATGCCTAGGGTGGAGCGCCACAAAGTGTGCACAGAACCTGAAACAATTGAAAAACACATCTAATAGGTATACTTCAATATCTTAGGATACAATTTCTTACACAGAGTGCCTAGAAAGCTATTTGGAAAATGGTGTACTGGATTAACCACTTGCCTACTTTGGCACTATTACCCCCTTCCTGCCCAGGCCAATCTTCAGCTTTCAGCGCCGTCGCACTTTGAAGGACAATTGCATGGTCATGCAACGCTGTACTTAAAGTGGAGTTCCACCCAAAAGTGGAACTTCCGCTTTAGGTAATTTAACCCCCTGACATGCCTATTTTGGCATGTCATTTTTTTGGGGGGGGGGGGGGGGGGGGAGCGGGTACCTAGTTTTGAGAGGTACCCGCTCCTACTTCCGCTCGGAGCGCCGCGGCGCCCTGAACGGAAGTTCTCTTCTCCCCCTCCCTGCAATCTTCTGGGACATGTCAGAGGTCCCAGAAGATTGCCGGCCAATCAAGATGCGCAGCGCGACTCGCGCATGCGCAGTGGGTACCCGGCTGTGAAGCCGCAGACTGTCACAGCCAGGTGCCCACAGCAGTGATGCCGGCGCCGCCGAGACCAGAGGGAGAGGATCGAGGCTTCGGGCGGCCGCATCGCTGGACCGTTGGACAGGTGAGTGAAATGGCTGGAACTCCGCTTTAAATGAAATTTTTATCATTTTTTTTTTTTTTTACACCAATAGTGCTTTCTTTTGGTACTATTTACTAACTACTGTTTTTTTTTTGCTAAAAAGGAATAAAATGCTGAAAATTATAAAATTATTAAAATTTTGCAAATAAGAAATTTTTCTGCTTCACTAATATGCACTGATGAGGCTGAACTGATGGGCACTTATTGGCAGCACTGATGGGCACTTATTGGCAGCACTGTTGGGACTGCACGGATAATAAGGACACTGGTAATCAGTGCCCTGATTATCAGTGTACATGTCCCTTTTAGAGAAGCTGGCTTCAATTTACATCAGTGATCAGCTGTGATTGTACACAGCTGATCACGTGGTAAAGAGCTGCTGATTGGCTCTTTACCTCAATCTGTGATCAGCAGTGTTATTCGCACACTGATCACAGAGTGCGCCTCCCAGAACTAGCCAGCCCCACTGTAGCCATCATTTGGCTATAGTGCGGCCGGGTGGTTAAAGTATATGTGAACCCTCAACTTGTAAAACAACTTATTCAGTTTAAACTAAAAATGCACAGCAAAACATTTGTGTATAGATATAAAAAGATATAAATCCCTTTTCTTCCCACTTTTTGTGATCACATTCCCTCTGTTTTCAACAGCATAAGGGACTTGGAGAGCTGGGGGTGTAGACACAGCATTACACTGATCTTCCCTATGAATGGCTGTGCAGGGGCCCAGTCAGCACAAGTCTGACTATTGGAGGACAGTCATGCTGTTATCCCAGCACAGCCAGAAGACTGACCACACTAGGATGGATGTGCTCTCATTCCTAGTGTGGCCAGTCTGAAACAGGAAAGCAGGCCAACTGGCAGGATCACCAGGAAGTTCATACAAAAGAAGCAATACAAAGAGAACAGGATACTTTTTAAACACAGGTACATGCTACAACAGGCACATAGAAGGAATATGAACTGTTGGGGCAACATATACTTTAAATAAAAGGAAAACTAAACTGACTGGTGACAATACAGGAAATAAAGTAAAAAAAAAAAAAGGTCATATTTTGCTTTATTTCTTTGGCTGTACTAAGAATTAGAGTGTTTTGATTGTGATGCATCCTTTAGCAGATTCCTATAAAGAAGATTCCTGCTGCATTACATTTAGCAGGTAATGTATTCCATGAAAACATCTGAGACCCACTAATTGATACTAGTCATACATGGTATGCATTTTGACTTCCAGCTACCAGATCTGCCAAACCTCAATGACCTGGAGATTTAATACCCGATTTTAAAGTTGAACTCCAAAGAAATGTAGGGGGGGGACTCCTCACAAAAAAATCTCTAATTTGTAAACAGGCGCCCTGTGTCCTCACTTTCAATGCAAGACTGCTGGTCCTGCATTGAATGTTTGAATTTGAATGCGATGATAAACCAACCTGCAACCAATGAAGAGGCGATAGGAAGAGGCTTTAGGGAACCAGTCGTACAGCTGTAAGGAAGCCCGTAGAAGCGAGGGATATGTCAAAATGTTTGTGTGTTCCCAATGCAGGGGGAGCCACACTGCAAGAGTAACTTAAATTTTCTCTAGGGGCAACTGCGTTTTCTCCAGTTTCATTGCCAGAGTTATTCTTTAGGTCTAAAATAAACGTGTGCAAAAAAATGCAAGATGACAAATTCCCAAACCTAATATATATATATGTATTTCCTGAAGGCAGACTCCGTAGAGCAGGGTTTTTCAACTGGGGTGCTGCTGCAAAATTACACACAGCCCGGTACTGACTGATTATAGATTTCCACCTCTGTGTAAAAAGGAGCGGGAGAGATCACATCTGACATCCTCCAATCTCTCCTGCTCCTTTGTACACAAAAGTCAACAGTGGAAATTTATAACGATCAGTCAGTACCGGGCTGTGTGTAATTTAGCTGTGGCAAGGGAAGAGAGGGGCACTTTAGGATTGAAGGGGGGGATTTGAGGTAGTGCTTTGTGCTAGCAGGGGGGGTTTGGGGAATTTAGAACCCAAAGACCACCTAAATCTGCCTTGCAAACTATGTTTTAAGGGCTTTTTCACACCAGGTGCAGTGCGATTAGGTGTGTGAAATTATGCATTTTCCCGCACCACACAAAAATGCGCTGCCTTTTGCAAATGTGTGTGGAGGCCATTAATTCCTAAAGGCAGCCCCACCCACAGGCACCAATTGCATATATGTTTGCATCTAAAACGCAGGGTACCGCAGTGCAATGCATTTTGGTGGGGCTCAATATAAAAATCATGCCAGCACCTTTTTGCGTGTTTCACACGCATAGAGCAACCTAATAAAAAACGCAACATGCATGCACAAGCCCCCAGACTGATGATCGCCAGGATTGTGCGCAGTTCTAAAGGGTGCCTTGACCGGAAAAAAAAAAAAAAACTTCCCCCTACGGAATAAAATAGCGGGAGTGACAATTTTTGTGACACTATAACAGCGCCACAGTCTACAAAATACAACATTTCAGTAAAAATACACTAATGTTAATTTTAGGGCGCATAAACACAATACATAAAATATAAAAGATGAGGTTGCGCCGAGTATATATAGATACCCAACATTTCAAGTAGGGATGCACCGATCCGATATTAGGATCGGATATCGGCGCCGATACTGCCACAATAGCTGGATCGGGGGATCTGTAAAATTAACCGATCCACGGGCCGATCCGGTTTTGCTGAGTCCAGGCTCCGCGGTCCCTTACTTGCACGGAGCCGCCGATCCACGGGCCGATACGGTTTTGCCGAGTCCCGGCTCAGCAGTCCCTTACTTGGTGTAGTAGTATGGGATGGGAGCCGCTACTTCCTGTATAAGTCCGGCTCACAGGCGGAGTGATATCAGATGCACTCCGCCTGTGAATGGAGGAGCCATACACATGATGCAGCGGCTTTGCTCTGTACTGCAGCCGCATGCATATTGTGTGTAGTTCCGGATCGGTATCGGCAGATACACAATGCCAGATATCGGTATCGGGACAAGAAAAGTCAAATCGGTGAACCCCTAATTTCAAGCCTTAAAAGTGTGTGCGCCCGTGAAACCGTGATAAACTTCAGTACCCAAAAATCTTCCAAAGGTGAGGCTTTAAAAGCCCCTACAGTCATCAGTTTAGAGCAGGGATTCTCAACTAGCGTTCCTCCTGAGTTTGCTAGGGGTTCCTTGAGCAATAGGTAATTTCTGCCTCTCAGATAAGTTCCCAATGACACCATTGTTCCTTTTAGCTATCTGTAAGGGGGTAATTCTTCCCAATGATGACAAGAGTAAGGAGCATTCTTCCCACTGACTGTCACACTAATGTGTCATGAGTTGTAGATTTTTAATTTTTAGCAGGGGTTCCGCAAGACCAGAAATTTATTTCAAGGGTTCCTCTGTGTTGAAAAGGTTGAGAAAGGCTTGTTTAGAGAGTAAACCGTAAATAATGGGCCTAGAATTATTGCGCTCAATCCATGCGGCAACATGTAACGTGTAGCACACTAAGGCTACGTTCACATCTAGGCGGTGCTATTTTTACAGGCGTTTTTTTAGTGGTTTTGTGCAGGTATTTTTAGGTTGACAAGTGATCATTGAAAAAAAGTAAAATGCATGTAATCTGCCAAAAAAGAAGCTCATGTACTTTTGAGTGACGGGTGTTTTGCTTAAGGCGACAAAACGCTCAAATGTGAACAGGGGCCATTAAAATGAATGGGATTTTTTTTTGGGGGCCTTTTTTTTGTAGAGCTGAGGCTTAGAGCAGAAAATCACTCAAATACGCCAAGATGTGAACGGAGCCTTGATGTTTGACAAGTAGATTTGTTGTTTTTATTTTTTTAACCACAAACTTCTCCTTTAACCACTTGGGGATTTAATGTACTGTGGGATGAGTGGCCACTATAGGCAAAGCGACGTTCCTGTATGTCGCTGCCTACTTCCAGGTTTGGGAGAGCCCATTGATTCACGACTGGGACATGCTGATTGGCTGTGTACATTCATAGCCCAGGGCTGTGTGTTGAAATTCTGTACGAGCAGGGATGGGAAACTAATGCCTCGTACACACGCATCGATTATTGGCCGTGAATTTTCGGCCAACGTCCGATCGGCCGATTTTCGGCTTGTTAGTATGATGCTTTCGACAAACGACTCCGACTTTTCGGCCGAATAAAATCTGGTGTGCAGGCTATAAAATTTTTGTTGGCCGTCAACACAACGGCCGATTTTCGGTCAGTCAGTACAGATTTCGGGAGACAAAAATCTGATGAGCAAGACTGGGCATGCTCAGAGAAGAAAAAAACACACGGAAAGTAAACCAGCACATGACATCACTTCTGAAGTAGATTTTTGTTGGCCGAGAAAATTTGTGTGCAGTCTAGGCACATTCCAACCAACAAAACACAACTTGGACAAAAGACGGCCGATCGGTGGGCCGATAATCGTTACATGTGTACGAGGCATTAGGGTCCTTTCACACGGGTGATCTGTATGTCCGTTTTTCATCCCATTTTTTTGTGGATGAAAAACGGACATAATGCATGTCAATGGGATTGCGGATGTCAGCAGATGACCATCTGCTGACATCCGATTTGCGTCCTTTCCGATCAGTTCCGTTTTTTCGAACGGAAGAGAACCCTATTTTTCTTCCATTTAAAAAAACGGAACAGACGCAAAACGGATTTATGTAGAAATAAGTTTCATTTTTTTATTTGATATATGTTTTATAGCAGAAAATAAAAATAGTTTTTTTTTTTTTTTTCAAAATTGTCAAGCTTTTTTGGTTTAGATTGCAATAAATAAAAAACCCAATAGTAATCAAGTACCACCAAAAAAAGGCTTGATTTCTGTGAAAAAAAAAAAAAAAATAATATAAATTTTGTTTGGGTACATCATTGCATGACCACGCAATTGCCAGCTAAAGTAGAGCAGTGCCGAATAGCAAAAAATGTTCTGGTCATATAGGGGTTAAATTGGAGCAGAAAAGGTTAATGCAGCAGCAGCAGCAAACATTTTAGTCTACCAAATCCACACAGAGGTTTAACTAGTATGTAGTAGGGTGATTAATCACTGCTAGATGCTACTTGTGTAGCTCACATCATCGGAAGCTAGTTGTTCCATCTGTGTGTCTGCTCACATTACTAATTACTAGCAATTTTAGAAGCGTGAATAGACTACTAAAATGGTCTATATGCTGCACCTCACACACAGATTTCTTGCAACTCTTTGTTGTTGGTATTACCATATGGGATCTGCTGTTCTTGCAAGTAATGTGTGTGCTCAATAGTCTTTGTATATCAAGGAGTGATCAGACATTGACACCTAAAAATGGAAAACTGGGTAGAACCGCACATTTCTGCTTGCATTTACAGAACCACGTGGGAAAACACAGCATCACGCGCATGGTGCCATTATTTCTTAATGACATGCCAAATGTGCGTCACGCAAAAAAAAAAAAAAAAACGCACATCACAAACTGCTCTTAGCTCACTGCCAAAAAAGGTACAAGGGCTACTTTGGCCTGTTTGTCGCATGTACTTGAATGGGCTGGCCTATGCTGTTGCACTAAAGACACGCCAAAAAAATGTGTTAAAAAAATGGCGCACAGGTGGGAATATAGTACGCCAAAATTGGTGCTGGTTTCATAAACCCTTTCTGAAAAAAAGCTGGGATTCATTTAAGTAAACCTCTCAAAAACCTGGGCAATGCAAATGGAGCATATGATGAAAATTACATAAAACAGAGATTACTGTCAATCCAGCAATTTGGATAGCTAAAATGTATACACAAATTTCCATCTTTCCTGCAAAACCCAAGCTTGGTCCCACTCCTGGTTTCCAGATTCCCAGCTTAATTTTTTTGGGCAATCTCAGGATATGGACAAATAAGGGGCCAAGCTCAATGAAGTCAAGATTTGAATATTAATATCTAGATCTTATTTTGATACTAGCTTTCTTCCTGCAAGTATTCTTTGTTTATACATTATCTCCATCATGTGCTTTCTTTTATTTGCCCAGGCTTGTGACAACTAATATAACAAAAACATCAGCAGATGAATTTGCATCCTTAACATCCCAGCCAAAATTTCCTTTGTACAACTGGGGATTGCCCCCTTGCAACCTTGCATACAGTATTAGCACCAGTGTTACAGGCACTAGTCTTCTAGCTAGGTACTCAAATGTGTTTTTGTAAAATGTATAAATTGCAGCATACTGAGGCAAGCGGCATCCCCCTGTTACCATGGCGATACTGCGGCTGCTAAGCTGGGCAGCTGACAGATTTTAGTATGGAAGGAACAAAACGCCTCGACCCATCATTCTCCTTGCAAGAAATTCAAGCCTTGAAGACACCCTTTCCTCCCCCCAATAATTACAGACTACCCAGAGCAGCTGGGGATAGGAGGAGGGAGCAGTCTATTGTCTGAACAGAGTCTGATGTGAAATACATCTATCTCCTGCAGCAGCCCTAATGTGTCATCAGACACTCAGAAGGGAAGCAGATATGACAATTGATGTTGGATTGGGACAAGCAAGGCAATGCTCAGGAAGGGGGGAGCAGACATGAAATGAGTGATGGACCAATGAGGTCATTTCCTGACTTGGGAATATAGTGAAATGCGACCTTGATTGCTAAAAAGAACAAAGAGCTTCCAATTCAAGCAGAGGCAGAAATAAGCTAAGAATGTCTTCAAAATATCTTTACTACCTGGTAAAGAAGAACCATTTAGACCTTCTTATGCTGGTCATTTTGTTAGCATGACCAATGTGAGCTTTGGTATATAACTGGCAATAAATAATCAAGGGAATTGTAAACTGGTTAAAGCGATTGTAAACGATCACCTTGTAAAACAACCCATTCAGTTTAACCACTTAAGCCCCGGAAGATTTTACCCCCATTCCGACCAGGGTTTTTTTTGCGATTCGGCACTGCGTGACTTTAACGGACAATTGCGCGGTCGTGCGACGCTGTACCTAAACGAATTTGACGTCCTTTTTTTTACCACAAACTGAGCTTTCTTTTGGTGGTATTTGATCACCTGTACGATTTTAACTTTTTGCGCTATAAACAAAAAGCCTCAATTTTGCAAAAATAATATTTTTCACATTTTTTTTATATGAAATTCCCCCCAAATAAAATGTAAAAATCAAACATTTTTTAACATTTTAGGCCAATTTGTTTTATGCTACATATGTTTGGTAAAAAAAAAAACGCAAAAAGCGTATTTTGATTGGTTTGCGCAAAAGTTATTGCGTTTACTAACTAAGGGAAAGATTTTTGTAATTTTTGGTGTTTTTTTTTTTAACGCGTAATGGCGGTGATCTGCAATTTTTTTTGCTGTACTGCGACATTGCGGTGGACGGATCGGACCCTTGACTGACATTTTTGACACTTTTGGGGTTAAAAGTGACATTACTGCAGTAATCAGTGCTATACATATGCACTGTTACTGCAAAATGACACTGGCAGGGAAGGGGTTAACTTTATTGGGGAAGGAGGGGTTAAGTGTGTCCCTAGGGGCGTGCTTCTAACTGTGATTGGACATGGCTACTGGTGTATGAACAATGATCAACGGTCCTACATAGTAGAACCGTATGATCACCATTCCTACACAGGGGAGAATGACAGGCGGCTTGTTTACATCAGCCGCCTGCCTTTCTCCCTCTCCACCGACGATCGCCGAGTGACCGGCGGACATCGGGTCCGCCGGTCACACGCACGGACTTCCTAGGGAACGAGCCGGGGCGGGCGCGCACCTCCGCGGGCGCGCGCTCGCCCGCTATTGGCTCACAAGCAAGTGACAGGCAAGTGACGTATATATACGTCACTTTGCCTGGCCGGGGCTGGCCGCCGCAGTATATGTACTTGCGGCGGTGAGCAACCGGTTAAAATAGAGAAATGAAATGCAAAACATTTTTGTATAGATACTGTATAAAAAAATAAAAATAAAATACACACATTATAAATATAAGAAAAGAAGGAGGGGAGCTTTCCTGAACATCCTATTTAGTCAAGAAAAAACAATGGACAGGTGTTCACATGAAACCTCTGTTTCTGTGTGGACTTTATGAGCACAACATGAGACACATGGCAGTAATTTTTCAAAAAAATCAATTTAATTAGACAATCATTTAAAACATATTTTATAAAATAGGTATCACAATTGCGTAAATAGAAGGGAGGAGATGGAGAGGCATTCAACACTAATATCCAAAAGGGCATAACAGGAGCATATCCACTATACAGTACATGCTAGAATACATTTAAGCCTAGTATACACGGGCTAAATGTCCGGCAACATCGTCCGGTTCAATAAAAACAGGCCGACATTCGGCCCGAGTGTATGGCAGCCGGTTCAGCTGGCTTCTGTCAGATGTGCATGCTGGAACCAGCACCCAACCATCTCCTGATCAGCACTCTCAACCAATGTCTGAGAGCCCTTACCGATGTATTCACGCAAGAAGGCAGTCTCCCTGTCAGAACACAATAGCTCAGCAGGGGAGATCGCTATACTAACATCGGATTGTTAGTACAACGGCTCCGAGCAGAGCTGTCAGTTGTTTTTTCATTCACCCCAAGAAAAACGAATGGTGTGTAATAGGCTTTAGACCAGTGATGGCGAACCTTGGCAGCCCAGATGTTTTGGAACTACATTTCCCATGATGCTCAGCTGCACCACAAAGTGCAGAAGCATCATGGGAAATGTAGTTCCAAAACATCTGGGGTGCCAAGGTTTGCCATCACTGCTTTAGACAAATGATAAGAAGTGAGGATTACAGTTAACGGTAACGGAGAGCACCATTGCCAAGTGCCATTGAATAGCTTGCACAATGCATATATTGTTTAGGTGATATAAACTTAAAACTGCTACTATCAATCGTGGATGATACACATTGTATATTTTAGTCCTAAACAAAAAAAATCATACGAATCTCACCAGAATCTGTCAGTAGGTATTATCTCAATGGGATGGGCATCATTTTTTTCTCCTATGGGATGCCACTCATTTACTCTCTTAAAAGCATACCCATTCTTTGTAGTTCTAATTCATGTAGTCTGGGAATTTTCTTTGAGGACAAGTTGCACAGTTATCATTGAGGGAAGTGCTTACATCCATACAATCCTTTCACTTTCACAAAAAGGAGGAGGCAAGAAAGCTGCACTTCACAAGCTAGCAGAATCTGGTAGCAGACAGAGGGGGGAAGCAATGCTTTAGGGGAAAAGAAAGGATACTTGGCAACAAGACGTGAACACACAGCTGGGAACTGGCAGCTAGTACTGAATGTTCATGCGCTGTATGCGATTGCAGGGAAGATAGATAGAATACAGTGGTAGGATTCAAGGCATTCAAATTTGCTGTTCCTGTCCTCACAAAACACAGGGGGCTAATAGCATACAGCAGGTGGTTATGTCTGCCATTTGCAAACACCATCTTTTCTGCTGCATTTTCATAACCAACAACCACAGGAGGAGGACAGGAATGTACATGAACCAAGAACCTGCAAGTTTGGGTTCCTCTGAACAGTCCTTCATAGTCCTCCTTCAGCTTTGCCCCATGGCTACCACAGGAACTATTTCAAAGCCACAACATATGGAGGTACGGGTGCAAGCAACATGCAACATACATTTGCCTCCAAGCTGGGAGTTCTACATTATAAATCAGCCCAGACATTGACCCTGTGCTCCTATAGACTATATTGCCCCCCCCCCCCCCTGAAAAAAAAAGGACTCTGTATGCAGTTGTTATGGTTGTTAAACACTAGCAGTGTGGGGAATAGTGAAAAAGATTGCTCGAAGGTAGCCTTTTTCTAGCAACAATGATTCTGACAAATGGTTATCACTAAACATTAACTTTAGTACTTTTTCATCATATGCTTAGGTTGACTTTAAAGCACTAAACACATGGGCATTTGTTGGTGATAAACAGGCCTAAAGCTTGCTAAAGGCATGCGGAAGCCTGCTTAAATTTTTAAAGCTACAGGCAACACTCTAAAGAAAATCAGTATGAGGCACTCCCAGTCTGGAGCGGAGGGTGCCTAAAATTAAACAGGTTATTTTTACAAGTATGTAAAAATAAAATCTCCCTAAGCCTATGTGATTCGCACAGAAATCGCCCCGCATTCCTGTGCACATCACATGCAATGCCTGTGGGGTGCAATTTCAGCCATACAATCGCATTGCATCCACACAAAAATGATGTAGGACCCTTTCTCCCACTCTCCTGGACCTGAAATGCATTACATGGGTGTTCGCAAAACGCAGTGCAATTGCCAGAATCGTATCGCATTGGTTTGATCTGTCTTGGGGTGTCGTTAAAATAACATTGACATCTGCAGCAGATCACATGAGCACTGTGCGATTGCTTTGAAGTGCAATGTGTGGAAACTCAGCGACTTGTGCTTTTACGCATTGCATTAGTGTGAACCAGGGCTAAATGAATCAGAATGCAAAACCTCAATATAAAAAAAAAAAAAAAAACAGCACCATCTACATCTATTACTAAAGTAATCAAGTTCCAGGCAAAATACTTTGTTTAAAGCAGAACTTTCCCCAAAAAAAGGAAGTTCCTGGTTTTGATAAGTACCCGCCGCTCATACTTCCGAAGTGCAGCAGCCCATCAAACCCCCAGCCCATCACAGGTCGCAGAAGGCTGCAGGACCATTCACAAAGTGCAGCGTGGCTCATGGATATACAGAAGAAAGCTGCAAGGAGTCACACCCGGCTTCCCACTCTAAAGATGCCGGTCCCCTAAAAACTAGTGAAGAGCTAGTTCAGGTTAGCATGGAGCTGGATCCTTGGAAAGTGAAGTGTCTGTTTATTAAATGTCAGAAGCTACAAGATTTGTACCCGCTGATTTTTAAAATTTTCCGTTCCTAGGGTGAAGAGCCTCTTCAACCTGGACAAGAGTACCTTGAAAGTATATTGTGTATGTGTGTCATCGGCGCAGGCTAAACCTATAGTTGATAGCCAATATGTGGTTTTCTGCAACTAAAATGACTCCTTAAAAAAGAGTGTGTACAAATGAACAGAATTGCATAGTAGCTGCGCTAACCAATCTGTGAATATTTATTAAAGTCAACATCCACAAGTAAAAATTATACAACATACGTGTTCCAACACTGTTACCCACCAAATTGTGATGAAAAAAAAATGTGTGTCTATTAAAATAAACATCAAAAAATAAAAATACAAAAAATGTCCATTAATCCATTCTGTACCAAATGTGTAAAGTTGCTCATACGGTGATACACCCATCCGGTGTGTGTGCCATTATCCACCACCTTCCAAACTTCACACTCACCAGATGGCAGTACAATATGTGCCTGATCAATATAAACATCTCCCAGATATATGCCACGACATTCCACTGACACAATTCCGGTGTTATACAGGTCCCTCTCAGAAAATGAGCATATTGTGATAAAGTTGCCTGAAGTCCAGTGTCAAAATGCCTGAAGTCCAGTGTCAAGTACCCCCAGTCAGTGATGGTCTGGGGTGCCATGTCAGCTGCTGGTGCTGGTGTTTTATCAAGGGCAGGGTCAATGCAGCTAGCTATCAGGAGATTTTGGAGCACTTCATGCTTCCATCTGCTGAAAAGCTTTATGGAGATGAAGATTTCATTTTTCAGCACGACCTGGCACCTGCTCAGAGTGCCAAAACCACTGGTAAATGGTTTACTGACCATGGTATTACTGTGCTCAATTGGCCTGCCAACTCTCCTGACCTGAACCCCATAGAGCATCTGTGGGATGTTGTGAAGAGAAAGTTGAGAGACGCAAGACCCAACACTCTGGATGAGCTCAAGGCCGCTATCGAAGCATCCTGGGCCTCCATAACACCTCAGCAGTGCCACAGGCTGATTGCCTCCATGCCACGCCGCATTGAAGCAGTCATTTATGCAAAAGGATTCCCGACCAAGTATTGAGTGCATAACTGAACATAATTATTTGAAGGTTGACTTTTTTTGTATTAAAAACCACTTTTTTTTTTTTTATTGGTCGGATGAATTATGCTAATTTTTTGAGATAGGAATTTTGGTTTTTCATGAGCTGTATACCAAAATCATCAATATTAAAACAATAAAAGGCTTGCACTACTTCAGTTGTGTGTAATGAATCTAAAATATATGAAAGTCTAATGTTTATCAGTACATTACAGAAAATAATGAACTTTATCATAATATGCACATTTTTTGAGAGGGACCTATATAGCGATCCCAGGTCTATCCACTGGTTTCTTATTTGGGTCAATTGGCTCCCCTCTCATGCACTCATGTAATTAAACAAAAGCCATCATTGCGTTATATCCCATTTGCTTTAAACTAATGATAACATTTTATTGTTTTACACTCACATTTAAGAGTGAGTGTACCTTGAAAGTATGACCTCATCTGTATACTGCACACAGGATGAACCCTTTTCTTCCTGATCACGCAATGGGATTGTTTGATACTGTAATGTCCTGACAGCTCACTGGGTCAAAGGCAACAAGCCGTGATCTGTGTGAGACAACTTAGTTGACACAGCCAAGAAAATAAACAATACAGATATGAATATGGTGATTCTAAAGTCTTAGTTTTTTTCCCCCCATTTAAAAAAACCAAACATGTTAATACTTATCTGCCCTGTGCGATGGTTTTGGACCTGGATCCTCCTCTTCTCGGGTCCCTGACTTGAGTTCCTGTCCCCTCCCTCCTGCCGAGTGCCCCCACAGCAAGCAGCTCGCTATGGGGGCACCCGAGCTGAGCCACAGCTCTAGGTGTCCATTCCGACACACAACCGCCATTCAGCCCCACCCCCTCTCTCTTCTCATTGGCTGAGTTTGATTGACAGCAGCGGGAGCCAATGGCGCCGCTTTTGTGCCTCAGCCAATCATGAGAAAGAGTCCTGTACGGCTGAGGCAATAACATCGATTGATAGCGATGGGGCTCAGGTGAGTATTAGAGGGGACAGAGGGGCTGCTGGACGTAGAAGTTTTTTACTGTAAAAGTATAACTAAATGCTAAAAACTTTTCTTTTGTTTTGGATAAAGTGGAGAGGGATTAGAACACCTATTTTTTTCTTACTGCTACCTCTGTCTCAGTTAGGGGATTCATCCTCTCTATTTGCCCTGTTTACCAGTATCATCAAAAGTAAAGAAAACCTTAATTTTGGGTTTTCCCCAGAAAAGTAATAGACTGGAAATTTTCCAATGGGGACACTAGTTCTGGTGACCTTGGGGTCCCCAAGGAAATCCCTTAATTTGCAGGGATTTTAGCTAACGTCCTGTTCTGGCTATGAGACAGGAAGTGAAGTTAAAACTCCCCAATGGGAAGCAGATGGCAAAAATTAAACTGACAGGCAGTGTTAATTTTGGCAGCAAATTTTGATTTAGTTTTACTCATAGACCTTTGACTAAAATGCCATTTTAGTCATATTTAAATCATCTGTATTGTTTTAGTTTTAGTTATTTTAGTCTACTAAAATCTCATACATTTTAGTAAACTACAAATTGAATGGGTTTAGGTAAATTGAAATGCATTATTTAAACATTTCTCTAAAATTTCCAGAGGAATTATATACTCCTGGAGCAAAAAATATCTAATAATATATTATTTATGGTATTAAGGTTTGAACACGCACTACAGACACAGATTTAGCCATTGTGATAAATAATGTCTTTAGAAATTAAATAAAAGTTGCATAAACAAAAGCTATTGCTTTTTGACAAACAATTGTAAACTTTATTGGCTAGAATTGTCATTGCACATATTACCAACATTAAGTATTAAGAAAAAATATAAGGAAAGCCTTTTT
Source organism: Pelophylax lessonae (assembly GCF_965119305.1). Classification (NCBI taxonomy): domain Eukaryota; kingdom Metazoa; phylum Chordata; class Amphibia; order Anura; family Ranidae; genus Pelophylax; species Pelophylax lessonae. The sequence goes on along the minus strand of NC_138771.1, from coordinate 316,451,200 downwards.
CTTATTTTTTTTTCCAGCAGCTTAGTAGATGCCCCTTACTTATGCAGTAGTGCAATACATGTTTAAACTTTATGTGCTATTATTACAGGCTCTGGATAGAATTGTGTTGCCGATTTATAAATGGCTAGCAGAGTAGTGTTCATTTTGATGTCGATTTTCAACTTAGTTTTAGTTATAGTCTTTTTACTAAAATGTAATTTCAGTCATATTTTAGTCTTATGACTAAAATGCCATTTTTGTTTTACTTGTATTTTAGTCATCTGAATTGTTTTAGTCCTATTTTAGTAGACTAAAATAGTGGTAATTTAGTCAACGAAATTAACACTGCTGACCAGAGCTTCTATTCTTCCTCCATTACTCGATCCAAAAAGAAAAAAAATGTTTTGCTTATAGTTCTACTTTAATGCACAGGATGAAGTAACCACTTAAGCCCCGGAGGATTTGGCTGCTAAAAGACCAGGGGGTATTTTGCGATTCGGCACTGCGTGACTTTAACAGACAATTGCGCGGTCGTGCGACGCTGTACCTAAACGAATTTGACGTCCTTTTTTTCCCACAAACAGAACTTTCTTTTGGTGGTATTTGATCACCTGTGCGATTTTTTGATCACGCGCTATAAACAAAAAAAAGAGCGTCAATTTTGCAAAAATAACAATATTTTTCACATTTTTTTTATATGAAATTCCCAAAAAAAAAAAAAAAAAAATCTAAATTTTTTAACATTTTCGGCCAATTTGTTTTATGCTACATATGTTTGGAAAAAAAAAAAATCGCAAAAAGCGTATTTTGATTGGTTTGCGCAAAAGTTATCACATTTACTAACAAAGGGAAAGAGTTTTGTCATTTTTGTTGTTTTTTTTTTTTAACGCGTAATGGCGGCGATCTGCGATTTTTTTTGCGGTGCTGCGACATTGCGGCGAAACGATCGGACCCCTGACTGACATTTTTGGGGTTACCAGTGACATTTCTACAGTAATCAGTGCTATATATATGCACTGTTACTGTAAAATTACACTGGCAGTGAAGGGGTTAACTTTATTTGAGAGGGAGGGGCTGTGTGTCCCTAGGGGTGTGATTCTAACTGTGATTGGCTGTGGCTTGAGGTGTAGGGACACTGATCAACGGTCCTACATAGTAGAACCGTATGATCAGTGTCTCTACACAGGGAGAACTGACAGACAGCTTGTTTACACAAGCTGCCTGCCTTTCTCCCTCTCCCCCGACGATCGCAGAGTGACCGGCGGACATCGGGTCCGCCGGTCACACGCGCGGGGGGGGGGGGTCCGTAACCGCGCGGCGCGTGCTCGCTCCCCAGACCCTCCCAGGCTAGTGACGTATATATACGTCACTTTGCCTGTGAGGGGCTGACCGCCGCAGTATATTTACTTGCGGCGGTCGGCAAGTGGTTAAGGATCAGGCCTAATTCTGACACTTGTTTTTTACGAATTAAAATCAGTATTTTTTGCTAGAAAATTACTTTGAACCTCCAAACATTAAATATTTTTATTTTAGCAGAGACACTAGAGAATAAAATGGAGATCCTTGCAATACTTTAGGTCACACCATATTTGCGCAGTGGTCTTACAAATGCAATTTTTTGGAAAGAAGACATTTTTTTAAAATGTAAAAATAGGAAAACAAAGTTAGCCCAATTTTTTCTATAATGTGAAAGATGTTACGCTGAGTAAATAGATACCCAACATATCATGCTTCAAAATTGTGCTCGCTCGTGGAATGGCGACAAACATTGGTACTTAAAAATCTCCATAGGCGATGCTTTAAAAATGTCTTCAGGTTACCAGTTTAGAGTTACAGAGGAGGTCTAGGGCTAGAATTATTGCTTTCACACTAACAATCATGGTGATGCCTCACGTGTGGTTTGAACACCATTTACCTATGTGGGCGCATATCTTGCGTATGCTTTCGCTTCTGGGCATGAGCTCGGAGGGACGGGGCGCTTTAAATATTTTTTTTTTCTTATTTATTGTACCTTTTATTTTTACAGTGTCCCTTTAAAAAAAGTATTTTTTTTTTATCACTTTTATTCCCATTACAAGGAATGTAAACATCCCTTGTATTAGAAATAAGCAGGACAGGTCTTCTTTAATGTGAGATCTGGGGTAAAAAAAACAAAAAAAAAAAACGGAATTTTTGTAAAATCTTACCTGTAAAATTCCTTTCTCCGAGTCCTCCGACAGTCGCCGCCTCTTCATATTCGTCACATATGGGGTATTAGACTTTGCTCCGAAGGAGTAGCTAGGCAACAGAATATGTTAACAATAAAGCTTTTAACATATCCCACCCTCAAGGGGTGGTCCCCTCAGTCAATACCCTCCTACTTCCTGCAACCATATCTCAGTTTTAGTGGAATAGCAGTAGAGTATACAATCAAACCCCAAAAGAGGGGCGGGGGCGGCGACTGTCGGAGGACTCAGAGAAAGGAATTTTACAGGTAAGATTTTACAAAAATTCCGTTTTCTCTTACGTCCTCCGACAGTCGCCGCCTCTTCATATTCGTCACATATGGGGACGTCCCAAAGCAGTGCAAACATGAGGGGTGGGAAACGCATCCGCGCCGAAAGGCAACGCAGTCTCCGCATCAAAGAAGGAACCTTACCAAAGGAAGGAAACCAGCTGGGCAACAGCAAAAAACAAGTGCTCAACAGGAGCAACAACCCAGGAAAAGACAAAAAACCAGGGGATACAAAACTTATCCCAACAGCCAGGAGTCCCCAACAAGGGACCCTAGGGAACAGCCGCACTAAGAACCTTGCGGCCAAAGGAAGCATCCGCCGATGCCTGAACATCTACTTTGTAGAATTTTGTGAAAGTGTGCACGGTCGACCAAGTCGCCGCCTTACACACCTGGGCTACAGAAGCCCCATGACGACAGGCCCAAGACGTACTCAGAGATCTAGTAGAGTGCGCCTTCACAGGCACAGGGGGAACCTTCCCCTGCAAAGCATAGGCCTGTTCAATGGTCTGCCTGATCCATTTGGCGATGGTCGAGGCCGAAGCCGCCATGCCCTTCCGAGGACCCTCTGGAAGAACAAACAAGGAGTCCGTCTTTCGAAAAGACTCAGTCGATTTAAGGTAAACCCTTATCGCCCGAACAACATCCAGAGAGTGCAATCTCACCTCCTTTGGATGTTTAGGCTTCGTGCACAACGAAGGCAAGACAATATCCTCATTAAGATGGAATTCCGAAACTCGTTTCGGAAGAAAAGAAGGATTAGGTCGCAAGACCACCTTATCCAAATGAAAAACCAGGTACGGAGACTTGCAGGACAAAGCCGCCAGCTCCGACACTCTGCGAGCCGAAGTGATCGCCACCAAAAAGGCGACCTTTTTGGACAACATAGACAACGAGATCTCCCTGATCTGTTCAAAAGGAGCACGTTGTAACACAGATAGAACGAGATTCAAGTCCCAAGGGGGCAGAGGATCCCGCCTCGGGGGAACCAGATGCCGCACACCCTGAACAAAGGTGCCAACCAATGGGTTGGAAGCCACGGGACGTTGAAACAGAACGGCCAGAGCAGACACCTGACCCTATATCGTAGCCAGCGCCAAACGCTGATCAACACCCGTTTGAAGGAAAGACAGCACACCGAGTACGTGCGGGGTGAAAACCCCCTGGACTCACACCAGGCAAAATAGGCCTTCCAAGTACGGTAATAAACCTTCCCCGAGGAAGACTTCCTCGCGTTGATTAAAGTATGAACGACCTCCGGAGAGAGACCCCTCTCCTTCAGGACCTCGGTCTCAACAGCCAGGCCGTCAAAGCCAGCGACTGTAAAGCAGGATGGTATATCGGTCCTTGAGACAGTAGATCGTCTCGAAGAGGCAGACGCCACGGGGCGTCGACCGCCAGATTCACGAGGTCTGCGTACCAGGACCGGCGAGGCCAGTCCGGTGCCACAAGAATCACCGTGTTGCATTCCGAGTGTAACCTGCGAAGGAACCTGGACAGCAACTGAATCGGTGGAAACGCGTACATCAGCCTGTACTGATGCCACGGGGCCACTAACGCGTCCGACGCGTCTGCCCGAGGGTCGCGCGTCCTTGCCACGAACCTCTTCACCTTGTTGTTGAGGCGAGACGCGAACAGGTCCACATCTGGAAGACCCCACTTCGCGCACAACATCTGGAAGACAGCCGGATGGAGAGACCATTCCCCCTGATCCAGGGTCTGGCGACTCAGATAGTCCGCCTGCCAGTTCTCCACTCCCGGAATGTGAACCGCCGTTATCGCCGGGACATGAGTCTCGGCCCAAGACAGAATGTCGGCCACTTCTCGAGCCGCTCGGGCACTCCTGGTGCACCCTTGGTGGTTGATGTAGGCCACCGCCGTGGCGTTGTCCGTCTGCACCCGAACCGGGCAACCCTGCAGCCGGTCCGTCCAGCGATGAAGACAGAGACTTATCGCACGCAAACCAGAATGTTGATCGGAAGGGAAGACTCCCCCTCCGACCAAGTCCCCTGAGCGGACAGAACGCCCAGAACTCCACCCCAGCCCGACAGGCTGGCATCCGTGGTGATTACCGTCCACGAGATCGGACGAAACGACTTGCCCCCGGACACCAACAGGGACTGGAGCCACCACAGAAGGTTTTCCCTGGTGCGAAGACTCAACGAGATTTGAAGATCCAGGGATTGAGGTCGCCCGTCCCACCTGGACAGGATCTCCGCTTGGAGACCCCGCGTGTGAAACTGTGCGAAAGGAATCGCCTCGAAGGCCGAGACCATCAATCCCAGACATCTCATACACGTCCGCAGAGACGAGTTCGGAACGTCCCTGAGGGACCTGACTTCCTCCCGGAGAGTCCTGAGTTTGTCTTCCGGCAGGAAGACCTTCGCCTGCACCGAGTCCAGTATCATTCCCAGATAGGGGAGACGAACCGACGGACTCAGTGTCGACTTTGGAAAATTTATCGTCCAACCAAACTCCTGCAGAGTTTGCATCGTGACAGACAGGTCCTCCTCCAGACCCTGGCTGGTCGCAGACCGAACCAGAATGTCGTCCAGATACCCCAGGACAGAAACGCCCTGGGCCCTCAATAATGCCAGAACCGGTGCAAGCACCTTGGTGAAGACCCGCGGAGCCGAGGCGAGACCAAAGGGCAACGCCACGAACTGGTAGTGATCCTCCGCAATGGCAAATCGAAGGTACCTCTGATGACCCTCGAATATGGGGATGTGAAGGTACGCATCCTTCAAATCGATGGAGGCCATGAATTCCCCCGGAACCAGGGCAGCCACCACCGACCGCAGGGATTCCATGCGGAACTTGCGAACCCGCACAGAGCGGTTCAGAGCCTTCAAGTCCAGAATCGGACGAACCTTGCCCTCCTTTCTGGGCACGGTGAACAGATTGGAATAAAACCCCCGAAACCTGTCCCGATGAGGCACCGGAACCACCACTCCCTGAGCCCTCAGGTCCCGCACCGCCAGGTGCAGGTCCCGCAAGCGCTCTGGAGACAGTTGAAGATTTGAGGGAAAAAATCTGCTCTCCGGCCGAGAGAGAAACTCGATCTTGTAACCAGATCGAACGATTTCCAGAACCCATCTGTCCCGCACACGGGCCAACCAGGGCTGAAGAAAACCGAGCAAGCGTCCCCCCACCCCAAAACTGGGTGAGGGCGCCCCTTCAGGCCGAACTGTTATGGGCTGCAGGTCCGGATTGGCCGGACTTCTGTTTACCAGACCAGGGCTTCTTCTGAGAGCCTTGACCTTTGAACGGTTTGCCCTTGTAGTGCGGCCGAAAGGCACGAAAGGACCCCTGAGGGGGCCGAAAATTAGCATGCTTCTTCCCAGAAGCCCCCTTAGCCTTGGGGAAATGGGGCAAGAGAGTGCTCTTACCCCCGGTGATCCCCTTAATCAACACATCCAGGGACTCCCCAAAAAGGCGAGACCCATCATAAGGCAGATTGGCTAAGGTCTTACGTGAAGATTGGTCCACCGACCAACATTTTAACCAAACCAGGCGGCGAGACAACACCGCCACGCTGTGCACACGTGCAGCCAACGGAATCAGGTCCAGGTCCGCATCACACAGATACATGACACCCTGGTGGATCTGATCCACCATATCCAGGGTCGCCGGCGAGGCCGAGTCGGCCACTAGGACGCGCCTAAGCATCTGCGTCCAACTTGCGATCGCCTGGGCCGCCATGAGAGAAGCAAACAGAGCCTGAAGCATAGAACCCGTAACAGAATAAGTATGACGGGCAAGAGACTCCAGTCTCCTATCCGTGGCACCACGGAAAACAGGGGAACCCTCTGCAGGAATCGCAGTGGCTTTGTTCAAAACCGCAATTGCATGATCCACTGGTGGAGGCACACACCACCTTTCATCAGTGGCAGGCGAAAAAGGATAACGCAGCTTGAATTTACTTGGCACCGCAAAAGGTTTGCGCAGATCGCGCCATTGATCCTTAACAGCGCGCTGAAAATCAGCATTGCAGGGAAAAACCTGCGGCGTCCTGCGTTTCCTCTGCGTCCCATAAGCCGCCAAGGCAGCGGGGGGACACACTTCGTCCTGCAAACGCAGCGTTTGCTTAATGGAAGCAATCAACTCATCCATGATTGCAAGCTCTTCAGGCGAGCCAGGGGGAGAATTATCAACCCCCTCAACTTCAGCCTCCACCTCAGACCCCACTAGATCAAGAGAGGAGCGGGACACCGATAAGGAGGCCCCCGCCAGAACAGCCCCATCACCTTCACCCTCAGAATCAGAGGAAAGAGCAACTCTGGGCCTTTTAGTAGATTGAGCAGCCACCAGCATTTGCACCTGAGCAGCAAGGCCAGCCACAATAGTGGCTAAATCCCCCCCTGGGGGGGAAACAGCGGTCCCCTGGCTTTCCACCAATACTGTAGGAAATTTGCCCTCCTGAGAATCCATTGCCCCTGTAATGCCAGACAACCAAGGGTTAACTGCCCCTTTTAAGCAAGCGCGGCAAGCGCAGCCCACCGCACCACACTCAAGCACAATGAGACCCCCACAGGGAATATGCAAACTGAACACAGGCAATGGATAGCAAGAACAGAAGGATAAAACCTGAGGAGACCCTCGCCGCTGCTGCTGCCTCGATCGGTGTTCCTGGAAAGAGGAAGTGATGCTGCCAGGGCGCTCTATGTAAGCCTATGGAGGCTACAAGAAAATGGCTGCCATGCATGTAAACCATGCGGCCGGAGCGGGTGTAGGCAAAATGGCGTCGTTTGGCGCCGAAACCGCCGCTCCACAGTGCATTAACCACTTAAGCCCCGGAAGATTTTACCCCCTTCCTGACCAGGGGGTATTTTGCGATTCGGCACTGCGTGACTTTAACGGACAATTGCGCGGTCGTGCGACGCTGTACCTAAACGAATTTGGCGTCCTTTTTTTCCCACAAACAGAGCTTTCTTTTGGCGGTATTTGATCACCTGTGCGATTTTTTGATCACGCGCTATAAACAAAAAAAGAGCGTAAATTTTGCAAAAATAGCAATATTTTTCCCTTTTTTTTATATGAAATTCCCCCAAAAATAAATGTAAAAATCAAAATTTTTTAATATTTTCGGCCAATTTGTTTTATGCTACCTATGTTTGGTAAAAAAAAAAATCGCAAAAAGCGTATTTTGATTGGTTTGCGCAAAAGTTATTGCGTTTACTAACAAAGGGAAAGATTTTTGTCATTTTTGTTGTTTTTTTTTTAACGCGTAATGGCGGCGATCTGCGATTTTTTTTGCGGTACTGCGACAATGCGGCGGACAGATCGGACCCTTGACTGACATTTTTGACACTTTTGGGGTTACCAGTGACATTTCTACAGTAATCAGTGCTATATATATGCACTGTTACTGTAAAAATACACTGGTAGTGAAGGGGTTAACTTTATTTGAGAGGGAGGGGCTGTGTGTGTCCCTAGGGGCGTGATTCTAACTGTGATTGGCTGGGGCTTCAACTGTATGCAGAGTGATCAATGGATCTACATAGTAGATCCATGTGATCATCTCTCATACAGAGAGGAGAATGACAGGCAGCTTGTTTACACAAGCTGCCTGACTTTCTCCCTCTCCCCCGCCGATCGCAGAGTGGCCGGCGGCGATCGGGTCCGCCGGTCACACGCGCGGGGGGGGGGGGTCCGTGACCACGCGGGAGCGCGCCTCCGGCGGCGCGCGCTCGCTCGCTCCCTAAACCCTCACAGGCGAGCGACGTAGCCCTACGTCACTTTGCCTGTGAGGGGCTGACCGCCGACGTAGATAGTCGTGCGGCGGTCGGCAAGTGGTTAAAACACACATTACATTCCAATATCAGAATACATGTCAGATCGCCGCAGCGATCGCTGTATATGCCCAAACATGCCAAAAAAACATGCCCCACAGCACACAGCTTCTCACACTGACCAGTCTGACACACACAGTGTCATACAGCTACCCCCCCCCCCCCCCCTTGCAGCCCACAGCATGCAGCCGAGAGATAGGGAGACAAGCAGTGTGAATAGAGGCAGGTTACACAGTCCCAGACTGACACCCCCCCAGACAGACAGGTCCCCACATAAATACACTTACCTCACATGGCGTGGGGGACCCGCACAGGCGAACAAGCCGCTGCACATGAGGCAGGGAGAGTCGCAATTCAAGACGCACAAAATGGGGGTTAAGAAACCGCACAGCGTCCAGTGAGGTAGCCACCTCACCAATCATCCCTGCACCGAACAGGGATGGGTCGTTCACTATGCCAGGAGCGTTACCTGGTTGAACGCTCGATGGCAGACTGGGAAGCCACTGACCCACGACCTGCGACCAGGGGGATCAGCCCGAGACCCAGTCCGCATGATCCTCTTCATCCGAAGAACTAACTAACGCTGACAAAATAACAGCTAAATAAAGGTAGAGAGAAAAAACTCAAACAAAATATTAAAAAGAAGAAAGAGTCTGGGACAGAAAGTCCCAGCACAGAGAGAGCCAGCCACTCCTGACAAGCTAGACATTAAAACTGAGATATGGTTGCAGGAAGTAGGAGGGTATTGACTGAGGGGACCACCCCTTGAGGGTGGGATATGTTAAAAGCTTTATTAACATATTCTGTTGCCTAGCTACTCCTTCGGAGCAAAGTCTAATACCCCATATGTGACGAATATGAAGAGGCGGCGACTGTCGGAGGACGTAAGAGAAATGGGATTTTTGACTTACCATAAAATCCATTTCTCTGATGTTCATTGACGAACACAGCTCCTGATCTTCATAACCATTTGGTTATACTGCCCCCTACAGGAGTAGGACACCAAGCAGAAAAATAATCGGGCTAAGCCTATGTGCAGTCCCAGGGGGTATATATTCCCTCTCTCTGCTATAGGTACTCAGTTTAGTTACAAGCAGTGTCAGAAGAATTACAACTCCACAGAGGGGTGGGTGCTGTGTCCATTAGTGATCAGAGAAATGGATTTTACGGTAAAAAAATCCCATTTTCTATTTTGTTTATTGACGGACAGCTCCTGATCTTCATAACCATTGGGACGTCCCAAAGCAGTAACATGAGGGGTGGGAACAGCAAACCAAATTCCCTTGCAAACCTGCGTCACTGACCCCTGATGACGGAAGGCCCAGGAGGCACTAAGCGCCTGAGTAGAGTGCGTCTTGACTGGGAAAGGAGGAACCTGGCCCCTGATGGAATAGCCTGGAATAACCATCTGATCCATCTGGAAATGGTCGCAGAGGAAGAGGACAACCCTTTCCAATGCCCATCTGCGAGCACAAATAGCGAGTCTGACTTCCTAAAAAGACACCGTAGCGGCCACATTTAAGGCATGTAAGGCAATTCCTTTCAGATATGTAAATCTGATCTTCTGCAGTCAAGCTAAACTTGATAAAATGGTAACATGTTTAAAAAGTGACCACATTTCAAACTATATACATTTTACTAACATGCCTCGCAATGGGGGTGCATTTAAAATGTAGTGCAGGATTTGAAACTTATAAAATGTGTCTGTGCACACTCCCACATACATTTTATAAATATATATATATATATAAATATGGCTGACTACTATGCTAATGCTGGAGCAGAGCAGGAAACTCTCCAACTGCATCAATTGAGCTGCCTTTTTCCTGCAGAATACATTTTTAGGTAGATATGAGGACCTAAAAATCACACTTAAAAAGCTCAGTTTTCATGATCATAAATAAACACATCAGGAGCATAAAAATAAAATCCATCACCTGGAAAGAACCAACCTGCACAGGAAAATCAAGCCCTCATATGACTGATAAAAGTGGGCTACTGGATAAAATGGACAATTAAAGAAAGCTACACATTATTATACAAAGAAAATGTTAATATTAAACATTCCATTTTGCAGTTGAGTTATTTTCTGATGGGGGTGCAGTATTTATACAGTAGAAAAAAAAGAGCTAGGCTATATTTGTCACAAAGAATCTGCTTGAGTGCTTTATAGACAAGTGTTAATATAGGGAATAATTATTCTATGGAGGTGGGTTAGATTGTTGCTTTACACAAGGAAAAATTGCTGCCACCATTTCGTTCCTTTACCTTGCATGTGATCCTGGCTGTGACAGCCCACATTGGCTCTCTACAGAGAAATTCTGCATTGCCAGCAATCCTATTATCACCAGTGCGCTTGGCACAAACCTTGATAAATCGGACAGACTGTCAGCATCAAAACACTGCCAAAGGAAAGGTGGGAGGCTTACTCAGCTCTCCCTATACATTCTTCATGGATGGCATAAATGCTAAATTACAATACTAACGCAGAAAATGAATAACATTTCTAAACTGTACCTACAGCTAAATGAAGCCTATCTGTGGACTTCATTGTTACAAGCTATTGAGAGCCACAGAAAACAATTGGCGGGCAAGCATTCAGGGCTCTGTGTGATGAATCAGTACAGTAGCACATGCTGCCCCCCCCCCCCCCACCTCCCTGTCATCAGCCACCCATGCAATTAGCACATCCAAAGAGTGAGCAGAGGGTGGAGCGGGACACGTTCTTAACATCAGAGCCATCCTAATGGAGAGATACCAACATGTCTTACATTTTAAGACAATTCTCCCATCTTTAGTCCAACGGATGATATATAAACATGAAAGGTCGGGGCCTAACATACATAATTACAAAAACCTTTAATCCGGGAGGGTGTTTCCCTGCAGACATGAGACTGATATCTTCACCAAGCTGACTGTATATTTTGTAAAATATCAATGCAAAGAATAGCAGCACCTTCCCAAAAATACAAGATAGCTCATTGGTAGTCTCACTTGCATCAGGAAACCCACTCTTTGTGATAGATGCGAGATATACAGATAATGGTTTCAGGAAGACTCTGCTGTGCTTCACGTTGGCTTAGTGAAGGGATTTTTGGTTCCTTTTAACGGGTCTAAAAAAAACCTCAATAAAAAGGACATAGAAAAAAAAAAATGCTCTTGTGACCAGTTCACATCTGAGACACTTCAAGATAATTATGATGTTCTTTATTTGGATGCGCTGATTACTTTTTATGTTAAAGGCTGACAAATTAAACACATTCACTGTACAGACAAAGAAGCAATAGAAAGAACAAGGAGTTGCTAATTAACATGGCTTCCACTAGGAAACACTGAATAGATGGGTCTCTACACTAATACACTGCAGTAGCTTTCCAGAGGTTACCTACCTTTGAGAAGAACAAATCTCAACTGGAAACCTAGGCTTCTGTTTACATTGGGTGAGGACAGATTCAAGATTGGCATGTTGACAGAACTAAAGCTCTATTCACACCTGTGCGTAGCGATTTACTGGCGTTTTTTCTTAAGTGTTTTGAAAACTGTTTAAGCGTTTTAGAAGCATACTACAAGCGTTTACAGCTTCAGGCGTTTTTGTTTAGCAAATAGGAGGAGAGGGAGAGGGAGAGGAAATCAAGGGCGGAGAGCTACTGTTTGAACAGAGAGTGAGCGACAAAGCGCTTGTAAAAGCGTTTTACAAGCATTTTTTTGCTCAAGTCAGACGTTTCTATTGGAATCTAATCTGCCAAAAAGAAGCCCATGTACTTTTCTGAGTGACAGGCGCTTTTCTTCAGGCTACAGAATGCTCAGATGTAAAACAGGGGCCATTGAAATGAATAGGATTTTGCTTGTTCAGCATTTTAGAGGTACATGTTTCAAGTAGAAAATCGCTCAGGTGTGACCGGGGCCTACCGCTTCTCCTGGATGCTGCCCTATTTTAATTATATATGTTGGAGTCTGTAACATGTAATTGTGGCTTGACTGTGTAAATAAAACGCAAATATTTACCAGTTATCGAATTACAGAATGGATGCATACCATTCACTTGTATGGGTGGTTGTACACACCACCTTCGGCTCTTTGGGCATTGGAAAGTGCTGGGGATTTTGCCTTTGCAGCCTTTAGACGTCCATGAGGCCTTACTTATGCAGATCCCCAGATAAACTTGCACTTTTGTTTTTTCCGGTGTGCATTTAAAGCAGATTTACCATACAACCGCTAAACATTAACCCTGCAATATTTAGCCAATTTTACAAATGCTGCTAGGAGTACATGCAATAAAATCTGCATGGACTCCTATTTAAGGGATCTTAAACTTTCTTTTTTATTTAAAACCCCTTTCAAAGCATCGGGTGCCCATATGTAATCCCTTTCCAAGCGATTTTTCGGTATTGCGTGTTTATTGCATATGTTTAATTATTGTAGTTTTGGTTGCTTATTTTTCTTGTTTCTTTGTGTAACTGAATATTCCAACATGAGTATATCTACAATGCTAAGAGTCCAAATAAGAAAGAAGTACAAAGGTCTAATGTGCAGTGAAGCTATTCGGAGAAGGCTATAATGCCATTGCTAATGACTACCGTACTTGTGTCTATGTGCATAACCACCCAGCCAGTCAGAAAGCAGTGACTTGGCAAAGGTGACAGAAGGCCCTGGTAGCGAAGGATCTTAGGCTTCTTTACTAGTGATCAGAACACCATTACTGGACCTGACATTGCGGCACACGCGTTCTAGGGACCCAGCTTGGAAGGCACAGGAGATGGATAATGCTGGCCATTTCGGCCGTTTGCAGACTGAACTATTATTTGTCGGTCAAAAGCGAATTGGCCACTAACGGACAGAATAAACTCTATTACATAATCGTTTTCATGATCATAACTGATATTCCAAAGACATGCGCGATACGAGTCAGAATATTATTTTTGTTTCGATTTTACCATACATATATAAACGTTCGTTGAAACGATAAAAGTTTTCGCTATGGATCCAACGACATTACCCGGGCACACGATCAAAATAGTCGGTAAACTTGTGTTCACTAATGGCTCGATTTTCGAACGATCTTTCCTAAAACTACCATTTTTGGCTAAAATTCTGTGCGTGTATGGCCAGCATAAGGCCTCAGAAGAAGAAGCATGGGTACAGTACAAGAGTTCAGCTTCCTAGCATTCATGAGAAACATACAAATATATGTCACTGGGAGTAAGGTGACTGGTTACTGGGCTGGTGGAATCCGGTACATGCTTACCAGAACCGGCTCAAACACTAAGCGGTTATGAAGTATATTAAAGATCTGTTATCTGCACAACTAAAGTGAGAGGAGTTATGAAGAGCAATTAAGAACCCTGCTATCTCAGGACCCAACACTTGGAATGGAGTTTATCTACCTTCTCTCTTCTGCATTAACAAATATGTTTAGTGTCCCTTTCCCATGTTATAGGATAACTTTTACACCTCATGACCTGTATTATATGGTACCAACAACTCGGTCGGCTGCTAAGAGGGTTTGCAATAAGATCTCGATGGGCACTAATGATAGCTCCCAATATTCTATACAATATTATATTAAAAGTTGTCAAATGTTTAACACCACTGTTATCTATATGCACTTTTGGGCTGCGACCCTGTCATTTTGATGCATTATTGTGCATCCCCCCCCCTCTCTTTATGGGGATAATTATCCTGGGTCTTTACTTTATTCTTTGTACAGTGCATCTGAAAGTATTTACAGTGCTTCATTTTTGCCCACATTTTATATGATTGTTTTCCTTTTCTTTAATACATTTGCAAAGATTTCAAACTTTTTTCACGTTGTCATTATGGGGCATTGTTTGTAGAATTTGTAGGAAAATTAAGATTATAATCCATTTTGGAATAAGGCTGCAAAATAACAAAATGTAAAAAAAAAAAAAAAAAGTTAAGCGCTGTGAATACTTTCCGGATGCTCTTCATGTGCTTTTCCTTAATAAAATATTAAAGAACTGTTATCTGGAGTGCAAAGAGTGTAATAAGGAACCGATATTTGGAATAAACAAATGTAAACAGTTCAGAGGTTGGGCCATGGATTACAAGGAGTCAAATATGTATACTTGTGGAGGAGCATTACTTTTTAAGTTGGGAGTCCTGCCTTAAACACCTGCCTAGTGTTGCTCGGCAGCTTCAGCCTGCCTTTAGGGGCACTAGTGAGGGTCTCCGATTGGGCGCAGTAAGCCCTGCCCACAACTATCCTAAGCAAATGTACAAATCTGAATGGACCTAAATGGTATACAGTAGTAACGATACATTTCATAGATTTAAATTTCTTATTTCAAAACCAAAGTGGTGGCGTAGATAGCAATTTGGCAGCTCTGGGACCCTGGGATAAATCAATGCTATCAAGGTGACTGCAAGTATTTGTGAGTACTCTACCTGTGCCACTCTGGTGGGGGGCATTACACTTGACTTCCAAATTATAAAAAAAGTGCAACCAATATATATATATGTTATTTTTTTTTATTTAAAAAAAAGTTTTTTTTTTGCCCAAGTCTCCATTTACTATGTGAATATACAAGGAGTTAACATTGTAACCTCTGCAAGTCCTCTGCTGTACCAGCTGATATTAATTGTTAGCCATTACACCACCAATTGTATTTTCCAAAGCTAAAGCAACATAATAAGTTATTTATTAACAAATATTAGGCAAAGCATTTACTATTTGTTGTACTCATACAGTCAGGTGTTTCTGCTGCTCTGTTGCCTACGTAATGTATTTTTGTTATCAGGATATTTAAATCTGAACATCAGATAATTAAATACAAAGCTAAAGCACATACTTCCCTAGTGCCGTCTTACCTGCCAAAAAACATTTCTAACTTAATTCAGCCTGTTCTATAATTCAGCCAACCCTACCAGGCAGCATGATCACTACAGTTAAAATAGAATGCAGAGTTGCAAACCAAGCACCCAGGCTGTTGACCTGAAATCTGAGCATGGATGGAGCATCAGCACACTGAAAAAGCCATCACTTTGCCTACTCTGCTCTCTGCTCCTGTCCACAAGTTTGCAGTGATAAACAACACTGTGAAATATAGTTTAACCAGACTGTTTCACACGGTTTCCTCTTTTGTATAGGATTAGTCCCCCCCCCCCCCCACAAGTAATGCCTGCTTTTAGCTAAAAAAACACCCCTCTTTGAAACTATCCCCTTGTTATTAGGGGCTTGATATCTCTTATTTTAAAAACCAAGGCCCACCAACTGCCATGCCCACCTTATACCATTCTAATTGGTCGCCAAGATTGGACTGAGGGATGTCACGGAATAAAGCTTAGCTAAAAAGTCAGACCACAACCACAAAAAGAAACTAATTTCTTGCAGGCATATTTTAGGAAAGTTTCCCAGCTACAAAAGTTAAAGCAAACTGAGGTTTTCTATTAGGCAGGACTTGTACTTCTAGCTTCTATGGAACTATGAACAGAACCTAAAGCTGACCATACACTGAAGTGCAAAAATGTAAAATAAAACGTGCATCAGGCAGGGCCTAAACATGGCGCCTTTACGCTATCTGACTGCTGGAACACCGGTGTTTGGCGATTGCCTGCACGGGAAACCGCTCTGAGCCTCTTTTAATGCGATTTTACTGTGGAAAATATGTACGTGCACTTCCATTATTAAAGATACAGATTTTTTTTTATACTTACTGTGCTATAAGAGGTCATTTTCTTGCTTTGAATTACATTGCTGGGAGGGTTTGTAGCAAGGGGATAAGGAGTGACAGGAAAACATCCTGGTTATTTTACTCCTGGTTCACATATATGCAATGTCAGACATCGCAGGTGATTCAAAGCGCACAGCTCTGCAAATCACATGCAATGCCTGCGCGATGCAAATTCAGCCATACAGATCGTATGGCTGAATTTGCATCGCATTCAGACAACTCGCACAGAACCTTTTTTGGGTCCACACCAGAATCAGATCGCATGGGTGTCCACTCCTATGCAATCTGATTCATGTCCGAACTGACAGTTCACACTGCAATATGCGAACCTAACTGGGGGTGTCGTTAACTTTGTATTGACACCCCCAGCAATTCGCATATGGCAGCGTGAACTGCCTGCAAGTTGAATGTGATGCGGGAATCTGTAGCTGATACGCAGGGTTCCCTCATGGCATATATGTGAACCGGCACTTAATTGCACTGCTGACAATTTAATACGGTCCACACTATCTGGTAAGGAGTCAACCTCATCTTACAGTGCCTTGCGAAAGTATTCGGCCCCCTTGAACAGCTCAAGCTCAGTGAGGTTGGATGGAGAGCGTTTGTGAACAGCAGTTTTCAGTTCTTTCCACAGATTCTCGATTGGATTCAGGTCTGGACTTTGACTTGGCCATTCTAACACCTGGATATGTTTATTTGTGAACCATTCCATTGTAGATTTTGCTTTATGTTTTGGATCATTGTCTTGTTGGAAGACAAATCTCCGTCCCAGTCTGAGGTCTTTTGCAGACTCCATCAGGTTTTCTTCCAGAATGGTCCTGTATTTGGCTCCATCCATTTTCCCATCAATTTTAACCATCTTCCCTGTCCCTGCTGAAGAAAAGCAGGCCCAAACCATGATGCTGCCACCACCATGTTTGACAATGGGGATGGTGTGTTCAGGGTGATGAGCTGTGTTGCTTTTACGTCAAACATAACGTTTTGCATTGTTGCCAAAAAGTTTGATTTTGGTTTCATCTGACCAGAGCACCTTCTTCCACATGTTTGGGGTGTCTCCCAGGTGGCTTGTGGCAAACTTTAAAACAACACTTTTTATGGATATCTTTAAGAAATGGCTTTCTTCTTGCCACTCTTCCATAAAGGTCAGATTTGTGCAGTATACGACTGATTGTTGTCCTATGGACAGAGTCTCCCACCTCAGCTGTAGATCTCTGCATTTCATCCAGAGTGATCATGGGCCACTTGGCTGCATCTCTGATAAGTCTTCTCCTTGTATGAGCTGAAAGTTTAGAGGGACTGCCAGGTCTTCGTAGATTTGCAGTGGTCTGATACTCCTTCCATTTCAATATTATCGCTTGCACAGTGCTCCTTGGGATGTTTAAAGCTTGGGAAATCTTTTTGTATCCAAATCCGGCTTTAAACTTCTCCACAACAGTATCTCGGACCTGCCTGGTGTGTAACTTGTTCTTCATGATGCTCTCTCTGCTTTAAACCTCTGAGACTATCACAGTGCAGGTGCATTTATACGGAGACTTGATTACACACAGGTGGATTCTATTTATCATCATTAGTCATTTAGGTCAACACTGGATCATTCAGAGATCCTCACTGAACTTCTGGAGAGAGTTTGCTGCACTGAAAGTAAAGGGGCTGAATAATTTTGCACGCCCAATTTTTCAGTTTTTTATTTGTTAAATTTTGAAATATCCAATAAATTTCGTTCCACTTCATGATTGTGTCCCACTTGTTGTTGATTCTTCACAAAAAATTACAGTTTTATATCTTTATGTTTGAAGCCTGAAATGTGGCAAAAGGTCGCAAAGTTCGAGGGGGCCGAATACTTTTGCAAGGCACTGTATATCACGGGTGATAATACTGTAGTGGTTTGCATTAGATGTAACCACTATACTATAAACATCCATTTCTTGGATTGCTTATATTTATTTATTGGATAAGAGCAGCATTCACTTGCACTTGGATATGGGACTATACACCTTATTTTTTTTGGATGTTGCACATAAATTATTCATTTTTTATATTTTTTTTAATTCATGAATTGAGGCTTATTTGTTTATAGGACTTGGATACTAAATTTATTGTGTTGGGGATTTTTTTTATGAAATGTAAATTTGCATTTATTTCACATTTTTGCACATTCTAAATTTACATTTTTTTTTATCATGTATTTATATTAGCGTTTTCTACACATTAAGTACGGTATATTTTCTGTAATGTTGCATTAATTTAGCTCCACACTATTTGATTTCTTTATACACAAATATGGTATAGGCTGCTTTTAGATGTTAAAATCTGTGCTGGGGAAGAATTATTTTTGTTTTTATATTTACTGAATTTTATTTGTTCAACCTGCAGGGAAAAAAAAAAAACAGACTCCACCATCCACACTATACAGTGCAAATGGATAAATCTGCAGTGCTAGCTATTGTTTTCCTACAGCCAACACTGTCTGCTTCCAGATTGGATGCAGCTGCTGTTTGGCTGACAATTGTGTCAGCACAAGTCTGATCACTGGAGGACAGGCAGGCTTGTTCTCCCAGCGCAACCAGAAAAGGAACTATGCTGGGAAGGATGTGCTTCTATGTCTAGCATGGTCAGTTTGAAATGGGAGAGCAGGATCATAAGGAATTTCACGCAAAGGAAGCCATACAAAGAGAACAGGAAACTTTTTAAACACAAGTACTGTACATTGTTCAACAGGGACATATCAGGAATAGAATTGTAGAAGCAAAAATGACAGCTGGCATTTTGAGTGTATTTGATTGGACAGGAAGAAAGTTTTCCCTTAGACACTTCATAATAACTACATGGCATGAAAATCCATGAAATGACAAGACATAAAACAAGTTACATTTATAGCCAGCCATGTAAACTTGTTTTTATGGGTCCCTGCTGAAAGAGCTTCTGGAGTTTCTGGGAAAAAAATGTCTAGTGAAGCAGGAACATATTACACCATCCATAACTACCTGCTCCCAGACAGACAGACAGACAGACAGACAGACAGACAGACAGACAGACAGACAGACAGACAGACAGACAGACAGACAGACAGAGACAATCTCAACCATGAATATCAGTTCCACTCAATTAGTGAATTCCTGCAAAGTAGGAGTGTGAAAGAAAACACTAATTGTGTATACTGTCAACAGGGTTCAAGCACATGGCTGTACAGGCTGCGTAAAGCACCATCACGGATGTATGCTGTACTGTATGTCTGTGCAACGTGCAGGTACTTTGCACAATCGCTTATAGCCACATCGTCCAGTGCATCTCAATGGGCAGCTGGCTGTCTGCAGAGGTTGCAGGTGCCTGGAAAGTAATGCATGCTGTACAGCCATGTACATGAGCCCATGAAGTAAACAGTACCTTGCTCATCAGCAGTTATACATTTCCTTTGACAGCTGTACAACACACAGTTTCTTCTGAACATTTCACCTCTGTGTTCTGTGTCTAATCAACCTTAAGGAGTGTATATATTAGAAATTTCATTTCTATGCACTGTATACTATGACGCATTTGGCAATCAATCTCTAATAATGTATATACACAGGCAAAATACTTTACAAGATTTTCCAACTGTTCAGCATAGAAAATGAGTGACTCTCCCAAATGGAAAAGTCACGTAAACAGGTTGCTCAATTGGAGACTTGTCATACGAGCCCCTAGCAGTCAGGTAATGGAAAAATGTTGCATGTAAATTTAGTGCTACCCCCCAAAGGGGCTGCTGGTAATTTGGGCCTATTTCCCCCACTCACAGCATACACAGCCAGGTACACAACATTTTCAGCAATCTTCCTTTGGCTCAAAGATCAGTCTAGGGGTTTGTTTTTGGGAGTTTTTTTGGGACAGTAATTCGGATAGGAATGGGGAGCACGGAACGCTTCAGAAATATAGAAATACACAACTTGAGAAATGCTAGGCTTCTGGCTGCTCTGTGCAAAAAATACAGGCTGTATTGCACAGCCTCTGGCTGCACTGCACTCTTCTGGGTGTCTTCTTCCACACCTGGCTGTACTGGGCAAACTTTTAGAAGTGTTGCACACGCTTGCCTGTTTTGCAAAACTCCTGGCTGCACTGCACTTGCTTGGAAGAATAAACCATCCCACAGTCACTTCTCTTTTGTATATCAGGATAAATTACTCACTCGGTCCCAGAATGGATGGGCTTCCTCCCACCAGCTCCCTTCTGGCTCTGCTCAGTCTCTAGACAAAGCTCTCTTCAGTAGGCCCCCCAGCTAAGCCTATCTGGGACCTCAACATCTTTAACCGGTTGCCGACTGCGCACAGTATATTTACTGCGGCAGTCAGCCCCGGCCAGGCAGAGTGACGTAGATTTACGTCGCTCGCCTGTCACTGGAATTGGAGCCAATAGCGGGCGAGCGCGCGCCCGCCTCGGCTTGTTCACAGAGGAGTGCGGGCGTGTGACCGGCGGACCTGGTGTCCGCCGGTCACACTACGATCGTCAGTAGAGCGGGAGAAAGGCGGGCGGCTTATGTAAACAAGCTGCCTGTCATTCTCCCCTGTGTAAAAATGCAGATTAGACAGTTCTACTATGTATATATATGTAGAACCGTTGATCTCTGTTTTTACACTAGGAGACCTGTCCCACTACAGTTAGAATCACGCCCCTAGAACACACTTAACCCCTCCCTCTCCAATACAGTTAACCCCTTCCCTACCAGTGTCATTTTTGCAGTAACAGTGCATATATATAGCACTGATTACTGCAGTAATGTCACTGGTACCCCCAAAAGTGTCAAAAATGTCAGTCAAGGGTCCGATCTGTCCGCCGCAATGTCGCAGTACCGCAAAAAAAAAAAAAATTGCAGATCGCCGCCATTACGCGTTAAAAAAAAAAAAAAAAAAAACACACCAAAAATGACAAAAAATCTTTCCCTTTGTTAGTAAACGCGATAACTTTTGCGTAAACCAATCAAAATACGCTTTGTGCGATTTTTTTTTACCAAACATATGTAGCAGAAAACAATTTGGCCAAAAATGTTAAAAAATTTTGATTTTTAAATTTTTTTGGGGGGAATTTCATATAAAAAAAAAAAGTGAAAAATATTGTTATTTTTGCAAAATTAAGGCCCCTTTCACACTACGTCAGTTGTCATCCATTTTTCGTCAGTTGTTATCCGTCTTTCATCCGTTGTCATCCGTTTTTACATAGAGATGCATTGATGTCCGTTTTTCATCCGTCAACGGATGGATGAAAAACTGACAAACTGACAGCGTGTGTGAAAGGGGCCTTACGCTCTTTTTTTGTTTATAGCGCATGATCAAAAAAAAAAAAAACACACCAAAAATGACAAAAAATCTTTCCCTTTGTTAGTAAACGCGATAACTTTTGCGTAAACCAATCAAAATACGCTTTGTGCGATTTTTTTTTACCAAACATATGTAGCAGAAAACAATTTGGCCGAAAATGTTAAAAAATTTTGATTTTTAAATTTTTTTGGGGGGAATTTCATATAAAAAAAAAAAAAGTGAAAAATATTGTTATTTTTGCAAAATTTACGCTCTTTTTTTGTTTATAGCGCATGATCAAAAAAAAAAAAAAAAAAAAAACAAAAAAAAAAAAAAAAAAATCGCACAGGTGATCAAATACCACCAAAAGAAAGCTCTGTTTGTGGGAAAAAAAGGACGTGAAATTCGTTTAGTTACAGCGTCGCATGACCGCGCAATTGTCTGTTAAAGTCACACAGTAAAAAAAATAAATAAATAAAAAAAATAAAAAAAAAAAAAAAAAACCCTGGTCAGGAAGGGGGTAAAACCTTCCGGGGCTTAAGTGGATAAAGGCTCCTCTAGCTTCCACACTCTCTCTCTCCCCCAGGGGTCGTCTTCTTCTGAAAGATCTGATTGAGGCACTCTGCACACTGGCTGCAAGGCCCCTGAATATTTATGAGCTCTCCCTCCAACTTCCAGGCACACCCTCCCAGGGATTGGTTAGAATGTCATAAATATTCAGGCTGCCTGTCCTGCTCTCCCTCCCACTATACTTCTAGAAGTCTCTAGAAGACAGGGGGAAGTAGCAGAACAGCAGCCTGCAAAACACTGAAATGTCCTAAGCAATCAACCTCTGCTCTGCCATTTACAGAGAAGCCACACTAAAAGTTTACTTAGCAGCCTACTTAGAACAAGTTAGGTGCTACATAAATATTAAGAGTTGTAAACATGCAAATAAAAAAAAACACTTAACCTAACCAATGGGAATCTATTCATTAGGAGGAATAGATAGTTGTTTGGTGCAAAATTGCATTAAAAATAAAAAAGGGGGCACAGTATGTGGCCACTTGTGTGGGATTGTGGCCACCCATTTTTAGCAGTCCTGTTTAAGAGGAGTCAAAGGGTCTCTGAGGTGTCAGCATTAGGCCATTAAGAGGTTAATTTTACCTGGGCATAGGTAACAGGTATCAGCCAATCAGGTGTCAAGGAACATTCTAGTAGCTGTAGCAGAGGTTATATAAAAGACTGGTTCGGTCTGGAGTTCTTCTCTTTGCACCGAAGAGCACAAAGAAAAGTTCCCCACCCCCTTCCCTTTGTCGCAAGCACCTTTGTGTGGTTGGGTCACCCTGGTATCCTAGCGGGGACGTTGTATTTTATATGGTAATTTATGTTTATTGTTGCTCGAGTTGTTAAACTGAGCAATTACAAGTTATTTTGGTATTTGAGTGGTTTTATACAAGCAATTAAGGCTACATTCACACCTGAGCGTAGCGTTTTTCGCGCGTTTTTACCGCGATTTTTGCGGCGTTTTTTACCACGATTTTTGTGCAGGCGTTTTTAGATTGAATAGAGATCAATGGAAAACGCCTGTAATCTGCCCAAAAAGAAGCTCATGTACTTTTTTGAGCGTTGGGCGTTTTGTATACAGCGTCAAAATGCTCAGATGTGAACAGGGGCCATTGAAATGAATAGGATTTGTCTTGTTGGGCGTTTTGAGAGCTGATCCTAGAGCAGAAAAACGCCCCAAAAACGCCCCAAAACGCCTAGATGTGAACGGAGCCTTAATGTTCATGATTTCATTTATATTAAACCAATAAAGAGTGCCGTGGCCTTTTCTTTGCCAAAGAACTGAGTCATTGTCATTACTTTAGTTAGTTAAGTTAGATTATGCGGGAGTGTGGCCTACAATTCCATACCATGTGTGGTGTTATGGCATTCCCATTGAAGTCTACTAGGGTTGAAAAACACCCTGCCCTAAGTGCTCATGCCCAAAGGAATCATATAGGCTACAATTGCTGACCCTTTTGAGAACGCTTGTTCCCTGGCTTTTCTTCCTAATAATCAGTTTTTGCACAGGGATAATCATGCCAGTACAGCTGTGGAGTGGGGACATAGGTGGTGCGTTAGATGGAAGAGCAGGCACCTTATGAAAAATGTCAGCACTTTCTGCTTAAGTTCTGAGCTTGCCCATTTCCTCCTGTGACTCCCAGCTGGACAGTCACTGTTATAGGCACTCTTGCTGGTGCTTAAATAATGAAGCGGAACTAAAACCACCTATGGTTTTCAGCCAAGGAAGCTGCCATCTTGGCCTAGGTTTGATCTTCATCTGCCATGATGCTGCACATGTGATCAGTTATTACACCAGCCATTTCATGGTCTGACAGTTTGGGTGAGAGCACAACATTCCTGACATGTAACTGTTTTTTTGAGACTGTTAAAGCATGGGTTTAGTTCAGCTTAAAGTGTATTTAAAGTGGAACTTTAGTCAGAAGATTATGAACGGCTTGATCACTTCAGGCTGTCCTCTTTTGCAGGTATAGCTATGTAAATCATTAAAAATATGTGCCTTTACGGTTTAAAATCCAGTAATACACTGTTTCATCCTGCTCTGCACATGCTCAGTTGCTCTCCATTTTTAGACACTGAAGAATTTGTAGAGGCAAATCTGCTGGCAGCCTTAAAGCGGAATTAAACCCTCCTATCCTTTACAGCCAATGAAGCTGCTTCTTTTTTATTTGCAAATGCCATGGTGCTGCACACGTGATCAGTTATGACACCAGCCATTTGATGGTTTGACAGTTTGGCCGAGGACACAAGCAAATGTGAGTAAAGCCTCGTACACACGCAACGATTATCGGCCGACCGATCGGCCGTCTTTTGTCCAGTGTTGTTGTGTTGGTTGAAATGTACTCTAGACTGCACACAAATTTTATCGGCCAACAAAAACCAATTTCAGAAGTGATGTCATGTGCTGGTTTACTTTCCGTGTGTTTTTTCTTCTCTGAGCATGCCCAGTCTTGCTCATCACATTTTTGTCTGCCGAAATCTGTACTGACTGAAAAACAATCAGCCGTTCTGTTGACGGCCAAAAAAAATTTTATAGCATGCACACCAGATTTTGTTCGGCCGAAAAGTCGCTGTCAGTTGTCGGAAGCATCATACTAACAAGCCGACAATCGGCTGATCGGACGTTGGCCGAAAATTCACGGCCAACAATCGTTGCGTGTGTACGAGGCTTTAGTCTCTGAATTAGACAAATGTAACTTTTTTTTGAACCGTTACATCGATGGGCTTAGTCCTGCTTTATGATTTACTGCTGTGCAGGGACTCTGGGCCTCAGTAAAATGGCAAGTCCCAGACAGAGGAGAAATGCTGGAGGCAATTTACATACTATATTTGGTAGCATAACTATTAATATAGAATGTATGTTCCTTGCTAAAGAACATTTTTTTTTTTTATCACGTTGTTAAAAGATAAAGTTCCGCTTTAAGCGGAGTTCTCTATACTGAAGATTTCGGAGAGTCCCTTATACGTAGTACCAATCACATAAAATTCCATGACAAGCCCGATTCTGACTGGTGGCAGTTGGAAACTTTAGATCGCTTGCACTTTTATAAAGTGAATCAAGCTTTCTGTATGTAATAGACAGTGTTGCCAACTTCCAGTAAATTTACAAACAGTTTGTAAAATCAGTCTGAAAGTCCGTAATTGACTAACAGACAGATGCAAGATTTAGGAATTTTACAAACCGTTGGTAAATTTACTGAAAGTTGGCAACCCTGTCTATTACATACAGAAAGCTTGATACACTGTATAAAAGTGCAAGCAATATAAAGTTTCTAACTGCCACCAGTCAGTATCCTAACTGCCACCAGTCAGTATCCTAACTGCCACCAGTCAGTGCCTAGCATCCAGGTGAAAGAGCACTGAGATCTCAGTGATAGAACCTCACATACCGCACATACCGCACTGCCCACACAACCCTAAACTGGAGTTTTCTGTATGCACTGCAGCACTTAATTTTCCATTTTGATTGGAGTGTGCCTTAATGAATATAATAAAGATGATTTTAAAACATTTACAAATATACACAGCAACATAAGTGTTTCTTACCTCAAATGGCACAGTATGCCTTAGTGCCTGAACATCAAATGCACATTTTGCAAAAGTTGAGTGTTAACACAAACATAATAGTAAACATTTATGCAATTTGCTAAGCTACATGTTTATACAGACCAAAGGTTTTGAGAAACCCAAGCTATGTCCTTCAACCTAAATGGTTAGTAAAAGCTGCCTAATGTTTATCTATTAGCATATATAGATTCCAACCACCTGCGAGCACCCAAATACTACTGCTGGGGGAACAAGGTCGAACATAATACACCTTGCCTATCAAACGGTGGTATCTGCATTCCGGCAATGCCACTGACTGGCTGGTTCCATCTGAATGTCAGCCTTTGTCAGCACGTATACAATCCTTTGCAGGAGTTGTGCCTGGGTGCCATCAGCCAGAGTGTTTAGAGGTACCAATCGGCAAGTATCACATGGCTTTCGTTGGTTTAGGTTATAGGACTGCAGGGGGTTGTAAAACAGGTTGCTTTTAATGTATAGACTTAATAAGTGAGGATTCCATTTACGATTCCCCTACTCCTCCAGATAATCAGGCAAAATTGCTCAGCAGTTGCTGCATAGAACAACCTTGGGGTTTGTATACAAGTCATTATAATGAGTGGCTGGGGAGCTGAAACTGGCAGGAAAATAAGAGAATTTCTTCTACATCAGTTTTTGCAGCATCAGAAAGAAATAATAATGAGGACAAACAAAACAAACAATCACTTGTACAACACAACATAAATAAGGTCTATAAAATAGGTGATTTCAAAGAAAACATCCTTAGGGCCCTTTCACACGGGCGTTCCGTGTGTCCGCAAATCATCATTTTTTTTCGGATGATATACGGACATAATGTATGTCAATGGCATTGCGGATGTCAGCAGATGACCACCTGATGACATCCGATTTTCATCCTCCTTTTAGTTCTGTTCCGTTTTTTTGGAACGGAACAGAACCCTATTCTTTAAAAAACGGAACAGATGCAAAATCGGATGTCCGCTGACATCTGCAATGCCCATAGACATACATTATGTCCGTATATCCTCCGTAAACGGATGGGATGAAATGCGGACATACGGAGCGGAAAAAAAAAAAAAAAAGTGCCGGAGCGGATCGCAATGCGGTCCGCTCCGTGTGAAAGAGCCCTTACAGGAAAAAAAAGTCTACCTACAGGTGTTTACTGCCAGCATCGGGGATGTGATGACAGATGTTTGGAGATTAGCAGATGTCCAAAAGTCAATTAAAAAGGGAGCATTAGCACTTCTATAGGAAACTCCATCTATCATCTGAGCAAAAGCCTCATTCCCTAAAGACCCCCAAAATATCAATGCGTGATCCATGAAGGTCTTTAAAGGCACTGTTCACACCTGAGGGTACTGCAGCTCGTAAAATGCTTAACCCTGAAGTCTCAAAACACCCACAAAATCCCATTCATTTCAATAGCCACTGTTCACATCTCAGTGTTTTAACACCTAAAGCAAAATTCCTGGAGCTCAAAAAAGTACATGAGCTTCCTTTTTTTGGCAGATTACAAGCATTTTGTTAGATGTGAATGCCTGCCTCCAAACACCTGCAAAAAAATGCATGAAAAAAGCCCCAAAAGAAAGAAAAAAAAAAAAAGCCCGAAAAAATGCCTGCAAACGATTCGCTCAGGTGTGAATGGAGCCTCAAGAAAAAGAACAGGACTTGACATGGTTAATATTTTCAACAGAAGTATACCCCACATCAATTTTAACCAATCGGGACTCAAAGAAATAGGAGTGGCATTTCTTTGACCACCTACGCAGTGTTATGCACAATTCTTTGCACTCCCGGGAAGCGGTGAAGTTCAAATCAGCATTATCATGGGCAGCTTCTACTTAATTCAAAACATAAAATCCAAATATAGAGCAAATATCAGAAATCACCCTAGCACTGATAAAAAGTACATAAAAATATTTCTTGTTGTTTACTTAAACTGGACTACGACAATATTTTTGGACTTACCAGTGCCGAATGAAAGTTGATTGCGTTTTAGCTGTATAATATGCACTTCTGTCACTGGCAGATGGTGGCGCTTTTAAACTTCCAGATTAGGTTAAGGGCTGCTAGAGTGATTTCTGATATTTGCACTTTATGTGGATTTTATCTACACCATGTACAGAGCCAAGCCAAGCAGCACTGTACCTCATGATTGCTGTGACCGATCACTACAATCATAAATGTAAATACTGTAGTGTTTACATCTGAGTCCTCTCCCTCCTCTTACAATGAAGGAAGGATGAACTATTGAATTAAAGATCATTTGTTAGTTCCAAATTAGTAGCAACAATTTAAGGTAGAGGATGTTAGATCCCTTATACCCTTTACTACTTATCTCCATCCTATCCCATATTAGACCTGTATTTTAATCCTTCACCTCCTTTATTCTGAACACCAACCCCCGCATCAACATCCTCCCACTGTATGTGACAAGTACATTAACACCTTCACCACCGCCTTCCTCTGTATATGACCTTTACATTTCCGATGCATTGTATCTACTGTACCAAACTCCAGATTTTAACCATTTCAATATTAGCATGTTTCATCATTTACAAACAATTGTGGATCCTCTTTGGCATTTTTTTTTAAATGTTTTAGAATAGACAAGGAAACCGGTTTTTTTTTTTTGGTTTTTTTTCAAAAATTTTGGTCTTTTTTTCCTTATTAAAAAAAAAAAAAAAAATCCTGGGGATTAATAAACTATCCCCAAAAAGAAAGCTCTATCTCAAGGAATAGGACATGCAGTGTTGCATGAGCAAGTAATTATTAAAGTATCGCAGCACTGAAACAGAAAATGGCCTTTCATTTTAGAGGTATTACCAGCTGGTTCACAGATGGTTAAAGAAGCTTTGAACAGCTTCTCTATTCCATTTTAAAGCGTGAACTGGTAAAATCACAGTAGCTAACTGGTTGCTGAAGGGCAATAAAGTTTATAATTTCAGTCAATTATAAATGGTCTTCAGCATCTAACACACTGCTCAAAAAAATTAAAGGAACACTTTAAAAACACATCAGATCTCAATGGGGAAAATTATCATGCTGGATATCTATACTGGTATGGACTGGGTAATGTGCTAGGAATGAAAGGATGAGACATCGTTTGATGGAAATAACAATGATCAACCTACAGAGGAATGAATTCAAAGACACCCCGAAAGCAAAGTAAAAAAATGATGCAGCAGGCTAGTCCATTTTGCTGAAACTTCATTGCAGCAACTCAAAATAGTACTCAGTATTTTGTATGTCCCCGATGTGCTTGTATGCATGCCTGACAACATTGGGGCATGCTCCTGAGACCACAGATGGTGTCCTGGGGTATTAACTGAGCTCCTGAACAGACTGAGGCCCAACCTGGCGGCGTAGAATGGACCAAAACAATGTCCTAGAGGTGTTCTATTTAGGATTTAGGTCAGGCAAGCTTGGGGGCCATTCAATGGTATCAATTCCTTCATCTTCAAGGAACTGACTGCATACTCTCACCATACAAGGCCGGGGATTTTGTGCACCAGGAAAAAACCCAGGACCCACTGCACCAGCATAAGGTCTGACAGTGGGTCCAAAGATGTCCTCCTGATACTTAATGGCAGTCGGGTGATATGGTCTAGCCTAGAGGCCTCTGCTTTCCTCCATGGAGATGCCTCCCCAGACCATCACTGACCCACCACCAAACCGGTCATGTTGAATGATGTCATAGGCAGCATAGCATTCCCCATGGCTTCTCCGGACCCTTTCAGGTCTGTCACGTGTGTGTGTTCCGGGTGAACCTGCTCTCATCTGTGAAAATCACAGGATGCCAGTGGCGGACCTGCAAATTCTGGTGTTTAATGGCAAATGTCAATCAAGCTCCATGGTGCCAGGCAGTGAGCACAGGGCCCACTAGATGATGTCGGGCCCTCAGGCCACAATCATGAAGACTGTTTATGATTGTTTGGTCAGAGACATTCACACCAGCAGCCTGCTGGAGGTCATTTTGTAGGGCTCTGGCAGTGCTCATCCTGTTCCTCCTTGCACAAAAGGAGCAGATACCAGTCCTGCTGATGGGTTAAGGACCTTCTACAGCCCTGTCCAGCTCTCCTTGAGTAACTGCCGGTCTTCTGGAATCTCCTCCATGCTCTTGAGAATGTGCTGGGAGACACAGCAAACCTTCTGGCAATAGCACGTATTGATGTGTCATCCTGGAAGAGTTGTACTACCTTTGCAACCTCTATAGTAGGGACATTAAATTGCAAACTGTGGCCCTCCAGCTGTTGCAAAACTACAAGTCCCATCATGCCTCTGCCTCTGGGTGTGATGCTTGTGGCTGTCAGAGTCTTGCTATGCCTCATGAGACTTTTAGTTCTGCAACAGCTGGAGGGTCACAATTTGCATATCCCTGCTCTATAGGGTCCAGGTATCGCCTCATGCTACCAGTAGTGACACTGACCCTAGCCAAATGGAAAACTGGTGAAAAAACAGTCAGAAAAGAGGAGTAGGGAAAAAAAGTTTAGTGTCCTCAAGCTGCAAAACCATTCCCGTTTTGAAAGTCGTCTCATTGTTGCCCATCTAGTGCCCCTTTTGTTCATTTCATTATTACAAAAGCACCTGAAACTGAACAACAAACCCCTCTGCTACTTAACTGAGAAGATCAATATCCCAGGAGTTTAATTGACTTAATGCTATGCTCTGATTAAAAAGTATTCCTTTAATTTTTTTTTAGCAGTGCAGAACGTTCCCGTCACCCACAGCAACCTGACTCTCCCTTTTTTTCCTCCCATTTAAGAACCGGAAAATGAAAAGAGGGCTCTGACAGGCTGTTAGGGGTTTCAGGATTTCATCTTGTTGAATGTTGCTCTTATAAGTGGTACTGTGCTGAAAAATTTGCCTCATGCACACGGCATTCATTTTTTGCTGCAATTCTGTCAGAAAAAAAAAAAAATAATGCCTCTGATGTTGAGTATTGTATTTGTACACATGTGTGTGCATATTTGTGAGCGTTTTGTTTCTTTATGCACCTTTATAGGCATATCCTATTTTCCATCCATCCAGCGGATCGGATGGGATGAAAACGGACAGACGGTCCGTTCCCATCCTTCGAGATGCATGGGGACCCGACAGCTGTGTCTCTGCAGCCTGCTCAGCAGGGGATCGGCAGATCGATCCTCTGCAGAGAAAAACTTAGTCTGTCCGACGGACTCCATATGTGAAAGAGCGCTTACTATTGAATTGGTTGTGTAGCCTCTGCTAGTGAGGAGGGCATTGGAGGAATGACAGATTGTTTAGCCAGAGCAGCAGATTAGCCAGCTCTGCCCAAACATCAGTTTCCCCACTGATCCATGTGACCTGCTGTCTGAGAAAGTCCAGATTTCCCATTATTTAATCAAAGCAACAGGTGTTTCAACTCCTTCATATTCTACACTCATCAGGGTTCATTTACTATACGAATAGGGGCTATTTAGTTGGCAAAGCGAAATATCCTAAATGTGAACCTGTATGGGGGGAGACCTGGGTTTTTGCTAGGGCATGATTGGTTAATTAAAGTGAGCACAACTTCACCTGATTACCACACACACACACCTACCACTTAATTAGACTTCGTGCTCTGTGCCCAGGTACCCAATACAAGCACAGTCACATGGGGGGACATTTAGCCCTAAGCCCACGTTCACAATGGTCCGATTTGACATGTCATGTGTGCACACTTTTAAAAAAAAAATGCCATCTATACCTTATTTCAGAGCGCCATTCGGTGCTCACGTGACTGGCCGCCTCTCCCCTCTCTCAATCTGACAGGTACAGCGGGAGGGGCCCAGAATCCCCACCGATTTCAGTCAGGAGGAGGGGAGGAGAGAGGCGGCCAGTCACATGAGCACTACGCGATGCTCTGAAATTAAAGTATAGACAGCATTTTTTTTTATGTAGAGAACGCACAGGGGCACTTACTAGGAAACACAGGATTGCCTGACAAAATAGTCATTTTAGCAGTGAAGAGAAGTGGTGGGCCCTGAGACGAGATGACAGGCAGGCAGTGCCATCTTAAGAGCATTAAAGGGCCCTGGGCAATTCAGTGCCCTGGGGCCCTGCCCACACAATCACCCACGAGAATAAAAATGCAAATTATCGATAAGGCGACATTTATTGGTACATCAGTGCCAGGCTAATGACAGTTTCTAAGTTCGGCAGCTGGGTCCCGTGCACACACACACGGACGGGAGTCAGTCGACTGTCCTGTTTGCGCCTGTTCCCGTGGAGGTGGACAGGCATTCCTGCAGCGCAGGGCCGACAGGCACTTGCCACCTGCTAAGTTCAGTGGCGGGATGCACACGGGAATCGGGACTAATGCTTGGCTGGGGCTGGTTCGCTGGGCAGGTGGGGCCCCCCAGGCAACTGCCCAGCGTGCCCATTCAGTAAGATGGCCCTGCAGGCAGGGAGGGAGGGGGAAGAGGACGACAGAGGAGAGAGCAGATGAAGGAGGCACATAAACTGACTATGGTTTTAGGGCTCAGCAGCCATGATAAACCCTGGTCAGTTTACAGGGGGCAAGAACCAGGCAGGATCAGCCAAGTATTTCAGGTGGGAGAAAGGGCCAAATTACACAGCCCAAGCACTTATTGTGCTTGGGAGTTGTTATTCATGCTTTAAAAAAGGAACAGGATCTTTATTTTAATTTTATTTATTTTTTAGGGTAACAAACCATTTAATTGCTTCAAAGGTAAACTGCAGGCAGGTATAAAAAAAAAAAAAATGGATGTGATTGCATCTTTGTATTCATTACGGCCAGATTCAAACTATAACCCACATGTGAATCGCACAGAAATTGCACTGCATTACATTACATAATATAACTGGGTACTAACATTTATAGGTAAAGCTGATCCAGGGAATATCCAATTTCCTCTCTGCTGTAGCAAATTGGATCATGCTTTGCTGGTGTTTTTCGCCTTCCTCTGGAATAAACTGTGGGTATAGGATTGTGTATGTGGGATTGTATGATTTTGTTTTAATGGTTGAACTAGATGGTCTTTTTACAACCTAACTATGTACCTATGATTCAGTACAGTGCGATTTGAGCCCATTCATTTTGTACCTTGCGATCCAGTGCAGGCACCACATTGCGTTTGCAATGTGTTTGGGGTATCGTTTACTTTGTATGGACATCCACAGCAGATCACAACACATGCAGTGCGGGACACATGCAAGGATCGCTGCCTTTCCCGCTCCGCATATGTGTAAACCTAGACTAAAGCTGAAGTTTATGATGGATATTTTTGCATAGTTACATTGGTCTAACTTGGATCAATGTAAGGATGTTCCATGTCTGGCTGATCCCCGTAGAAGCAGGAAATCACTGTACTAAACGCCACTACTACAGTGATCGCCACTAGCTTCCAGGTTCCATGCTGTGCTCACAGGAAGTTGATCACTCGGCATGGGCTCCATTCAGAGTAGACTTGGCATTTTTTTTTTCTATGAATGCAAAGCTTTAACTGATTGGACAAGGTGGAGTGGCTAGGCAGTGATGCCACAATCTCTACCTTGTCCAATCCACTCTGTGGGGAATTTACAAAATCTGGAGCAGTTGGACCTGGCAACAAACCATTTTTCAAGCTGAAGCGGACTTGGTTGCTATGCACAGCCGTTCCAGAATCTGTCTGCTCTAGTTTTAATAAATTACCTGCTTTGAATGCATTGAAAAAACGCAAAGTTCTCTGGATGGTGTTCACTATGCAGCAGGGCAGCTGCTCAGCACAGACCTGGATGCTAGCAACGATCAGGGTAGAAGCAGTGTCTACTACAGTGATTTCCAGCTTTATTGGGGACCAGCTAGGTATGGCACATACATACCTACACTGAACCAGGGCCATCTTTAATATCGATTTGACCCTGGGCAAACATGTTCTTGGGCCCTCCCAAATCCACTTATCAACTATTTGCAGGCAGTGTGGGCTCAAGGCACAGCTAACTTTGGGCCCCACAATAATGACTGGGCCCAGGGCAGCTGCCCCTTTTGCCCTGCCTTAAAGACAGCCCTGACCGGGACTTAGACTCTCACCAGGAGTTTTATGCACACGTGCTGATTAACGGTAATGAGATGGGTCCTGATTGCTTATATTGAATTACTGCATTCTGCATATCATCACAGCAGTTGCCTCACTGAATGAGCCTCTGAAACTCTGTAACATTATTTATTGGTATAGTTACATTCTTACTAATTTGTTGCAAAGTATAAATCTACCAGTGAATCCAAGATCATATATCTTACATTCATTCTTCTTCAGAGAACAAGAAATGCAAATTAATACAATAAGCAATTAAATATCACCCACATCATTGCAGTCACATTCATTTTATAAATTGTACTGCTGCTTGAATATTCACCTGCTAATGTAAAAAAAAAAGTAATCCAGAATGGTTTGGAAAAAAGTCTTGGGTTTCTGCATTCCAATGCACCTTGCCGGCAATTGCATTGCGGAACAACCCATGGCAATGCAATATGTTGCGCCACAGGCAACACAACATGCACCTTTTAGTGCGCACCCTAATGCAACTTGTGTTAAAACGCATGTGTGTTAATGTAGTGCAATAGTGTGAATGGGCTTCTAGTCCTGCTGAGGGGTCAATAAAGTAGAGCAGAAAAAAGGAGTCCTTCGTGGTGGTGACATATTTGTTCTGGAACTGTCCCTCGGAAGGTGGTGAAGCCAAAACTGTCAAGCATACCAGTCTGGCAATATTTTAGAAAGAGGTCAGCAATGGCAGCCAACATATTTCTTTAAAGGCCCCTTTCACATTTGTGCGACCTAAAAGTCGCTCGATTTTGACCGGACTTAAAGCAATGCCTGTGTAATCGAGGTCTATGAACCTCAAAACTTATCAAAGTCAGACCAAAGTAGCGCAGGGACTACTTTGAAGTTGTTGCGACTTGAAGTCGAGGTATGAAGGGTACTCATTGGAAATCATGGAGTATGACTTGTCATGCGACTTTGCAGTCCCAAGTTGCAGGACAAGTCGCACAAGTTTGAAAGGGGCCTAACACTACATCTTCTCTGAGCTGAACATTTTTAGGCATTTTTTTCAGGCGTTTGAGCATTTTTCTTTGAGCAGATTTGCAAATATTATAGACGGTTTTTTAAGCATTTTTAATTTAGGCATTTTTTGCTGTGGCCAATAGAAACCCGTGTAAGGTGTGGAGTGATGCTAGAAAAGGGGAGGGGAGGGGGGAGCGGCTGTTTAAGCTGAAATCACCTGAAAAAAAAAATTCTCGATGTTCAGGTGTTTTCCATTGAAGTCTATTTGGACAAAATTGCTCAAATCTGCCTGAAATGTAGCTCGTGCATTTTTTAAAGTGACAGGCATTTTGCTACAGGTGAAAAAAATGCTCAAATGTGAACAGGGCCCATTGAACTGAATGGGATTTTGCTTGTTGAGCTTGGAGCTGAAAAACGCTCAAGTGTGAATGGGGGCTTAATGACATGGACCCTTTAAAAAGGGAAAGTATTGTGTATGATTTGAGTTATTACACTTCCTTTAACCTTATATGACAGTTACAACTCATTTACAAAAACTGGAGTCAATGGATTGCCACGGATGTTCTTATTAACTACCACAGATCTGCTTTCAAATCTACCCGTACTATAAAAAATAAAAAAATAAATAAAAAAAGAGAAAGACAACTGATTATAATACTACTTCTGGATTCTGTATATTATCCATGAACTGAACTGTCAACATTGTATGTAAAGATCTTTTGCACCAGTGAGAAAATCAGGCCTCTGACAGACTGAACAATATTCAGGCTCTGAAAAGGAAAAACAAAAGGCAGTTCCCTTTTTTTTTTGTATTCCCAATTTGGCCGAGTCCTCTACAATGCACCCTTTGGGAGTTGCTTTGTTTTCTTTAAGGATGTAGAGGGGACCCATCAATTGATTTTAATTAAACAGATGGCGTAAAAGGACAACGGACTGTAAAAGGAAATGTACATCCTCCTGTTCTTTCAACTAAAAACTACCCCACAGCCTGAAGTCAATGGCTAAACAGATGTTAGGAGATATCAAAAGAAGTATTGGAACATGATCAGTGCTTTTCAGCCTTGCAATCATGTTTCTCTTCAAGAGTGAAAAATGAAACGCAAAATTTGTCAGATGTGAACATGTTTAAATGAGTATTAAAACACCAAGGTCGAAATCAATCCAGCGTTGCATATACTGTAAATGTAATAAAATGTAAACAGCCAAAGTAGTATTGATCAGTTATTCATAACGCTCACCATACACTTTATATTTCAACTCTACAATCTAAATTCAAACGTTTTTTGTAAAGTCACCCTGAACCTTATATGGTTAGCTGGTGAAGGTTCTTCATGCAGCATCCTGTCATTATTGAATTTGTGAATGAAAAAAAACTATAAGTCCCATCTGCCACTGCAGCAGAGGGACTGCTAGTACTTAATACAGCACAAGTGAGGTGACATCACTCTGGACTAGTCCATTGATATTTCCTCCAGCCCCATAAGTGAAGGTCAACATTAAAGCAGGAATAGCCTGCAAGAAGCCTGTGCATTGTACCCATGATCCATTAATGGATGAAAATGATAAAGGGCTCATATACACTAGTATGAAATGCCACTCTTCTGAAAAGCCATCCACACTTAGTTTAGAATTCACAGAGGAGGCGATATGTCACATCCTCACTGCCTGTTTTAACCCCCTAAATGTTGCACTACGGTGTGCAACCGCAAACATTGCACACAACTGCAGCACAGCACCATTCACTTGAACACTGGCTGCTGCCTATGTAGCTAAAAGGGGAGTAGTTGAGGGCCAGTAAATGCATGACTCAGCTGTGTGGTTTTACCGCCTTCCAACTTCTAGTGTAAATGAGCCAAAAGAAAACCTTAAATTTATATATAAACCCAAATCACTAAAATCTTTTACAAGCTTTAAAGGTGGACCTGAATTCAAAAACTAAATTGTTGGGTAAACATGGGCCAAATGTCAGGAGACATTTGCCAGTTCAAAAAAAAAAAAACCTGGCCAACATTCAGCCTGTGTACAGTGGGTATGGAAAATATTCAGACCCCCTTAAATTTTTCACTCTTTGTTATATTGCAGCCATTTGCTAAAATCATTTAGGTTCATTCTTCTTCCTCATGAATGTACACATAGCACCCCAGACTGACAGAAAAACACAGAATTGTTGACATTGTTGCAGATTTATTAAAAAAAGAAAAACTGAAATATCACATGGTCCTAAGTATTCAGACCCTTTGCTGTGACACTCATATATTTAACTCAGGTGCTTTCCATTTCTTCTGATCATCCTTGAGATGGTTCTACACCTTCATTTGAGTCCAGCTGTGTTTGATTATACTGATTGGACTTGATTAGGAAAGCCACACACCTGTCTATATAAGACCTTCCAGATCACAATGCATGTCAGAGCAAATGAGAATCATGAGGTCAAAGGAACTGCCTGAAGAGCTCAGAGACAGAATTGTGTGCAAGGCACAGATCTGGCCAAGGTTACAAAAATATTTCTGCTGCACTTAAGGTTCCTAAGAGCACAGTGGCCTCCATAATCCTCAAATGGAAGACGTTTGGGACGACCAGAACCCTTCCTAGAGCTGGCCGTCCGGCCAAACTGAGCTATCGGGGGAGAAGAGCCTTGGTGAGAGAGGTAAAGAAGAACCCAAAGATCACTGTGGCTGAGCTCCAGAGATGCAGTCAGGAGATGGGAGAAAGTTGTAGAAAGTCAACCATCACTGCAGCCCTCCACCAGTCGGGGCTTTATGGCAGAGTGGCCCGACGGAAGCCTCTCCTCAGTGTAAGACACATGAAAGCCTGCATGGAGTTTGCTAAAAAAACACCTGAAGGACTCCAAGATGGTGAGAAATAAGATTCTCTGGTCTGATGAGACCAAAATAGAACTTTTTGGCCTTAATTCTAAGCGGTATGTGTGGAGAAAACCAGGCACTGCTCATCACCTGTCCAATACAGTCCCAACAGTGAAGCATGGTGGTGGCAGCATCATGCTGTGGGGGCGTTTTTCAGCTGCAGGGATAGGACGACTGGTTGCAATCGAGGGAAAGATGAATGCGGCCAAGTACAGGAATATCCTGGACAAAAACCTTCTCCAGAGTGCTCTGGACATCAGACTGGGCCGAAGGTTTACCTTCCAACAAGACAATGACCCTAAGCACACAGCTAAAATAACGAAGGAGTGGCTTCACAACTCCGTGACTGTTCTTGAATGGCCCAGCCAGAGCCCTGACTTAAACCCAATTGAGCATCTCTGGAGAGACCTAAAAATGGCTGTCCACCAACGTTTACCATCCAACCTGACAGAACTGGAGAGGATCTGCAAGGAGGAATGGCAGAGGATCCCCAAATCCAGGTGTGAAAGACTTGTTGCATCTTTCCCAAAAAGACTCCTGGCTGTATTCGATCAAAAGGGGGCTTCTACTAAATACTGAGCAAAGGGTCTGAATACTTAGGACCATGTGATATTTCAGTTTTTCTTTTTTAATAAATCTGCAACAATGTCAACAATTCTGTGTTTTTCTGTCAGTATGGGGTGCTATGTGTACATTCATGAGGAAGAAGAATGAACCTAAATGATTTTAGCAAATGGCTGCAATATAACAGAGTGAAAAATTTAAGGGGGTCTGAATACTTTCCGTACCCACTGTATATGTCAGTTTACCTGGCTTCTGTCAAGACAAGCATACTGGAAAAAAAGCAGCTGACCCAGTCCCGATCAGTGCTCTTAGCCAATGGCAGAGAAGGCTGATCGGCCATCCCCCTGTCAGAAGAGCTCAACAGGGGAGGTCGCTGTACTAAAGTCAGATGGTTAGTACAGCGGCTCAGACCAGAGTTGACAGTTTTTTTTTTTTTTTGGTGCAAGAAAAAAAAAAAAAAACTGTTAGTGTGTACCAGGCTTTATAGGTAATATCACCAAAAACATACATTTTGCCAAAGCAGTACTGAAAGATTTACCTTTCGTCTTAAATTTCCCCTAACAATAGCAGAATACTTACCTTGCCTTCAGCCTCCTTGATGCATTATTGCAGTTTAAAGCTGAACTCCCATCTTTTAATACACTTTACATAGTTCGTTTGGGCCAGCTTGGCCCAAACAAACTATGTCCCTCACTAACATGTGAGGCCACTGGATGTGCGGTATAAACTGTACATAGCCCCGGCTACATACAGCATATCGCACTGTGTTCCGGTTTCGAGCCAAGACCTCCAGTCTCATACCCAAAACATAGTACAGTCTATCACAGGGGCATTCAGCCATTCAGAGTAAGGGATGTATTCTATCCATAAATACAAAGCTTCCTCTCATTGGCTGAGTCAGAGGTTGTGACGTCATCATTCTGCCTCTCTGACTCAGCCAATCAAAAGGTAGCTTTCTATTCATTGATAGAATACATCACTTTCTTTGAATGCCGCTATGAAGACTCTACTGTGTTCCGGGTATGAGACTGGAAGTCTGCATCCAATGCTGAATGAGAGAACGCTACATACGTATGGACAGTTTAACCACTTGCCGACCAGCTGCCGTAGTTATACTGCGGCAGGTCGGCTCTGTTCACAAACAGGTACGCCGTTTTGCGTATTTCGTGTAGCAGTTAGTGGGGACGTGCCAATTAGCTAGAGCCAATCAGCGGGTGCAGTGGACAGGGTGTCTGCCGGGCACCCACGATTGCTCCCCATGGAGACAGAGCAGTGGTCTGCTGAAGTAAACATGGCACACTGCTGAACACAGGGATCCGGTGTTCCTCCTAATCAGGAACACAGGTTCACCCAGTAAGTCCATCCCCCACACAGTTAAAAAGCATCCCCTAGGCACACATTTAACCCTTTGATCACCCCTGGTGTCAACCCCTTCCCAGCCAGTGTCATTAGTACAGTAACAGTGCATATGTTTAGCACAAATTACTGTATTAGTGTCATTGGTCCCCTCAAAATTGCCAGTTAGGTGTCCGATCTGTCCGCCGCAATGTCGCAGTCCCGCTAAAAATCGCTGATCGCCACCATTACTAGTAAAAAAATGAATACATAAACATGACAAAAGGTTTCCCCTAGTTTGTAGACACAATAACTTTTGGCAAACCAATCAATATACACTTATTGGGATTTTTTCTTAACAAAAATATGTAGCAGAATACATATTGGCCTAAATTGATGAAAAAAAAAAAAAAAAAACTTTGATTTTTTTATTGGCGACACAAGTCGCTCCTATTAGAACGGGTCCTGTGCTAATCTATGGGCAGGCGACCTGTCAGGCG
This sequence comes from Pelophylax lessonae, assembly GCF_965119305.1. Lineage (NCBI taxonomy): Eukaryota > Metazoa > Chordata > Amphibia > Anura > Ranidae > Pelophylax > Pelophylax lessonae. Next base: position 316,411,596 of record NC_138771.1, on the reverse strand, counting down.
ACCAGGTCGCTCCAGTGTGAACGGGGTCATAACGCATGAAATAAGTGCAGCTGAACTTATATCATAATAAATGCAAAAAAATAAAAATAAATAAAACTTCCCAAATACTTATGACAACACAAATGGTGACTCAGACAGACAGTTCGTGTGATTAAATATCTATCACATATCTCAAAAAAAAAAAAAAGTTCCATCCAATAATCCACACCACAAAATGGGACCTACTGAGGAAGCCCAATCATGGCACATAATGCATTGTAGTGGTGAGCGGAGACAACTGAATGCTTGCTTTTTTTTATACATTTTTAGAAGTGTTTTTAATACCTTTATCACTGGGGTCTCTGTCTATCTCCATGCAATGCAGTTAGATCATTGATGGTGGGAGGGCTGACAAGGTGCTCTGTATAGCTTCCTGAAAACATCACAGCACCCTGCCTCAGTAATCCTCTCAAGGGCAGTGGGATGGTTCTTGGGAGGAGGTGGTTATCAGTCTGAAGGTGTTGCAATTCCTAGGCAGGCTTCGTTTCCCTACAATTCATAGGTAGGCTGCATTTCCATGCAGACTACCCTACATAACACATATGGCGCTTTTCCACTGCATGGAACCGAACGGTTCGGCTCGCTTTTGTGCTTTTCCACTGCTGGTACTGCATGGTATGGTGTAGGAACGGTTCGGTACGGCGGCGCTTTTCCACTGCATAGAACCGAACGGTACAGCTCTCAAAAACAGTACCCCTACTCGATTGTGGTTCCAAGAGGTACCATACCCGGTACCATATCCCACAATCCTTTGCATACAGTCACTACTAGCCACTGATTGGTCAGATAATCCCACCCACCCCATTGTTATCCCACCCACTTAACTTTAGTACTACTTTAGTGGAAAAGCAAACCATACCGTACCGTACCGAACCGTTCCAACACTGTATCATGCGGTACCAGCAGTGGAAAAGCAAAACCGGGCCAAGCAGGGCCGAGTAGAGCCGAGCCGGTACTTGCAGTGGAAAAGTGCCAATATATGTGACGCTAAGCCTCTATGAAGGGCTGGCGAGAAAAGGACCAGATTATGCTGAAGTCCACCAGCCAGAAAATGAGGCAGGCTCTGCAGTTTCTAATGCACATTGTGAGAATCTCTCAGTGTGAAGTGAAATCCAAGTAGGCAATTTCAGTACAGGAGAGGAGCCTGTACAACTGTGCCAGAAAAAAAGGCGAGCAAGCGGTTACAATAAACTTGGTATTATTTTTTTTTTCCAGACCACAACCAACTGTAGAGCTTCCCCGAACACTTTTACTCCACTCTGAATCACCCCCACCTCGCCATTATTTTATTCTACAGGGTTTCTGCTTTCTATTGGTTAAAAACTGGATGGACTTGAGTCTTTTTTCAACCAGATTAACTATATAAGAAAACATAAAACTGCTTGGGTTTTCAATAGTTAATACAAATCTCCCACAGCACATTCCTAATAACTAATGGACCATTACAAATAAAGAATTCTAGGCAGAATAAATAGCAATTCTTACAAAGGCGGCCACTCCTTAGAATCGGTTGAATTTCCCATAATATTTTATCAGCGTTGTGTGAGAAAATGTCCACACCTAATAGGACACAAGGCCAGGATGGGCTGAACAGACTTCTAGTAGAACCGAAAAAATAAATAAGTTATCATTTCAAGATGTTCTCTTTTCTTTAGGGTTATAGATCAGGCATGGAGATTTGACTTCCCTACAGTAACATTCTGAAAAAAAAGGCATAATGAGCATATTCCAACTTCAAAAAAACATATACCTTATATTTCATTAACAATGTTTCAGCACATACACGCAACCCACCCTGAGGCCTTAACAAAGATAAATCCAATTAGCCAGACAGCCAGTGCTTGTTTAAAAGAACATTACTGCTCGAGATTAAATCGGGGAGCCTTTTCTACTAATAAATGGCAATTGAAAAGTGCTAAAAAAGAAAAATTTTTTTTTTTTTTAATTTAAAGTGCATTCTTACAGAAAAAAAGTGTACCTGTCTTGCTGCCAATCTTTACTCTATTGAAAAGCCAAGTTTGCTGAGGAATCATCAACATTCTCCCACCAGCCACTGAAACGCGTAGTGTCATTACGTCACTTCCGCTCTGCACACTTCTGGTCCGTGGAACGCACAGCGTTCGGAAACATTGTCTGTTTACAGCTCGTTTTTACAGCTCGTTTGGGAGTATACATTTACCATTTAAATAAACCATTCATGTTTACGGAATCCCACTATGAAGTTTTTCATTTCTACATAGCTGTGGTCACTAAGACGGACTTTCAAGTATACTGGCATTCGTGGTCTGTACTTTAAAGGTCTCCAATACTGAGCATATATACAACAGCCATTCTAACTGCAATTGATGTTAGTTACCCCTGTAGGGGTTTGTCTCTCTGGTGAGGGCGGTCCTGGGAGAGAGGGGGAGCAAGTGTGCCTTCACAGTCACGAATCACCATTGAGTGCCGGTTCACACTATAGCGTGTGCGGCGATAAATGTAATATCGGAGCGCACTGCTCCTTCATTACATGCGATCGGATGTGCAGTGCGAATTCAGCCATACACTTTGTATGACTAAATTCGCACTGCACCCGCACAAAACTCGCACATGACCATTTTTTTCAGCCGCATCAGGATCGGATCACACAGTGGTTCACACTTGTGCGATCCGATCCTGTGCAAACTGTCAGATCGCACTGCGATATGCAATCAAACTGGGGGTGTCGTTAACATTTAATTGACACCCCCTGCGTATCGTATATGGCAGTGTGAACTGCCAGATGTGCATTTGCGATGCGGGAACAGGCTGCAAATTCGCAGCCTTCCCGCATCGCCCAAGTGTGACCCGGCACTGAAGATCGATTAATTATACCAATTTTCTATGGACTTACTTTTTTTGGACTTTTTGCACTTATCACTTTATTGATGTTTCCCCCCCCCCCTTTTTTTTTTTTTTTGGGGGGGGGGGGGTATTTAGTTTATTTATCCATTTTTTTTAGCCATTATACTGCCATTGGCATTGTTGTTTTTGTATACATAGCTTTTGTTGCACTATAGCACTATTCAACGTAATTTTTTGGATGACCGACACTTGTCAGACTCAATTTCTCCCATGGCCTCATAACTCTCATGGTATCAGGCAGCGCCACTCATCCTCCTTTTTCTACTTACAATTATATATCCCTATTTTGGGATAAATGTATGAGGTAGGCTGCAGCCTATTACGTTTATCATAGTGCGGAATTTTTATGCAATTTGCTCTTCAAGACTTTTTTTTTTTTCCTTCGGCTTTTTTGTTTTTTAATTCTTTATTTAGCGAAAGGCACAAGGATTACAGACTGCTTTAACATTAGTGCAGTTATTCAATCAGTGGTATGGACAGTAAGTATTAAAACCTTTGTTATACAGGGTTCATATTTTTATGCAGCAATTTACATATACTGCACATTCAGGGCAGCTTCACACACAGGGGGCATTTCTGTGCGATTCCTTTGCGACTCCATCCTGTGCAATTCTCAGCCCATTTATTTGAGCGGGTTTAAAAATTGCACATAAAGTAGTGCATGCGCCACTTTTCAAAACACACTGCACCAAAACACATGGTACCGGGGAAACCATGCTGGTGCATGCAAATGCACTGCGTTTGGGGTGTCTTTAGGAAAATACTAATACCTGCAGAAGATCGCACACCCAGGGTTTTGAACAAAGTGCAGAAAATGCACACAGAACGCAGGTTTTCCATACCACGTTCTGGTGCGAATGAGCCCTCACTTCAGTCCCTGCCTTTATAGTCTAAGGAATTCATACATACTAATGCCAATTTAGTCAGAAGCCAATTAACTAACCAGCATGTCTATGGCTTGTGGGAAGAAAATGAAGTGCCCAGAGGATACTCACACAAGCACAGGGAGGACCAACAACCCTAGTGCTGCAAGTCTGCCCTAATTTAGCTCTACAAGAATAAGCTCTTGTTGATGAATCCCATTAGTTCATTTTTTTCTGCAAATAGGAAGCAATCTGTGTACCATGAAAGCAGCCAAGGCCAGCAGCCAATCACACGTTATATGATTAGTTGCAACCCTCCATTGCTAGTCTTAAACCAGACTAGCTGGCTCCCAATTGCACTCTTGCCTTTAAAATGTATGTATGTATATATAATTTTTTTTTTTAAACAAATGTCCCGTTTCTTATCAAGTGAAAGTGCTGTGTCGGTTTACTCATGACTTGGGGAAAGTCACCAAGTACCCAGCTGTCTGTACAACCCCAAATATTTAAGAGAATGCAAGGGTTCACTGCAGACCTTCTGGCACATCGCAGAATTCCAAGCTTTGAATAAAAGTAAAAACAAAATAAAAAAAATATAAAAACCATTAGTCCTTTTATACTTGGAACATATTTATGCTCTGCTCATTAGTTCAGACAAAAGTCAAGGTAACAGTGCACTAAAGTCCACTAATTTGACCTTTTTCAACCTTCATTCACATTGGAGCGATTTGTCAAAAAGTATGACAAATCACACACACCCTATCAACAGCAATGGCCATGTTCAAATCGGTGCGATGCCAACTTTGGGGTGCTACATTGATTTAAAATGTAGCTCCTGCACTACTTATGGCAATTTGGAGTGGGACTTGAATAGACATTTGTTCATAAATGTCTTCAAAGTTGCACCTGAAGTCAACGTGACATGCAACTTTGAAATGGCGCGATTTCAAAGCCGCATTCAATGTGAACGAGGGGCGAATGGTCAGTCTGCCCAAAACTGATTTCCGTTTTTGGTAAATATTTTTTCATGATAAAATTTCACCACCTGACATTTCTATATCTTGGGAGACCCTATTGGTGAGATATATGCACTTGTACTCCTACGTCTGCACACTTGCTTTATGAGGGTCATACTCTTCCTCTGCTGGATTTGTTATTCATTTATTATTCTGGGGAACACAACTGGAGGTTCTGGAACCGGCAAAGTTGGTTGGGAACTTCCGAATCTCCAAGGTAGACAGACACAGAGGTGTGAATTATGACAGGGAGATCTCATGATATGAAAAGCTTGAGCTTGAAACTCCAAGTAGGGGCTGTAATGTTTCACTATCAGTATCCAGGATTATAACAGGCATCCATTTACTATTCCAAGAGAGAGAGACCGAACCCAGTGCCCATAGTAAATGCTACATTTTGTGGCCTCAGCCAGCCAGTGCTACTAGGGCCGCGCCCTGACGGGTTTCGCCCCACTTATCAGGGTCTTGGTCACAGGAGGGAGATCTTGTGTTGAAATACCATTTAAGAAGGCAGGGGATGACCTAGCCCAGCAGGTTTTCCCATAACTAAAAAAATATGTTTTTGTGGACTGATCCTTTAATCAAATAATATAAAATTAGTTAAATATTTAAAAATAAATGAAATATAGATTACTTTTCAGGAGACACTAATAATTATACTGCAAGTAGTGGAGATATTAAGTCTTATATTTGCCATAAGGCCAAAGTAATCAGCTATCATAACAGGATGAATGTGTCTTCCCTTTCTATGTCGCTGGTCCCTGTATGGGTCCAGGATTCACTCATCATAGTGGTCTTACCACTTGTGGGGGCTTCAGTGTCTTGAAACTAGGAATGGCCCAAAGCCCTTGACTTGTAATAGCACCCTGCTAACTACATGCATTGCACTGGAGTGGCCAAGCTGTTTCAATGCCTGAAATCTTGGCATGGGGTCTGAGCATAGCTCACACAGCATAACCGGGGTTGCACTGATCAGGATACACTGCTTCTAATTTTACAGTAGGAGACAGTAAAGAGTTGATTGCAGAATTCAAAGTAAATTGGAATGATTTATGAATAGAAAACTTTTCCACAAGGGAGAACAGGTCCACCACCCAAGGACGCTAGCAAAAAACAAAGGTCTTAGAGTGGCGTAAGGTACAGGTAGGGATGCACCAATGCCAGTTTTTTAGGATCAAGTACTGATATTTTTTTCCAAGTACTCCCTATTTTAAAAGTGAAGTATAGGATTCCTTCCCCCCTCCCTCCCCTATTTATACTTACCTAGGTAGATGCAGCATTGGTCCGATGCTGCATCTGTCCCCCAGCACCTCTACACTGAGAACGGAGCGATCAAATACCGCCGATTGGTCGGTTCTGACAGCTCCCTGAGCAGAGAGCTGCTGGCTGTCAATCAGCAGCTCTCAGCTCTGCCCTCTCCTTGCTCATTTGGAGCGCTGGGCTGTGGAGGGGTGGGGAACAGCCACCTCAGGCTCTTAGTGGCTTGCTGAGAGGCTGAGCCGAGTGTCGGTCTAGGCACCTGGTGGATCCCAACTCCATGGTCGTGATGACGCGGGTGCCTGGGCCAACATCTGTGACGTCAGCAGAGAGCGGACTTCAAGATGAAACCAGGTCTCAGGAGTGCAGAACGAACTGCACTGCAGGTGATCAATAGGAGATGTAAAGCCAAATGAGCCTCAGCTCTACATCTCCTTTAAAGTGGAGTTCCACCCATTTTCGTAACTTTAGATCTATGTAATCTCCTTTAAAACGACTTTTACCAATGGAAACTTTTTTTTTTGCTAGTAAATACCTTAAATTTCTGCTTTATTCCTCCTCTCCTCACTTCCGGGTCCGATCGGCGATGATGTCATTCAGCGATTCGCAGTGTGTGCTGGGATGTATTCCATGCCAGAAATCTCGCAGGAGCTGAGCTGTACTGAGCCGTGCCTGCCCCGCCTCCGCCCCGCCTCCGCCCTGCCTCCTCTCAGTGAGTTGTACTATATGCATTGTATTCAGAACGTGCTCTGCCCCGCCTCCGCCCCGCCTCCTCTCAGTGAGCTCAGTAAGGATATAATGCTTTCAGTCCTCGCTCACTGAGAGGAGGCGGGGCGGAGGCGGGGCAGAAAACGGCCTGAATACAATGCATACAGTACAACTCACTGAGAGGAGGCGGGGCAGAGAACGGCCTGAATACAATGCATACACTACAACTCACTGAGAAGAGGCGGGGCGGAGGCGGGGCGGAGGCGGGGCAGGCACGGCTCAGTACAGCTCAGCTCCTGCGAGATTTCTGGCATGGAATAAATCCCAGCACACACTGCGAATCGCCAAATGACCTCATCGCCGATCGGACCCGGAAGTGAGGAGAGGAGAAAAAGCAGAAATTAAGGTATTTACTAGCAAAAAAAAAAATAATAAAGTTTCCATTGGTAAAAGCCGTTTTAAAGGGGATTACATACATCTATGTAATCCAACCAATAAAAATGGGTGGAACTCCGTGTCATGTGTCAGTTTTTTTTTTTAGAGCTCGTTCACACCATTCAGGCATGAAAACTGCACAGATTTCACTTGCACAGACATCAGTTTTCATGTGCGTTTCAGTGAGTTTTTACAGCTGGTTCACATCCGTGCAGGCCAGCCGCAGTGCGATTTGAAAAAAATCAGGTGCGATTGCTAATCTCATACACTACAATTCGTATTGGAATCGCACTTGAACCACTGAATGAAATAATCGCACAGAACCGAGCTTTGAAATCGCACTGCAATCCAGCCCGAACATTTATGAACCAAAGCTGAAGGTATCGGAGCATTTGCATGAGTACAAGTACTCGTGCGAATGCTTAGTATCGGCAGGGATACCAGTATCGGTATTGGTGCAATGCTAGTTACAGGGGTATGCAAAAAAGCATTGCAAGTGTTCAATTAACTGAAGGCAACAGCCTATATCCCAGGCCTATGAATATCCAGCCCTTGTCCAGTACAATTAGGATACTATCTTTCCAATGACCTGAGGATTTTACAATAAAAAATTACTGAAATATTTTTATTTACAGCACTTGCCTTATTAATGCGGCACTTTGTACCTCTACCTCAGGCTATGCTGCTTAGATCTGATATTTAAGTACCTCTGAGCAAAATAAATGTAATTTTCTCAAACAGGCAAAAAAAAAAAAAAAAAAAAAAGATAAATTCAAGGCTTTAATGCTGAGGCAATATACCATGCAGCATTCATGAGTAGACACCAGCTGTTGCTGCCACTGATCAGGTATATAGACAATGCAGAGGTACAGGACACAGCTGTACACCCCCCTTGGTATAAGCAGAATGTGTAATGCAGTGGAATGACACTCCGAGCCAATCTCAGCACCAACTGGAGAGTGCTCATATTTCAGAAGTGAAGCAGAACAAAAAGAAACAATGCCAGCTAATGGATTTCTGTACTAATGGCTTTATAACACTAACACGTTGAGATGGCAAACATGTAACAAGTACATAAAGAAAATAGAAAGTAACAATAGCCCAATGAAGGGGGGTTTAAAAAATAAAAACACCGTAGCTAAAGCATGCTAAGAAATGGAACTTGTGATTGAAAGTAAGGAAGAAAATTGCTATTCAGTGGTATTCAACCTTTCATAGTCGGGATCCCAAGGGTCTTATTTCCAGGACAAAATATGTCAAACCCAAAAGTGTCTGCCTAGATGTATTACATGTCTGAGGATAATCAAACACTCTGGGATCACGCTTAAGGTCACTCATCCCACACAATTTCGACCTCTAGATTAGAGAATGAAAAAGTGGAAATGGGGGTAAAAAAGAAATGATACCAGAAAAATGCAAGGTAGCGGTCAAAGCGAAGACACTTGGGATAACAAAGATTCTTCTAAAGTGCATCACTAAGGCCTTCTTCATACCCATGCGTTTTTCAGTGCGTATCAGTTTTGCAGAAGCGCACCACAGTCCATTTAACATGATCTTCCTATGGGTCACATTCACATCTCCGTGTTTTCCACCGGTGCGTCTTTTGGAAAGGGTCAAGGACTTTTTTCCCCACAACACAATAGAGTTCAATAAAAACACAGCGGAATCTAGTCACAAATGCAGGGCTTGTGTTTATTAGTTTCTGCTGTGCTTTTGATGATTTCTCCTGCAATGACAACAGACACCTACAAAAAACAAATGCATTAAAAATGCATCGGAAACACACTGGAAAAAACGCATCAACAGCAACCTGCATGCGTGTGACCCAGGCGTTAGACTGTATTCACACCTTGGCGTTTTTGAATTGTGGGCAGATTTTCAACGATTCTGTCTGTAAATTTTTAAACGTTCTGCTAAAATTACAAATCGTTCAGATGCCATTGCAATTCAGATGCCATTCATTTTGATGGCACCTAAAAATGTGGTACAGTTCTGGCGGAATAAATCACGCAGCAATCACGGAAAACCCACATTCAAAAGAAGCTCCCGATCCTTTTTTGGGCAACAAGCTTAGCGTGACAATCACGGCCCACCCGCACTGTTTTCAGGTGCCATTAAAATGATTGGCATCTGAAATTCGAATTCAAAATGCCCAGGTGTGAATGCAGCCTAAAATGTTTTATTTGGATTGCTAAGGGAAAAGATTAGAAGGGCAGGTCAAGTTTTTATTACTGTCTGTGTCTCCGCTCGGGAGATTCACTGTTCTATGTTCTTAATATTATTAAACAGGATTTATAGATTTACAAGAACAGGTGTGTGTGTGTGTGTGCATGTGTGTGTTGGTAAAAATAAGTGGTTGAGCCACTACCGGTTATCTTACTACCCGTCTCATTCAGCCGGATGAACCGCCACCAGATGCCAACCATTTAAGTGATTGAGGTCGCCCTGCAGTCGTGTTTAATGCATGTGGTTGCCATGTGGTGTTTCCGACTTTCAAGACTTAAAACAGGCATTCAGGAGGCGAAATATCTCCAAGCCGCCTGTTGAATGCCTCTGAAAAGTGATCTACCACTAATTGCTTTACAGAGGGGTGGCAATGGTGGCTGCAAGTATATACAAGCCATTGTCACAATGACAAAGTGCTGGGGAATCCAACATTTTATAGAGGTCACAAGTGTTAAGAGGATATCCTTAAATTTATGCCCCGTACACACGTGCAGATCGTTGGCCGAACGATCGGCCGTCTTTTGTTTCCGGGCTGTCGTGTCTGTTGAAAAGTGCAAAAGACTGCACAAGAATTTTGTCCGCCGACTGCAGAAGTGATGTCATGTGATGGCTAACTTTCCCTGTGTTTTTTCTTTTCTGAGCATGCCCAGTCTTGCAAATCTGCTGTCGGTCGGCCCCATTTCTGTATTGACTGGCTAACAATCGGCCGCTCTGGTGTCGGCATACAAAAATTTTAATGCTTGCACGACAGATTCTTTTCGGCCGAAAGTGCGCTGTCGGCTGTCGGAAGCATCATACTAACAAGCCGAAAATCGGCCGATCGGTCGTCGGCCGAATCTTTTCGGCCGACAATCTGCACGTGTGTACGGGCCTTAAGACAACTATCTAAAGATGGCCATAGACCGATCAAATTTTGGACATTTCCTGCTGAATAGGTGGAAATCCATCCTGTGGGTGACCCTGTCAACCCTTCCTAGTCCGACAAACTTTCATCCGAAGATTAAAGGAGCCAGGTTGAAAAGTCCTGGCTGAAGAGTAACTGCAGCCAATCACTGTTCAGGTATTCTGGCAGGTGCAAGTGCTGGCTGTCAGAATACAACAGTTGGCAGGGGAGATTCGTTCATCCATGTGGTTTATCGTGAATGGAGGAATCTGATGTGTTGCTTTTGTTTAACATGCAGGCTGAACAAAATAAATCTCTGCATGAATGGACAGTTTAAAAAAAGAGGACTTCCCTTCACTGTAGACTCCTACTAACCATCATACCCTACTCAAATATAATGACAAAAGGTTTGGCTATAGTAACACATTAATAAAGTGGAAAGATCAATACAAGGCCTGATGTCTAGAAGAAGTGGTAGACTGAAAGAAGGAAAATTAAAAAAAAAAAAAAAACTAGGGAACTCTTTCTTGCAGAAGGGAACGCTAGCCATACACTATATGAAAAATAATTCAAACTCAGTTGTGAATAACAAAAACTTGGTCGTGAGAGAAAAAACGATAGCGTCATCATGAAATGGCCAAATTTTGAATGATAAATTGTACAATGGACATAAATGAATCAGTCTTTCGTCCATTGTCACATGGGCATTAAGAACACTTCAATTTTTAACAGGCGAGAAACACATTAACCTTTCAAGTCACTCTTCATTTGGCAGACATTTTCCAATCTGTTCCTTCGATTTTTTTAGCTCTGAAAAGTCAAACACTAAACTGTATTTTCAATTTGTGCCCCATTCATTGTACGAAAAACAGACGAATGGTACAAATGACAGAATCTGATCAAATTATTTTTTTGTCTAGTGTATGGGCACCATAAGAGTGACAAACGCATAGGGGAGGTCTATGTAAGAGATAGGGACTGAGGCTGCCTTTGGAGATAATTTTACAAGCAAATGGTTTAATCTACACCTGATAAAGCTGTATGGGGATTTGCCACATTGTTGTTGTTGCTGCAGGAAGACAAAAATAATCTAGTTGGTGGGGTCGGTAACTGGCATCCGTGTGTGGGGCTGTTAGGGCTCATTCGCTAATATTGCTACCACTGCTGAACCTGACCTGTTCATATTAGAGGAGCCCTGCTGTTGCATTATGGTTGTTTGTCCATTTAAGGGTTAAAACAAGCAGTGAGGAGGCAACATATTCCTTCCAAGTTGCCTTTCAACCACCTTCTGAAAAGTGATAGACAAGGGCTGCTTTTCAGAGGGATGACAAAGGCTATTGCATGTTTGAATGAGCCCTTAATGGGCTTGGGGCAATGTCATTTTACCATTCGTGTACAAAGGCAGCCACTGCTGACCTCTCCTTATCAAAACCTTAAAAAGGAGTAGTAAAGTCTTAAGGTTTTTCACACTAATGCATTCTATGCATGAAGGTGAAAAACCTTCTTGATTCCAGCTGCCCCCCAGATCCCCCATTATTCTTACCTAAATCCAAACGTTCCAGTGACGAGCACAAGCCCAGCAGCTACAGCCGGTGTCTCTGGACCTCATTGGATAGACTGAAAGCAGCAGTAGCAATTGGCTCCCGCAGCTGTAAATCAAATCCAGTGACACGAGAGCGGGGGAGGGGGTCCGGGTCCTGCTGTCTGTGTCAATGGATGCAGCAGCAGGACTCGTGAGAGCGCCCGCACGGGTGCCCCCGTGGAAAGTGGTACTCCTTGGGGACACCCGATGAAGAGGAGGAGCCAGAAGCGACACAAGGGCACCCCAGAATAGGAGGATTGGGGCTGCACAGAGCAGGTAAGCAGAACGTGTTTGTTATTTTAAAATAACACAAGAAAGAAAGAAAAAAAAAAAAAAAAAACAGCAACGAACCTTTACAATCACATTAAGCTACTTGGTCCAGGTAACTGACCTGGAACCCCTGCAGGCAAAAAAGGTAAGAGCAAAGTGAGAACTCTTGATCTAGTCTTGGACCAGTGATTCGAAGCATTAAGGCCTGTGGATCAGCATAATAACCTGAGCAAGGAAAGTTGCTTCAAAAGAGAATTCAGCAAAATGCCTACATATTTCTCTCAGTACAGATTTTATATAGAGGCCTAAAGAGGAGTAAAGATGTGGAGCACAAAGACTACATGGCAAAGTGCAAAGAAGAAAAAAGGGTGTGGCAGAGATCTGGGATCTGCAGGAATGAACCAATATTAGGTGGACACAAATTACAGTAAGTGATTATAGGTCACACCCCAAAGAAGAGTATCAAGCAAAAAAAAAAACACAGATAATCCTAACACAGGGCAATTCCCAGAATGCAATACTACACTAATGTCATGTTAACCACTTAAGCCCCGGAATATTTTACCCCCTTCCTGACCAGGGGGTATTTTGCGATTCAGCACTGCGTGAATTTAACGGACAATTGTGCGGTCGTGCGACGTTGTACCTAAACCAATTTGACGTCCTTTTTTTCCACCAAACAGAACTTTCTTTTGGTGGTATTTGATCACCTGTGCGATTTTTTGATCATGGGCTATAAACAAAAAAAGTGCGTCAATTTTGCAAAAATAATATTTTTCACATTTTTTATATGAAATTCCCCAAAAAAAAAAAAAAAAAGTAAAAAATCTAAATTTTTTAACATTTTCGGCCAATTTGTTTTATGCTACCTATGTTTGGTAAAAAAAAAAATTGCAAAAAGCGTATTTTGATTGGTTTGCTCCAAAAGTTATCGCGTTTACTAACAAAGGGAAAGATTTTTGTCATTTTTGTTGTTTTTTTTTTAACGCGTAATGGCGGCGATCTGCGATTTCTTTTGCGGGACTGCGACATTGCGGCGGACAGATCGGACCCTTGACTGACATTTTTGACACTTTTGGGGTTACCAGTGACATTTCTACAGTAATCAGTGCTATATATATGCACTGTTACTGTAAAAATACACTGGCAGTGAAGGAGTTAACTTTATTTGAGAGGGAGGGGCTGTGTGTGTCCCTAGGGGCGTGATTCTAACTGTGATTGGCTGTGGCTTGAGGTGTAGTTATACTGATCAACAGATCTACATAGTAGATCTGTATGATCAGTGTCTCTACACAGGGAGAACTGACAGGCAGCTTGTTTACACAAGCTGCCTGCCTTTCTCCCTCTCCCCCGCCGATCGCAGAGTGAGCGGCGGACATCGGGTCCGCCGGTCACACGCGCGGGGGGGGGAGCGGGAGCACGCCCCCGGCGGCGCGCGCTCGCTCCCCAGACCCTCCCAGGCTAGTGACGTACCGGTACGTCACTCTGCCTGTGAGGGGCTGACCGCCGCAGTATATAGTCGTGCGGCGGTCGGCAAGTGGTTAAAGTGACAGTAAGAGATGCACCGAAACATATCAGCCAAAAATGGTGTTAGCATTTGGCGATGCCAATAATGGTGCCAAAAACGAGTGCGATTTTGCCGTGATTTTTCTGTGCTTATGTTGTGTTTTTCACAGGTCACGTGATTCAAAAACCACATCAAAAACATAACAGGGTGTGTTTTGATGCGTCCTTGCTGCGTTTTAAATGCATTTCAATGGGGAGGTGCGTTTTTGGTGCGTTTTATTTTTTTTTAACTGAACAAAAAATGCAGCAAGCAGGATTTTTAACACCACAATGGAAGCGCAACAAACCATCCTGAAGACATACATTAAATATAAAAAGGGATTTTTTTTCTTGAGCTTTTCTTGAGCTAAAAAGGTGCCAATAATGGCTGACAAATTCATATTCATATTAATTAAAAAGTTGAATAGAATACAATTATATATAAAAATATATAGATTTTTTTTAAAAAAACTCATTTTCGGCCAAGTGCATCCTGGATTTTCGGTACTAAAATTTCTATTCAGTGCACCTCTAAGTAAACTATATGCTCATAATCCAACAATAATCCGTACACATTCACTACACTGTAATCTATTTTCAATAAAACTATTTCTCATTGTGTCTTTCAGCCTACTCATAACATTCTCCATGAGCTCTCAAGCATCTCCCCCCCCCCCCATACTTCTGTTTGTTTGGAATGAGCAGTGCCTATTAGTTGCGGTCATGTGCACTGCTCTATGCACACTACAACTCCCATTGGGCCCTAGTCCATCTCAGGTGTCAGCAAGAAGGGGTGACTATGTTCCAACATAAAGTGGGACTATGGAGGACAAACATAGCCACCAGGGCTAAGAATACATACTTGAATAGACTTTTTTCACTTGAGGTATTAAACCCAAAACCATAAAAGTAATTCTGTATATTGCAGTTTACCTATCCTTATATGTGATGGCTGTATTCGTTTTTTTTTTTCTCCAAATGTTTACCTGGTAATTAGGCCAGTAACACACCTCCTGTATTAGAGAGGCACCACTCTGGATAAAGGAGAATGGGAGGCACAGCAGATAGAAGCATTGCCAGTCTGGAGGGGGTAGTGTTAAATGGACTAGCAAATTTCAGATATTAATAGACTAACAAATGAAAGCCAAAACTGTGTTTTTTTTCCCCTTTTGGGATACAGGATATACATGAATGGTTTGTCTCATTCTTGTAAACTGATATCTGGAAGAAAGCTTGTTCTCGTGAAAAACGAGAGATTTTGACAAAGAGGCAAGACCTGGAAACAGGTCATCTTGGAGACCCTGAATGCTTACTGGCACTACAGACTCCGGAAATATGGCTGCCTGAGGACTTCCTATCAGCAGTGATGCACTTCCAGCCTGACAGAGCAGCTCTAGGATCCCCACTGCCTTGAATGCTGCAGCTTCCTCCAATCTCACCTTCTAGGAAGCACGGATCTTGCCACATTATACCCGCTGGTCAGGTAGTTTGTAGGGGTGCACCCCAGACAACAGTCCTACCGTGGTTTAGTTATACTTTTCATCTACTGCCGCGGAATCTAGTGTAAGCACCATTTACGTTTGCTGCTTTTATGTGCATGCCATTCACTGTGGACTTTGGTTTAAACCTCTTTGACTTTAGGAGATTGGCACATTAATTCAACACCACCGCAAGAGTGTTTACTGCTTGGACATGTAGTTGAGCATTAGGTGTGGCACTGGAATTAATCCACAATTGGCTCTCGCAGCCAAATAGTTTATAAACACATCAGCACCATCATCTGGGCTGTTTAGTAGGACACCATATATACTCTCAAGGTCTTTACGCTGTGTTTTATCTTGTGAAAAAACAGACTTACTGGCCAGATCACAAGGTGAGAAAAAAGGAAAAGAAAATGTATCTAAGAATTTGTAACCTGCAATAGAGCATATGTTTGCTTTTAGGTTAAATGTGCTTTTAATTCTGTAAATTGATTATTCTACTCTAAGCCACACAAGGACATTTGTAGAGGAGAACCATCACAATGCAGACCAGAAAAGTCACCAGAGCTGGTGACATTTTAGGCATATACCAGTCTCTTATTGGCAATAGGACCTGTGTACCAGGACACTGATTGGCAAAGAAGGTCATTCTGTCATAGCACACAATGGGACCTCTGTACCAAGACACTGTGGTTGGCAAAGGTGGCCATTCTGCCATAACAAATAATGGGACCTCTGTACCAAGACACTGATTGGCAAAGGTGATCATTCTGCCATAACACACAATGGGACCTCTGTACCAAGACACTGTGATTGGCAAAGGTGTTCATTCTGCAATAACAAATAATGGAACCTCTGTACCAAGACACTGTGATTGGCAAAGGTGATCATTCTGCCATAACAAATAATGGGGCCTCTGTACCAAGACACTGATTGGCAAAGGTGATCATTCTGCCATAACACACAATGGGACCTCTGTACCAAGACACTGTGGTTGGCAAAGGTGATCATTCTGCCATAACACATAATGGGACCTCTGTACCAAGACACTGTGATTGGCAAAGGTGTTCATTCTGCAATAACAAATAATGGAACCTCTGTACCAAGACACTGTGATTGGCAAAGGTGATCATTCTGCCATAACACACAATAGGACATCTGTACCAAGACACTGTGGTTGGCAAAGGTGGCCATTTTGCCATAACAAATAATGGGACCTCTGTACCAAGACACTGATTGGCAAAGGTGATCATTCTGCCATAACACATAATGGGACCTCTGTACCAAGACACTGTGGTTGACAAAGGTGACCATTCTGCCATAAATAATGGGACCTCTGTACCAAGACACTGATTGGCAAAGGTGATCATTCTGCCATAACACACAATAGAACCTCTGTACCAACACACTGTGGTTGGCAAAGGTGGTCGTTCCCCCATAACAAACATTGGGACCTTTGTACCAAGACACTGATTGGCAAAGGTGATCATTTCACCATAACACACAATGGGACCTATGTACCATGACATTGTGGTTAGCAAAGAAGGTCATGCCACCATAACACACAATAGGACCTCTGTACCAAGACACTGTGGTTGGCAAAGATGGGTATTCTGCTGTAACAAACAATAGGACCGCTATACCAAGACACTGTGATTGGTAAAGGTGTTCATTTTGCCATATCACTCTGAGGCACAGCTGGGGGAACCTTCCAACAAGTGCCTGCTATCTGGTAAAGTCAGGAGGCGTCCTTGTTTCCCATAGTATGATGACTGCTCCATTAATTTTCAAACCTACAGTAGGACAGATAAACTGGTTGCTCCAGGCTCCAAAAACCATTTCCAAGAGCAGAGGGTAACTGGCTAAGGGAGAAGACAAAAATATGATACTGTAAATAGTGTTCACATAGCACCAGACAAAGGCAACAGCACGTGGAGCAGTGTGGAGACGAACAATAATATGTATACAAGAACCTGAAGCACATAAACGTTAGAATTATGATCCTCCTGGTCCAGTTTCTATGATTAATCAGCTACAGTTTCAGAAAAACGTAGAGTTGCACAAGGCGACGGTACGTCATTAGGGTTACATCCTCTGGGACGTTCTTTGACACTGGACAGGGTTACAGAATAGCTGAGGATTTCTAATAAAGGTGGAAGGAGATGGATAAAGTGGGAGGAGCAGGAGAAATGCTGTACAGTGGACCAGAAACAAAGAACAAGTAAAGAAAGGGGTTGCTACAAAAAAAAGGGGGGGGGGGGAATGAGGTAATACACAGTCTGAGTGAGGAATGTGAGCCAAGAGCACAATTCACCCGGACAGAGCTGGTCGTATGCTTTGGTAACCAGAGCTGCATCATCCCATCAGCTAACACCCACTGATTTCTTCCAGAGAACTCATCTATTTCATGTCTCGCTCCCCCATTCCCAGCTCACCTCCAAAAAAGGTGAATGAAGCCCACGAGTCCTAACATTCCATAGGAAGTTCAAGCAAACCCAAAAGGCTGATCTCAACCATTTTTTTCTCATGCTGTAATCGCCTTGTCTGATCTCACCCCCACCAACCTCCTAGATCCTGGACAGACCCACCCAAATGGAAGTTCTCAATGTCTCCCCAAGGTCTCCTCCCACACCAATCCCCCCTAAATCATCTCAGATAACACAAAAAAAAAAAAAAAAAAAAGACTGGGCTCTCTCCTATCCTGTGACCCACCCTCCCTTGTAAGCCAGTAATGTCCTCCAATTCCCCTTTTTTGCAGCTCATCAGACACAAAGGATCTGATCTAACCCAGCAGCCCCCATTCGGCCCCTCTGCACAGCTCAGCATCCCTGCCAGTCTGGGCATTGTGCATCATCCCATGCGCCTGTCAATGCAACACCCTCCTGATCTTATTGACGTCTGCCATACAGGAATGAAAAAGGACAATGAGAATAATAGATGGAGAAATGCCCGCACTGCCACTAAAATGTGTGATGGGTTGGTTTAGGATGTGCTGGTCTATTATCAGACCCCATCTTGCCTACTGCAGCACAGAGCCTGGCTGATTGATGGAAAAGAACAATGGCCCAGATAACTGTCATGTTTAGTGCATATGTTGTCCAGTATTGTGGGGTCAGCCATGCAATCAGCAGTCATGTTCTGGATTCTGTGCATCCCCTCCATTATGATAACACACCCCTGCACTGCACTGTCACCAAGCGGTGCCCTATATTCCATACACCCCAATCCCTGCACTGCTCTGCTTCTGGCCCCTCCTACCACAACTCTGCCCTGCTCCTCCACATTACCTGATCTAATGCACCATCTAATCATATGCACCCCCATTCACCAGCATCCTATTCCTCCTAATAACCCCACACAATGCATTGTAATGAAGGCTTTACTGCAAGGTGATCCCCCCTCTGCTCTGCCCATCCGCCCTCCAGCACATGTGTCCTACACCCCAATTCTGCACCATAATGCAGCGTCCACACACGTGCACCCCCCAGTACACTGACATGGACCTGCACTCTGTGCCAGCCTCCTACTCACCAGTCTATGGAGTTCTGATCTTGGATGACATCCTGATAGGCAGCCAGCAGCTCCAGACGGTGGGATTTGAAGCTAACGGTAGACATACCGGCTGCAGGCTGACTGTGTGCCGGGGGATGGAGAGACAAGGCAGCGGACTGGGATGAGAAGGAGAGAGATGGAGGGGGCTGGGACTGCAGCTGGGGAGGGGCGGGGAGTGTCAGAGATGCGGGGTCCTAGTGCACACCCTTCACCACAAATCACATCACTCTGCCTTCTAACCTCCTTCTAACACATGCCTCATACAATGTTACCTCCTTCCACCACAACACATGCCTGCCTCATACAATGTTACCTCCTTCCACAACAACACATGCCTCATACAATGTTACCTCCTTCCACCACAACACATGCCTGCCTCATACAATGTTACCTCCTTCTACCACAACACATGCCTCATACAATGTTACCTCCTTCCACCACAACACATGCCTCATACAATGTTACCTCCTTCCACCACAACACATGCCTGCCTCATACAATGTTACCTCCTTCTACCACAACACATGCCTCATACAATGTTACCTCCTTCCACCACAACACATGCCTCATACAATGTTACCTCCTTCCACCACAACATATGCCTGCCTCATACAATGTTACCTCCTTCCACCACAACACATGCCTGCCTAATACAATGTTACCTCCTTCCACCACAACACATGCCTGCCTCATACAATGTTACCTCCTTCTACCACAACACATGCCTCATACAATGTTACCTCCTTCCACCACAACACATGCCTCATACAATGTTACCTCCTTCCACCACAACACATGCCTGCCTCATACAATGTTACCTCCTTCTACCACAACACATGCCTCATACAATGTTACCTCCTTCCACCACAACACATGCCTCATACAATGTTACCTCCTTCCACCACAACATATGCCTGCCTCATACAATGTTACCTCCTTCCACCACAACACATGCCTGCCTAATACAATGTTACCTCCTTCCACCACAACACATGCCTGCCTAATACAATGTTACCTCCTTCCACCACAACATATGCCTGCCTAATACAATGTTACCTCCTTCCACAACAACACATGCCTCATACAATGTTACCTCCTTCCACCACAACACATACCTCATACAATGTTACCTCCTTCTACCACAACACATGCCTCATACAATGTTACCTCCTTCCACCACAACATATGCCTGCCTCATACAATGTTACCTCCTTCCACCACAACACATGCCTGCCTAATACAATGTTACCTCCTTCCACCACAACACATGCCTGCCTAATACAATGTTACCTCCTTCCACCACAACATATGCCTGCCTAATACAATGTTACCTCCTTCCACAACAACACATGCCTCATACAATGTTACCTCCTTCCACCACAACACATACCTCATACAATGTTACCTCCTTCTACCACAACACATGCCTCATACAATGTTACCTCCTTCCACCACAACACATGCCTCATACAATGTTACCTCCTTCCACCACAACACATGCCTCATACAATGTTACCTCCTTCCACCACAACACATGCCTGCCTCATACAATGTTACCTCCTTCCACCACAACACACTCTGCTTCATACAATGTTACCTCCTTCCACCACAACACATCTGCGTCAAACAATGTTACCTCCTTCCACCACAACACATGCCTGCCTCATACAATGTTACCTCCTTCTACCACAACACATGCCTCATACAATGTTACCTCCTTCCACCACAACACATGCCTGCCTCATACAATGTTACCTCCTTCCACCACAACACACTCTGCTTCATACAATGTTACCTCCTTCCACCACAACACATGCCTGCCTCATACAATGTTACCTCCTTCTACCACAACACATGCCTCATACAATGTTACCTCCTTCCACCACAACACATGCCTCATACAATGTTACCTCCTTCCACCACAACACATGCCTGCCTCATACAATGTTACCTCCTTCCACCACAACATATGCCTGCCTCATACAATGTTACCTCCTTCTACCACAACACACTCTGCTTCATACAATGTTACCTCCTTCCACAACAACACATGCCTCATACAATGTTACCTCCTTCCACCACAACACATGCCTCATACAATGTTACCTCCTTCCACAACAACACATGCCTGCCTCATACAATGTTACCTCCTTCCACCACAACACATGCCTGCCTCATACAATGTTACCTCCTTCCACCACAACACATGCCTGCCTCATACAATGTTACCTCCTTCCACCACAACACATGCCTCATACAATGTTACCTTCTACCACAACACATGCCTGCCTCATACAATGTTACCTCCTTCCACCACAACACAAGCCTCATACAATGTTACCTCCTTCCACCACAACACATGCCTCATACAATGTTACCTCCTTCCACCACAACACATGCCTCATACAATGTTACCTTCTACCACAACACATGCCTGCCTCATACAATGTTACCTCCTTCCACCACAACACAAGCCTCATACAATGTTACCTCCTTCCACCACAACACATGCCTCATACAATGTTACCTCCTTCCACCACAACACATGCCTCATACAATGTTACCTCCTTCTACCACAACACATGCCTCATACAATGTTACCTCCTTCCACCACAACACAAGCCTCATACAATGTTACCTCCTTCCACCACAACACAAGCCTCATACAATGTTACCTCCTTCCACCACAACACATGCCTCATACAATGTTACCTCCTTCCACCACAACACATGCCTGCCTCATACAATGTTACCTCCTTCCACCACAACACATGCCTGCCTCATACAATGTTACCTCCTTCCACCACAACACAAGCCTCATACAATGTTACCTCCTTCCACCACAACACATGCCTGCCTCATACAATGTTACCTCCTTCCACCACAACACACTCTGCTTCATACAATGTTACCTCCTTCCAACACAACACATGCCTCATACAATGTTACCTCCTTCCACCACAACACATGCCTCATACAATGTTACCTCCTTCCACCACAACACATACCTCATACAATGTTACCTCCTTCCACAACAACACATGCCTCATGCAATGTTACCTCCTTCCAACACAACACATGCCTCATACAATGTTACCTCCTTCCAACACATGCCTCATACAATCTTACCTCCTTCCACCACAACACATGCCTGCCTCATACAATGTTACCTCCTTCCACCACAACACATGCCTGCCTCATACAATCTTACCTCCTTCCACCACAACACACTCTGCCTCATACAATGTTACCTCCTTCCAACACAACACATGCCTGCCTTCATACAATGTTACCTCATTCCACCACAACACACTCTGCTTCATACAATGTTACCTCCTTCCACAACAACACATGCCTCATACAATGTTACCTCCTTCCACCACAACACACTCTGCTTCATACAATGTTACCTCCTTCCACCACAACACATGCCTCATACAATGAAAATAATAATATTGCTGCGTCAAGTGAACATCAATCAATAAAGATAAAATAATTCGGTGTTGAAATATCAAGTGAAAATTAAATATCAAGTTAAAATAATCAAGTGATATAAAATCAATATAAATTGTTCCAATCAGGTGATATAAGAATCACTATAAATAAATTGTCCCAAATCACAAATGAGAAATCGTGTCAAAAATCGTGACTAAATCTTCATCCATAAACGTGATTAAGGGCTCTTTCACACGGGCGGTCCGATCAGATCCGCCTGTCAGTTTTTTTAGGCGGATCTGATCGGATACTCCATGCAGCTCTATGGGGCAGCGGATGTCAGCGGAGACACCTCCGCTGACACCCGCTGCCATCCGTATCCGATCCTGTCCGTGAAATCTGGACGGATGGAAACCCTATTTTTCCATCCGTTCAGTAATCGGATCGGATGAGAGCGGACAGGCGGTCCGCTCTCATCCGATCCCCCATAGAGGGCAGCGGGGGCTGAGACACCTCCCTCTCCGCTCTGCAAGCGGAGACGGAGCTGTCATCCGCCGGCTCAGCGGGGATCGCGGATCGATCCCCGCTGAGCAACACGGATCCGCCTACGGAGGCGGACCGTGTGAAAGAGGCCTAAAGGTGCTGCATGCTCCACTCCAAGTGCTCCAAGTGACTAGTGACAGACTAGCAGCTCACCTCAAGGAGAGAATCCTAAGAGTCAAAGCACACTCTGAAAGGATCACAATAGCCTGGTCTTCCAATCACCGCCTCCTGCTCCTGTCTCCAAGTGTATGCAGCATTTATTCCTAGTGAGGGGATGCGCCGTGCATCATATGTAGCTGCGGAAACGGCAACGGCAACGGAAGTCCAGATCTAAAATGGCATGAGAGCACCTAGCCTCCAATGGAGGTGTAAGTCTCTTGGTGCCCATGAGCTAGTGCTATGACCCACACAACTGTACTAGGATGATAAATAGGCAGCCCATATGTAAAACATTGGTAAATCAAGGAAGACCTCCTGATAATATAAAGGCTAACCAGCCTGTTAGAGTATGCAGTCCAAGTTCTTATGGGATCAGCAGGGTTGAACACAGGCACCTGACCCGCTGTGCAGTCACAGTTAAACCGAAAAGCAGCCAATAAGTCATATGCATTGGGAATGGAGTTACGAAGGTGGGCCAGAGGCTCTCACCACTCCATTACACCAAATGATATGGACCTCCTTCTCCTCCCTAGATATCCATGGAATGTGCAGATAGCTGATATTGCGGCTAAATGCTTTTTCTGGTCAGGCGTTACTCGTGTTGGGCACTGAGCCGTGGTAGCATGCTCTCACTGTCTGTAACTCCGTTACCGTCCACTCCAAGCGAGTAGCAGAACTGGTGTCATACAACTGGTGAAGTGCATTTTGAATAGCAGAGCCCTCTGCGTTTCGCATACATCACGTATGCTTCGTCAGGAGGGAGCATACTTGACATATGCGAAATGCGTTGACGTAAGCTGCACAGAGGGCTCTGTGGTTCAACATGCTCTTTACCAGTTGAATGGCGCCAGTTCTGCTATCCGCTTGAAGTGAACAGTAATGAGGTTACGGACAGTGAGAGCATGCAACCCCGGCTCTGTGACCAACACAAGCAAGGCCTGACCAGAAAAAGCAGCTATCTGCACAATCCATGGATATCTAGGGAGGAGAAGGACGTCCATATCATCTGGTAGAACGGAGTGGTGAGAGCCACCAGGCACCTTCGTAATTCCATTTCCCATGCATATGATTTATTACCTACATTTCTGTTTAACTGTGACTGCACAGTCTGTCTTCAACCCTGTGCAATGCGCCCGCTATCTTCCAGGAGTTCATCAATGATGTCTTTCGTGATATGTTGCAGCAATGCTGGTAGTCTATTTGGACGATATCTTGATTTCCTTGGACTCCATTGAATCACACTACCTGGATGTCAGACTGGTGTTGCAACAGTTACGTGAGAATGGGCTTTTCTGTAAGCTTGAGAAATGTGAATTCCACCTGTCTCAGGTTGCCTTCTTGGGCTACATAATTTCTGCTGAAGGGTTCTCCATGGACCCTCAGAAGGTTTTGGCTGTTCTACAGTAGCCTCGCCCCAGTGGTCTCCATTCCATTCAGCGTTTCCTTGGGTTTGCCAACTTCTATTGGAAATTTATCAGAAGATTTTCCTCTTTGGCCAAACCTATCTTAGATCTGACCAAGAAGGGCAGCGTTTCCCACAATTGGACGCCTGCTGCCATCCAAGCTTTCAAGGCCCTCAAGTCTGCTTTCGCTTCTGCTCCCATTCTGTCTCATTCCAATCCTGGTTTGCCCTTTGTCCTAGAGGTGGATGCCTCTGAGGCGGGAATAGGCGCCCTCCTATTTCAGCGTTGGACACCTGATGGACCCTTACTTCCTTGTGGGTTCTACTCCAAGAAGCTGTCTCCAGCTGAATGCAATTATGAGATTGGAGACAGAGAGCTATTGGCCATTATCTTGGCCCTCAAGGACTGGAGACACTTGTTCGAAGGTTCTGTGGTTCCAGTTCTCATTCACACCGATTATAAGAATCTGACGTATCTCTCGGAGGCCAAGAGGCTCACACCCTGTCAGGCCAGACACGGGTCATACCTTCAGATCATATGCTGACTGACATCCGCACCAACTTAACCTCTCCTCTTGGGGAACAGATTTTGGCTGCCCAACCTGATGTTCCCACAGAGAGACCCACTGGCAAATGTTTTGTACCTGAGGGGTTGCACATCAGACTGTTGCGCACGTACCGCAATTTCAACACTGCCAGTCATTCCGGTAAGAACCAGATATCCTGGGCTATTTCCCCTCAGTTCTGGTGGCCATCTCTCTGCACTGATGATGCTGCATATGTGGCTGCTTGTTCGGTCTGTCCCCAGAACAAATCTCGGCACCTTCCCTTGGACCTACTGCATCCCATTCCCAATGGGGAGTGGCCCTGGTCTCACCTGGCCATGGATTTTATTGTTAAACTTCCTGCGTCTCATGGTTACACAGTTATCCTCATGGTTGTCGACCGGTTCTCCAAAATGTGCCATTGTGTTCCGTTTAACCACTTTACCACCGGAGGATTTTGCTGTCTTCCGTCCAGGCCACTTTTTGCGATTCGGCGCTGTGCGAATTTAACTGACAATTGCGTGGTCGTGCGACGCTGTACCCAAACAAAATTTACGTCCTTTTTTTCCCACAAACAGAGCTTTCTTTTGGTGGTATTTGATCACCTGTGCGATTTTTACTTGTTGCGCTATAAACAAAAAAAGAGCGTTTATTTTGAAAAAATAACAATATTTTTCACATTTTTTTATATGAAATTCCCCCCCAAAAAAAATGTAAAAATCAAACTTTTTTTAATTTTTGGCCAATTTGTTTTTTGCTACATATTTTTGGTAAAAAAAATCACAATAAGCGTATTTTTATTGGTTTGCGCAAAAGTTATTGTGTTTACTAACAAAGGGAAAGATTTCTGTCATTTGTGGTGTTTTTTTTTTAACGCGTAATGGCGGCGATCTGCGATTTTTTTGCGGGACTGCGACATTGCGGCGGACAGATCGGACCCTTGACTGACATTTTTGACACTTTTGGGGTTACCAGTGACGTTACTGCAGTAATAAGTGCTATATATATGCACTGTTACTGTAAAAATGACACTGGCAGGGAAGGGGTTGATTTTATTGGAGAGGCAGGGGTTAATGTATGCCTGGTGCTTACTGACGTGTGGGGGGGGAGGTGACAGAGTGACACAAGGACAGATCCAGGGTTCAGCTATGCTGAACCCGTCAATCTGACCCTGCCTGTCACTTCAGAGATCCGCCCGCTGTGTTTACACACAGCGGGCGGATCTCCAGACTCGATCCCCGACGATCGGGTAAGAGCAGCGGCGATCGCCGCTGCTCCTCCCCTGGCCTGATTCCCGCTGTGACTGAAAACAGCGGGAGCGAGCCTCCGGCGGCGCGCGCGCGCCCCCCACGTAGGTCTACGTTGCTGGACGGGAACGAGCCACTTTGCTGCAGTAGCAGCAAAGTGAGCGGGGGTAAAGTGGTTAAGAGGCTGCCTAACGCTCAGGAGCTTGCCTCTGTGTTTGCCAGGGATATCTTACGTTTACCCAAGTTGCCTAAGGAGATTGTCTCGGACCGTGGGAGCCAGTTTGTCTCTGGGCTCTGGCGTATCTTTTGCTCCCAGTTGGGTATTCGACTCTTCTTCTCCTTGGCATACCATACGCAGTCCAATGGTGTCACTGAGTGTTCCAACCAAGCTATGGAGCAATTTCTCCACTGCTATATATCTGGCCATCAGGACAATTGGGTTGATCTGCTATCCTGGGTGGAGTTTGCCAGGAACACTGCCATCAACTCATCTTCCGGAATGTCTCCATTCATGGCCAATTATGGGTTCCAACCCGCTGTGTTGCCCAAGTTAATTTTGCCACAGGACATCCCGGCTTTGGAGGATCATCTTTTGTGCCCTCCATTCCTCTTGGTGCAGATTCACGAGTCTTTATGGGTCTCTGCACAGTGACAGAGGCTCCAGGCTGGCCGGAGATGCTTACCTGCTCCTTCTTACCTGTCCCGTATTTGATCCGAGATTAAGGTGCTGAGAGGGCTCCTCTTGGGGCTAAGTGAGGTACACCCCGGAAGGTGGTACAGGAGGTGTAGCATCCAAAGAAGCACAGGTTGCCAACAGGGTACTGAAGAGCAGTGATGGAAGTAACTGCGTTTAAGTAAACGGCGTTACTTAACGCAGTTACTTTAGAACAGGGGTCTTCAAACTATGGCCCTCCAGTTGTTTAGGAACTACAATTCCCATCATGCCTAGTCATGCCTGTGAATGTCAGTTTTAAAATGCTTCATGGGATGTGTAGTTCCGCAACAGCTGGAGGGCTGTAGTTTGAGGATCCCTGCTTTAGAGGGTAACGAGTAATCTAACTGATTACTCGTCCCCTCAAGGTAATGCCATTTAAATTACTTCGGCCGTGTTACCGCAATTACATCTACCGCCACTAGATGGCAGTAGTGTAACTCCTCCTCTCCTCTATGACCGAGGCCGGCGCTGTCCGCAGCACTGGCCTCAGTCGATGAGAGAGGCAGCAGCACAGGCCTGGAGGACCCCAGTGTGCCTGGGCAGGCCACACACCACCACCACCAGCCAGCCACCACCACCACCAGCAGCCAAGCCAGCCACCACCACCAGCAGCCAGGCAGCACTGCAGCAGCACAACAGGTACCAAAAAACAAAAACAAAAAAAAACAAAAAAACAAACAGTCACAGACAGTCAAGACAGGAGGACTCAGACCCCCACAGTGCGCCACACCACCACCAGCCACCACCACCACCTACCCACCCTATACACCCACTGACCCCTATATACACCTACCCACCCACCCTATACACCCACTGACCCCTATATACACCTACCCACCCATCCTATACACCCACTGACCCCCAAATACACCTACCCACCCTATACACCGGCAGTGTACCACGCAGGTACCACAGTGCCACTCTCAGCAAATACCACTCAGGTACTACTCAGCAATTACCACACAGGTACCACTAACCAAATACCACGCATACAAGGGGCATATAAGTTATTTGACATATTTGATTATTTTTTTAAAGTAACGCAATAGTTACTTTCCCTGGTAATTAGTTTACCTTTTTACTGATGTAACTCAGTCACTAACTCAGTTACTTTTTGGGAGAAGTAACTAGTAACTATAACTTATTACTTTGTTTATGTTACATGACCAAACCCTGCTGAAGTGCTGGGCCTATAATCACCTGGTGGATGCTGGAGATGACCGGATGCACAGCAAGAAAGAAGTCTCTCTGGAAACTCCAGATGTACAGTGGGTACGGAAAGTATTCAGACCCCCTTAAATTTTTCACTCTTTGTTATATTGCAGCCAGTTGCTAAAATCATTTAGGTTCATTCTTCTTCCTCGTGAATGTACACATAGCTCCCCATATTGACAGAAAAAGACAGAATTGTTGACATTGTTGCAGATTTATTAAAAAAGAAAAACTGAAATATTACATGGTCCTAAGTATTTAGACCCTTTGCTCAGTATTTAGTAGAAGCCCCCTTTTGAGCTAATACAGCCAGGAGTCTTTTTGGGAAAGATGCAACAAGTCTTTCACACCTGGATTTGGGGATCCTCTGCCATTCCTCCTTGCAGATCCTCTCCAGTTCTGTCAGGTTGGATGGTAAACGTTGGTGGACAGCCATTTTTAGGTCTCTCCAGAGATGCTCAATTGGGTTTAAGTCAGGGCTCTGGCTGGGCCATTCAAGAACAGTCACGGAGTTGTTGTGAAGCCACTCCTTCGTTATTTTAGCTGTGTGCTTAGGGTCATTGTCTTGTTGGAAGGTAAACCTTCGGCCCAATCTGAGGTCCAGAGCACTCTGGAGAAGGTTTTTGTCCAGGATATCCCTGTACTTGGCCGCATTCATCTTTCCCTCGATTGCAACCAGTCGTCCAGTCCCTGCAGCTGAAAAACACCCCACAGCATGATACTGCCACCACCATGCTTCACTGTTGGGACTGTATTGGACAGGTGATGAGCAGTGCCTGGTTTTCTCCACACAGACCGCTTAGAATTAAGGCCAAAAAGTTATATTTTGGTCTCATCAGACCAGAGAATCTTATTTCTCACCATCTTGGAGTCCTTCAGGTGTTTTTTTAGCAAACTCCATGCGGGCTTTCATGTGTCTTACACTGAGGAGAGGCTTCCTCTGCCATAAAGCCCCGACTGGTGGAGGGCTGCAGTGATGGTTGACTTTCTACAACTTTCTCCCATCTCCTGACTGCATCTCTGGAGCTCAGCCACCGTGATCTTTGGGTTCTTCTTTACCTCTCTCACCAAGGCTCTTCTCCCCCGATAGCTCAGTTTGGCCGGACGGCCAGCTCTAGGAAGGGTTCTGGTCGTCCCAAACGTCTTCCATTTGAGGATTATGGAGGCCACTGTGCTCTTAGGAACCTTAAGTGCAGCAGAAATCTTTTTGTAACCTTGGCCAGATCTGTGTCTTGCCACAATTCTGTCTCTGAGCTCTTCAGGCAGTTCCTTTGACCTCATGATTCTCATTTGCTCTGACATTCATTGTGATCTGGAAGGTCTTATATAGACAGGTGTGTGGCTTTCCTAATCAAGTCAAATCAGTATAATCAAACACAGCTGGACTCAAATGAAGGTGTAGAACCATCTCAAGGATGATCAGAAGAAATGGAAAGCACCTGAGTTAAATATATGAGTGTCACAGCAAAGGGTCTGAATACTTAGGACCATGTGATATTTCAGTTTTTCTTTTTTAATAAATCTGCAACAATGTCAACAATTCTGTGTTTTTCTGTCAGTATGGGGTGCTATGTGTACATTCATGAGGAAGAAGAATGAACCTAAATGATTTTAGCAAATGGCTGCAATATAACAAAGAGTGAAAAATGTAAGGGGGTCTGAATACTTTCCGTACCCACTGTACTTGGCAGACCTGTGCACACAGGAAACAGTAGTGGAAGCCAGGCTGAGGGTCAAAACACAGGTAATCCGTCTGGGGGCAAAGGCAGGTAGCAGAAACAGGAACTTGGCCAAGGTCACAACAGGAAGGCAGGCAGGTAGTTATAGCAAAGTCCATAAAGCAAGCCGAGATCATACACAGGTGAACAAACAGGAGCAAGGTTGGTAGAGCAAGCCAGATGGTCAACGCCAGGAGAAGAGATCAGACAGGTCAGGAACAAGCCGGGTCACAGCAGGAAATCTAAAGTAAGTACACAGAGGCTCAGGAACACAGGAAGGCTGACGACAATCCAGCAATTTGATGGAATCAGCTGCGGTCTTATAAAGGCAGCAAATGGCCTTATCTGTCACGTTGTGTGTGCGCCATTGCCCACACACATTCGCTGATTTGTGCCGCCGTGCCCCTGTGTGCGCCAATTCACCTTTCTTCTGCCACTATGCATGCGTACGGGAGTGTGCCTGATGCACCCTTCTCTAGTATTGGCAGCAATGCCAGTTCTTCCACGGCCATTACCCTGACAGTACCAGGTCGGGAAGAGGGTGTGGTTGTTGACCCGTAATCTCAACCTCAGGGTGCCCACTCCAAAACTGGCACCCCAGTTGGGCCTTTTTGCATAAGGTGTACAGGGTGGCCTATGCCCTTGGTTGTTCCCCTGGCATGCGAATCTCCAATGCCTTTCACGTGTCACTTTTGAAGTCACTGGTTTGCAATTGTTATACTTCTTCACTTCCTCATCCTCGTCCCATTCCTGTGGGCAATCATGAGGAGTATAAGGTTAGCAGCATTGTGGATTCTCATCTGTTCCGAGGTCAGGTTCAATACCTGGTGCATTGGAAGGGTTATGGTCCTGAGGAGTGCTCCAGGGTTCCCTCCATTGATGTTCATGCTTCTGCCCTTCTCCGCGCTTTCCATGCTCGCTTTCCTCAGAAACCATTTTTTGCTCTGCAGAGGAGGGGCCATTGACGGGAGGGTACTGTCAAGGTCTTACCTTGCTTTCCTGTTGGCAGCCATCTTGGACATGTGCAGACTGCTGCTTCAAATAAACTCTGATTGCATCATCACTTGCCTGCTCCCTGGGTGTTGCACAGTGATGATGCTGCACAACTAATTATATCAATCACCTGATGGGTTGCAATCCTCGCCTTTGCGTTTGTGCTCCAAGGTGCATCTCTGCTAGCAGTCTCTGTTCTCCGTGTTCCTCCGTGTATGACCTGGCTTGGCTGGAGACTCTGCTGGCCCTCGACCACGCGTCGGCAGACGACCCCACATCGGCAGACGACCCCGAATTGGTAGACTACCTGCTTCTGGACTCAACCCCGCCTTGGATTACTACTCACTTCTGGACTTGACCTTGGCTTGTTCCTCATCTTGCTTCCCACTCTTGCTGTGCATTTATTGTGGTTTGCTCCAATAAACTGCTTCATTTTACCTGCATTCCCGTGCGGTCGTGTTTCCTGGCATCCTGGCAGCAATATTAAGTCATTCAGCTTTAGCTCATTGAATTAAGATACTGGGCTACTGCGAGCAGTCCTGTTAAGCCGGGGATAATCCATTATACTGTGTCAGGGAGATTGTCCTGACTCGGAACCCCCAACTTAATGCTCCCAGGCTAGACTGCCTTGTCCTTACATGGGCTGTTTTGGCTGTGTGCTTGTGATGCATGTGTGTATGTGGGGCCTGTAATTGCTGTGTAAAGTGTGACAACGTTGTTTGCTTGATTGTTTTTGAGGTTTCTGGGGGTTTTAGATCTACACTGTTTTTGATTGGGCATTTTTCAATAAAGCTATTTTTTGATAAATATACTGGTTTTGGTTCTCCATATACAACTTCTTTCTTAGGGCGACCTGCCAGTTCCCCTCTGTTTTATTTGCTTACCCATTTCTCAGTTGTGGAGGTACCCCGTCCATACTGGACAAATTGGTGTTATGATTTACCATATCAATTACTCCCACATTGTCATCTTGGGTTGAGGCCACCTTACACCACAACTCACTTTGTCTCATAAAATGTAACCTTCCACCACAACTTATTCTGCTTCACACTGTCACCTTCCTCCACAGCTCACTCTGTCTCACACTATGTCACCTTCCACCACAACTCACTCTGTCTTACACTATGCCACCTTCCACCACAACTCACTCGGTCTCATGCTATGCCACCTTAATTCATTCTGCTGAATTTTGCAAGAGGCCACCCTCTTCATCTTTGGCTCCATAGTCAGATACTTGACAGGAGGGGGAAACTCATTGGACACACTTTTAAGATATCCTAGCACGAGTATAAAAGCAATTACTACCCTATATCACTTTTTTAGCAGCCTCAAAATTACACCTCTCCAATGACTTGTCTTAAAGCATGGGTGTCCAACCTTTTGGCTTCTCTGGGCCACATTGATTGTAAAGAAATTTTCTCGGGCCGCATATAAAATATATACTATAGTTAAGGTGTATAAGTAATAAATTGCCGCCGTGCCCTTCCCGCGCCACCGCGCCCCCTGCACTAATTTAACACAACTAGAGGATGATCAAATGAAATGGAATCAGTATACGGAGCTTTACTTCTTTTGAGAGATAATAAAGGAACACTCTAACCACCACGACCACTTCAGTGGTTTGAAGTGGTAGGAGTCAGAAACACTGCACATGCTCCCCTCCCCTCTGAGGCAGCCTCTGCCTATCGTTAGTTGGAAGCTGCTGTGGCCGTGCCCCCGACCCGACTTCCTTCCTCCCCAGCAAAAAAAAAAGTTTTCAGGGGGCAGTGGGCCGCATTGCCTGCGGTTTCGGGCCGCAGGTTGGACTTGCCTGTCTTAAAGTCTCACTAAACCTACATCATAAAACACTATGAATAAATGTTGTATTACATGCTGTTCATAGTCACTGTGAAATTCATTTCCTGTATTCTGCAGAAAACTTGGTTGATTCTGCTGCTCTCTATCTCCACCTTCTGTTCACATCTCCAATTCAGCTAGGGATATTGCAGCTGTAGTGGCAACTCTGCACATGCTCAGTTTTAAGTGTGATCCTATGCTGAGCATTTCCTCCCTATCACATCTGAGCAGCCCATGCGACTATAGAGTCACACATGTGGGTGTATACACAGTAGTAAATGACAGCCCACTCCTCCCTCCTCCTCCATACCCATTAACCACCTAAACACAATGGGGTGAAATGTTACATGTAGATTAATGGAGGCGTCACCTCCCTCTTATTCTAAGAAACAGGCTGGTGGGGTGTGACAGAGCCTGTGACTAGCAGAAATCCACCCACGCCATGTTATTTCCACAAAATAAGAAATATTTGATTTCAAATATATATATTGTATGCCAAAATAAAACAGTTTATTGATTTTATTTATTTATTTTTTTAATTTGACTCTGTATTCCAAAGGCTGTTTTTTTTTTTTTTTGTTTGACATATGACCTGCAGCAGAGGCCTAGGAGCTCCCCCTGTTAATGTTTACCTGCAGACAGGCTGGGAAAGTATTGGGTCAAGTGACGGCTGTATATCGATTAGGAAAAAGGTGCTTAGATGTTTGTTTTTTTTAATAATTACAGTGCCATCATCCACATTCAGAAATAGAAGGGTCAATGTAAATGAAAGTGCATGTTTAGTATCACTTTAACAAATGACCCACAAATTTTCCCCACCTTCCATTTTACGCTTTTCTACAATAACTACATTTATGTTGGGGCACAATCAAAGCCACAATGTACCGCAAAATGATGCTTCGGCTTCTAACGTATATCCACATTACTCCTATCTTATAGGCCTAAGCTTGTCCTCCTGCTGCCAGAAATGTGGCCATCTAGATGTGGACTTGTTCCATGCTTTCTGGCCATGTCCCAAGTTTAAACGCTTTT
Source organism: Pelophylax lessonae (assembly GCF_965119305.1). Classification (NCBI taxonomy): domain Eukaryota; kingdom Metazoa; phylum Chordata; class Amphibia; order Anura; family Ranidae; genus Pelophylax; species Pelophylax lessonae. The sequence continues at coordinate 316,378,019 of NC_138771.1, read as the reverse complement.
GAAACTCAGTAGTGTGCTATGCCACCACACACTTAGTAAACTATCTACCTCTAAACCCTGAATGGGCAATAACCTAACCAATATCTCAGCTATCACCATTTCAAGAGGCTGTAAACAACTTTTTATTGTTAAATCTCTTGTAGCACAGAAAGCCAATCTTCACAAGTGGATTTATCAAGAACCCTCTACCACTTCTTTGTTTGTAGACAAGTTATCCTATGTTTTCTGGATGGAATGGGTGGAGTCCCCTTATGTAAAGTAAAAGTAAAAATTCTTTGAGGTTTGGGAATCTTTCAATAAAACATTGCATCCAAAAAGTATTCACAGTGCTTCACTTTTTCCACATTTTGTTATGTTACAGCCGTATTACAAAATGTATTAAATTCATTATTTTCTTCTAAATTGTACAAACAATACACCATAATGACAACGAGAAAGAGGTTTGTTTGAAATCTTTGCAAATTTATTAAAAAAATAAAAAAAAAAGGAAAAAAAACACACGTACAACCCAATTCCAAAAAAGTTGGGACACTGTACAAATTGTAAAAAAGGAATGGACTAATTTACAAATCTCATAAACTTATATTTTATACACAATATAATATTGATAACATATCAAATGTTGAAAGTGAGACATTTTAACCACTTAAGCCCCAGAGGATTTGGCTGCTCAAAGACCAGGGCCCTTTTTTCAACTTGGCACTGCGTGACTTTAACTGACAATTGCGCGGTCATGCAATGCTGTACCCAAACGAAATTTACGTCCTTTTTTTCCCACAAACAGAGCTTTCTTTTGGGGGTATTTGATCACCTCTGCACTTTTTATTTTTTGCGATATTAATAAAAAAAGAGCGAATATTTTGAGAAAAAATGACATTTTCAAATTTGTCTTTTAAAAAATATCCAATATACTCAATTTATGTCATATATTTTGGCCAAAATGTATTTAGCTACCTGTCTTTGACAAAAAAATCTCAGTAATCGTATTTTTATTGGTTTGCGCAAAAGTTATAGCATCTACAAACTATGGTGTAAATACTGGAATTTACGCAGCTTTAATTTCTAAATGCCTATCTCATTTCATGAAGTGCCAAAATGGCAGGGCAGATACATTTCTCACACATGACATGGGTATATGTGTAATGACACCCCAAAATACATTCTGCTGCTTCTTCTGAGTATGGGGATAACACATGTGTGAGACTTTTTGGGAGCCTAGCTGTGTACGGGACCCTGAAAATCAATCACCATCTCCAGGTTTTCTAATGGCGTAAAGTTTTGATTTTACTCCTCACTACCCATCACAGTTTCGGAGGCCCTGAAATTTCAAGATAGCACAAAACCCCCCCAAATGACCCAATTTTGCAAAGTAGACACCCCAAGCTATTTGCTGAGAGGCATGGTGAGTCCATGGAATGTTTTATATTTTGCCACAAGTTTCGGCAAAATTACATTTTTTTTTTTTTTACACAAAGTTGTCACTAAAAGATAAATTGCTCACACATTCCATGGGTATATGTGAAATGACACCCCACAATACATTCTGCTGCTTCTTCTGAGTATGGGGATAACACATGTGTGAGACTTTTTGGGAGCCTAGCTGTGTACGGGACCCCGAAAATCAATCACCGTCTTCAGGTTTTCTAATGGCGTAAAGTTTTGATTTTACTCCTCACTACCCATCACAGTTTCGGAGGCCCTGAAATTTCAAGATAGCACAAACCCCCCCCCCCCCAAATGACCCAATTTTGGAAAGCAGACACCCCAAGCTATTTGCTGAGAGGCATGGTGAGTCCATGGAATATTTTATATTTTGCCACAAGTTTTGGCAAAATTAATATTTTTTTTTTTACACAAAGTTGTCACTAAGAGATAAATTGCTCACACATGCCATGGGTATATGTGGAATGACACCCCAAAATACATTCTGCTGCTTCTCCTGAGTACAGGGATACCACATGTGTGAGACCTTTTGGGAGCCTAGCTGTGTACAGGACCCCGAAAAGCAATCACCACTTTCAGGTTATCTATTGGCGTAAATTATGCATTTCACCTCCGCACTACCTGTCACAGTTTCGGAGGCCCTAAAATTTCAAGATAGCACAAAATCCCCCCAAATGACCCCATTTTGCAAAGTAGACACCCCAAGCTATTTGCTGAGAGGCATGGTGAGTCCATTAAATATTTTTATTTTGCCACAAGTTTCGGGAAATATATTATTTTTTATTTATTTTGTTTTTTTTACACAAAGTTGTCACTTAATGATATATTGCTCACACATGCCATGGGTATATGTGAAATGACACCCCAAAATACATTCTGCTGCTTCTTCTGAGTACAGGGATACCCCATGTGTGAGACTTTTTTGCAGTCTAGCAGAGTACAGGACCCCGAAATTCAATCACCACTTTCAGGCTTTCCAAGGGTGTAAATTGTTGATTTCACTCCTGACTACCTATCACAGTTTCGTAGGCCATGAAATGCCAAGACAGCACAACCCCCCCCCCCCCCAAATGACCCCTTTTCGGAAAGTAGACACCCTAAGCTTTTTGCAAGTTTTGGAAATTGAAAAAAAAGAGGAAAAAAAAATGCATTTTCCTATTTTTTCTTCATTTTCCAAAAAAAAAACGAGAGCTGCAAATTACTCCCCATGCCTCTCAGCAAATAGCTTGTAGTGTCTTCTTTGCAAAATGGGGTCATTTGGGGGGGTTTTGTGCCATTTTGGCATTTCATGGCCTTCAAAAGTGTGATAGGTAGTAAGGAGTGAAATCAACAATTTAGAAAACCTGAAGGTGTGGATTGGATTTCGGGGTCCTGTACGCGGCTAGACTGCCAAAAAGTCTCACACATGGGGTATCCCTGTACTCAGGAGAAGCAGCAGAATGTATTTTGGGGTGTCATTCCACATATACCCATGGCATGTGTGAGCAATATATCATTTAGTGACAACTTTGTGTTAAAAAAATAATAATAATAATAATATTCCCGAAACTTATGGCAAAATATAAAATATTCCATGGACTCACCATGCCTCTCAGAGAGTCTACTTTGCAAAATGGGGTCATTTGGGGGGGTTATATACTATCTTGAAATTTCAGGGCCTCTGAAATTGTGACAGGTAGTGCAGAAGTAAAAATAAGCAATTTACGCCATTAGAAAACCTGAAGGTGGGGATTGGTTTTCGGGGTCCCGTACACAGCTAGGCTCCCAAAAAGTCTCACACATGTACTCAGGAGAAGCAGCAGAATGTATTTTGGGGTGTCATTTCACATATACCCATGGCATGCGTGAGCAATATATCATTTAGTGATAACTAAAAACCAAATTGTCAGCTTTTCGAAATTCAGGGCAAAATATAAAATACTCCATGGACTCGAAATGCCTCTCAGCAAATAGCTTTGGGTGTCTACTTTTCAAAAAGGGGTAATTTTGGGGGTGTTTGAACTGTCTCGGCATTTTACGCTCAATCTTAGCCACACATCACCCACTCTTCTAACCACTTGAAAACCAAGCCTTTTCTGTGACTTTTTGTTTACATGAAAAAATATATTTTTTTTACTAGAAAATTACTTTGAACCCTCAAACATTATATATTTCTTTAAAGCAGAGGCCCTATAGAACAAAATGGTGGATGTTGCAAATTTTTTTGTCACATGGTATTTGCGCACAGATTTTCCAAACGCAATTTCTGTGAAAAAAAAATACATTTTTTTAAAATTTAATGCACAAATACACTATATAATTCCAAATTGTTTGGTAAAATGTAAAATATAATCTTATGCCGAGTACATAGATACCAAACATGACATGCTTTAAAATTTGCGCACGCCTTTGCAGCGGCAACAAACTAAGTACATTTTTAAAAGCCTTTAAAAGTCTTTACAGGTTACCACTTTAGACTTACAGAGGAGGTCTACTGCAAGAATTACTGCCCTCGACCTGGTGTTCGTGGCAATACCTCACATTCATGCTGCAATTGCGGTTTACATATGACACTAGACCAACCCTTGCGGGGACAGAGGGGGGGCTTGATTTTTTTTTTTTTTTTGGTTATTTTAACACTTTTCCTTTTTTTTTTTTATCATTTTTATTGTTATCACAGTGAATTTAAATATCCCCTATGATAGCAATCTGTAGTGACAGGTACTCTTTTAAAAAAAAAAATTGGGGTCTTTTGGACTCTAGATCTCTCCTCTGACCTTAACCAAAATTGGTGTGATAAGATGTTTTCCCAATTTCCCAATGGTGCGGTTTATTTCTGGCGAAACAGAAGTCATGAAATGCTCGTAGCTTCCGGTATCTTAGGCCATAGAGATGATTGGCGCCATTCTCATCTCCAATCAGCTCTATGGTTAGATAACTGAACCACCGGCTGCACTCTCGGGTTAACCGGTGGGACAGGAGAGCCCAAGAAAAACCACAGAAGGCGGCGGAAGGTGGCGGGAGGGGGTCCCCTCCTACTGCATGTAAAAGCAGTCTAGTGGCCAATTATGGATTGCTTTTACATGTAAGCTGACCGCTGGCTGTAAAAAACGATACCAAGGTGTTGCCTAAATCTGCAGGCATCATCCTGGTATAACCACTCAAAGTGCAGCAACGTACCAGTACATTGCTGGTCCTTGTTTGGCATATAGTGTCGTTTTTTTTTTGTTTTTTTTTCATGCAGCCTGTGGGCTGAACGAAAAAAAAAAAAGAGAACCTAACAGAAATCACCACAGGAATATTGTCTAATATTACACACCATTAACGGCCCAACAACCAAACCCACTGATTTAATGGTGGGTATACATGACAATATTCCACGTATATCTACAGGTATTTTAACTGCAGTGGTGAAATCAGCCTATCACAGCTGCTGCCATCAGAGGTATCCATATATGCTGAGCGCAAACGCTGTTTGTGTCAGAATATATAAAATCAGTGTGGCAGCTGACTGGTACCTGCAAGAGAAACAGATTAACAAAAGAATGAAAAACAAACAAAGTACAGTAAAAGTACAGTAGGAAGAGTAGAAGAACATAAAAATAACTGACACGACAACTGTTTTTTTTTTGTATTTTTTCTGTGAACTGCAATTTTCCAGCTTGGGTCTCTCAAAATGTCGATAGCCATCAAACATCTTTCGAGACCCTGTGTTTGTGTGCCCTACACTATGTCATGCTGTAACCTACACTTATACTCTACTAGTGTGTGGTAGCGCTCGAAACATTCCCCGGTGCAGGGACCAGGTTGGTCAGGACATTTGGGACAATAATAGCGGGTGTCACGCCTAAATCCGCGCCTGCGACAGACACAACATCTTCTTTGGGGGTGTCTTTGGGTAGGGGTACGCAGGAGGACATGTGGAAAATGCCTCTCAGGCAGCCGGCTCACTGCATCTGGAAGGGGAAGTTGGACAGGAACACCTCCTGGGTACAGGTAGGCATTGATGGTCGCTTCCTGGAATTCTAGGAAGGATCCAGTTCGTCCTGACGCCCTGTATAGGACAAAGGCGTTCAGCATAGCCAATTGGAATAAATAAACAGACACTTTTTTGTACCAGCGTCTGGCTTTACAGGCAACTAAATAAAGGCGCCAAAAGCTGGTCGTTAAGGTCCACCCCTCCCATATTAAGGTTGTAGTCGTGAACACAGAGGGGTTTCTCCATAACGCCAGTTGCCGTAGGAATTTGGATCGTCGTGTCTGGGTGAATGGAGGACAGAACGAAAACATCCCGTGTATCCCTCCACTTCACTGCAAGCAATCTGTCCATTTTCAAGCAGGCTCTCTCCCCCCTACTAAGACGGGAATTTACAAGCCGTTGGGGGAAGCCCCGGCGATTAGGTCGCACGGTGCCACATGCGCCAATTTGTAATACGAGCAGGTGACTAAATAGTGGCACGCTTGTGTAAAAGTTGTCCACGTACAAATGGTACCCCTTCCCGGATAAGGGTGACACCAAGTCCCAAACTATCTTGCCGCTGCTCCCTATGTAGTCTGGGCAGTTGGGGGGCTCCACAGTGCTATCTTTTCCCTCATAGACCCGGAAACTAACTGTATAGCCTGTGGCCCTGTCACAGAGCTCATACAGCTTGACCCCGTATCTGGCACGCTTACTGGGGAGGTACTGTTTCATAGCAAGGCGGCCAGTAAACTTAATCAGGGACTCGTCAATGGAGACAACTTGTTCGGGGGTAAACAAGGCTGCAAACCGCTGATTGAAGTGGTCTATAAGGGGCCAAATTTTGTGGAGCCGATCATATTCAGGGTCTCCCCGAGGACGACAGATTTCAATGTCGTTGAAATGCATAAATCGCAGAATTTGCTCGTATCTCGCCCTGGACATGGAGGCAGAGTACACGTGCATATGGTGAATTGGGCTAGTGGACCAATATAGCCGCAATTCACTCTTTTTGATTATGACCATGTTAAGGGAAAAGCCCGGAAAGGTTTTAATATCGGAAATCGTTACAGATTTCCAGCCGAATGGTCTGGCAAGGGGCGAATTTGGGTTGGCAGCTATACATTGGCATGCGTATAAATTTGTTTGATCCACAATAGATCTGAAAAGATCTTTCGTGAAGAACAGCTCATAAAAATTCAGGGGCGTAAAATTGGCTGTTTCCACGTGGATTCCAGGTTGGGCAGTGAATGGGGGAAGTACTGGCACTGTAGTATCAATGGGTTGCCAATTGGGATGTGCCAGCACATCAGGGAGGGCACTATGGGCTCTATGGGCCTGTCTTCGAATATGCGGTGGCTGCGGGCCACTACTCGTGCTAGCCACCGCACCAGCTTCAACTGCACTTATGGGACTCGCCACGTCACCAAGTGTTACTGCAGTGCTGGTTGTACTAGGTTCAGGGTGTACTAGGCCGCTGGCTCTTGCCAGGCCAGGCCACCAGAAGGATGAGCAGGACTAGTACCGACACTCTGCTCCATATGAGCACGCTGCAATCTCTGCACCTCAGCAACTCCAGAATGGGGTCGGGTACGCCTGATTCTAACAGGGACCCATCCGTCGTCGGAGCTATCTGTCAGGGAGCCGCTGCTCTGTTCAGGTTCGTATACTGACCCTGATTCTGCCAGTGAGGCTTCCCCATCGTTCTCATCTGACATGGTCAGTATAATGTAAGCCTCTGCACTACTATACCAACATTTGGTCATTTTAGTAACTAAATTTACCGGTACAGTAGTGTGACTCACAGGTAAGCACCTGGTTGTCAACCGCTACCAAAAAAAACTGCTAATGCTAGCAGGGATCAGGCCTGACTTTGCTAACACAGCGGTTTTGTGTGTTTTGTGTTTTTGTAAGTGTCAGTAATCTATTGATTACTACACTTGCCTGGGTGGGGTGGGGTGGGCTGGGCGGAGGGGTTAAACGCAGGTGCTGGCAGGAATCAGTGCTGATCGTGCAAACACCGCGTTTTGGGAACCCTAAACTATGGGGACGCTAGTATAGTTCTGATCAGATCAGATATTGATCTGTTCAAACACTATACTAGTAATGAAAGTGTATGTGTGTATGTGTGTGTGTGGTAATCAAGGGGTTATTGCTAACTATGCTCCGGGGATCTGCACTAAACCTACTTGGGACAGAAAATAATTTGCTAGCGCTAACTCAAGTCAAAATCACACTCATACAATAATACAGTAAACCACTATATTACATGTGTATAGTGTGCAATGTGACAGGGGGGAAGGGGTTAACTGGGGGTGATCAGGGGGGATCAGGGGGTTAAATCTTTATTGGGGGGGTGGTGGGGACCCTAAACCTAAAAGGAATGGCTGCAAGAGCTAAACCTGGTCACAAGTCACACTGATACAGGTATATAGGAAACTGCTATATACTGTAAGCAGTGTGTGTTGTGACAGGGGGTGTGTGGGTTAACTGGGGGTGATCAGGAGGGTTAAATATTTATTGGGGGGGTGGCGGGGACCCTAAACCTCCTTGGGACAGAAACGAACTCCCTAGTGCTAACCCAAGTCATAATCACACTAATACAAAATACAGTAAAACACTATATTATGTGTGTATTCGTGTGCAATGTGACAGGGGGGAAGGGGTTAACTGGGGGTGATCAGCGGGGGAACAGGGGGTTAAATCTTTATTGGGGGGTGGCCGGTATCCTAAGTATAAAAGGAACGGCGGCAAGCGCTAAACCTGGTCACAAGTCACACTTATACGGATATATAGGAAAATGCTATGTACTGTATACAGTGTGTGTTGTGACAGGGGGTGTAGGGGTTAACTGGGGGAGCGATCGGGGGTTAAATGTGCCTATCTAAGTGTGTGTGTGTGTGTGGGTGTGCTTGGTGCAGTACTCACAGTTAGATCTGCTCTCTCCTCTCGATGAATCCAAAAAGGATCATGGGAGGGGAGAGCGGGTCTTTTCTGTGCCTGTGTTTACATTACACAGGCACAGAACAGTATTTGATTGGGCCGAACCGATCAACAGGTCCAGCCCAAAAATCATTGGTCTGGACCTGATGACTGATCAGTTCTGAACCCAATCAGGTCATCAGCAGGACCGCGGGTGCGCGGGACTGTGGGCCCCAGAGTGGCGGGAGCGAGCAACGTAGTACTACGTCGCTTTGCCTGCACGGGGCTGACCGCCGCAGTAAATGTACTTGCGGCGGTCGGCAAGTGGTTAAAATGTCATGCCAAATATTGGCTCATTTTGGATTTCATGAGAGCTACACATTCCAAAAAAGTTGGGAGAGGTAACAATAAAAGGGCCGGAAAAGTTAAATGTACATATAAGGAACAGCTGGAGGACCAATTTGCAACTTATTAGGTCAATTGGCAACATAATTGGGTATAAAAAGAGCCTCTCAGAGTGGCAGTGTCTCTCAGAAGTCAAGATGGGTAGAGGATCCCCAATTCCCCCAATGCTGCGGCAAAAAATAGTGGAGCAATATCAGGAAGGAGTTTCACAGAGAAAAATTGCAGAGTTTGAAGTTATCATCATTTACAGTGCATAATATTATCCAAAGATTCAGAGAATCTGGACCAATCTATGTGGGTAAGGGTCAAGGCTGGATAACCATACTGGATGCCCGTGATCTTCGTGCCCTTAGACGGCACTGCATCACATACAGGAATGCTACTGTAATGGAAATCACAACATGGGCTCAGGAATACTTCCAGAAAACATTGTCGGTGAACACAATCCAGCGTGCCATTAGCCGTTGCCGGCTAAAACTATATAGGCCAAAAAAGCCAGATCTAAACATGATCCAGAAGCGCAGGCGTTTTCTCTGGGCCAAGGCTCATTTAAAATGGACTGTGGCAAAGTGGAAAACTGTTCTGTGGTCAGACAAAATCAAAATGTGAATTTCTTTTTAGAAAACTGGGACGCCATGTCATCCGGACTAAAGAGGACAAGGACAACAAACGTTTTTATCAGTGCTCAGTTCAGAAGCCTGCATCTCTGATGGTATGGGGTTGCATGAATGCGTGTGACATGGGCAGCTTACACATCTGGAAAGGCACCATTAATGCTGAAAGGTATATCCAAGTTCTAGAACAACATATGCTCCCATCCAGATGTTGTTTCTTTCAGGGAAGACCTTGTATTTTCCAACATGACAATGCAAGACCACATACTGCATCAATTACAACATCATGGCTGTGTAGAAGAAGGATCCGGGTACTGAAATGGCCAGCCTGCAGTCCAGATCTTTCACCCATAGAAAACATTTGGTGCATCATAAAGAGAAAGATGCGACAAAGAAGACCTAAGACAGTTGAACAACTAGAAGCCTGTATTAGACAAGAATTGGACAACATTCCTATTCCTAAACCTGAGCAACTTGTCTCCTCAGTCCCCAGACGTTTGCAGACATTTATAAAAAGAAGAGGGGGTGCCACACAGTGGTAAACATGGCCTTGTCCCTACTTTTTTGAGATGTGTTGATGCCATGAAATTTAAAATCAACTTATTATTCCCTTAAAATGATACATTTTCTCAGTTTAAACATTTGATATGTCATCTATGTTGTATTCTGAATAGAAAATTGAAATTTGAAACTTCCACTTCATTGCATTCTGTTTTTATTCACAATTTGTACAGTGTCCCAACTTTTTTGGAATCGAGCTTGTATATAAATATTCACAGCCTTTGCTCAATACTTTGTTGAATCACCTTTGGCACCAATTACAGCCTCAAATCTTTTTGAGTATGATGTTACAAGCTTGGCAAACCTATTTTTGGGCAGTTTCTCCCATTCTTCTTTGCAGGACCTCTCAAGCTCCATCAGGTTGGATGAGGAGCATTGGTGTATAGCCATTTTCAGATCTCTCCAGAGATGTTCAATTGGGTTTAAGACTGGGCTCTAGCTGGACCACTCAAGGACTCACAGAGTTATCCTGTAGCCACTCCTTTGTTATCTTGGCTGTGTGCTTAGGGTCATTGTCCTGTTGGAAGATGAACCTTCGCCCTAGTCTGATGTCTAGAGCGCTCTTGAGCGGGTTTTCATCAAGGATGTCTATGTTTCATCAGACTACAGAATTTTGTGTCTCATGGTCTGAGAGTTCTTCAGGTGCCTTTTGGCAAACCCCAGGTGGGCTGTCATGTGCCTTTTACTAAACAGTGGCTTCCATCTGGCTACTCTACCATACAGGCCTGATTGGTGGAGTGCTGCAGAGATGGTTGTTCTTCTGGAAGCTTCTCCTCTCTCCACAGAGAAAAGCTGAAGCTCTGTCAGAATGACCAATGGGTTCTTGGTCACCTCCCTGACTAAGGTCCTTCTCCCCCGATCGCTCAGTTTGGACAGGCAGCACGTTCTAGGAAGAGTCCCGGTGGTTCCAAACTTCTTCCATTTAAAGATTAGGAGGCCACTGTGCTCATTGGGACCTTCAATGCTGCAGAAAATTTTCTGTTCACTTCCCCAAATCTGTGCCTCAATACAATCCTGTCTCAGAGGTCTACAGACAATTCCTTGGACTTCATGGCTTGGCTTGTGCTCTGACATGCACTGTTAACTGTGGGACCTTATATAGACAGATGTGTGCCTTTCCAAATCATGTCCAATCAACTGAATGTACCCCAGGTGGGCTCCAATCAAGTTGTAGGAACATCTCAAGGGTGATCAGTGGAAACAGGATGCGCCTGAGCTAAATTTTGAGTGTCATGGCAAAGGCTGTATATACCTATGTACATGTGATTTTTTTTTTGTTTTTTGATTTT